>NC_139349.1:84935976-85345976 GCF_055883805.1 Amblyomma maculatum
TAATAATAATAATAATAATAATAATAGAATTAATCATAATAATATTAATAAGTGGTTCAAAAGAAAGGCACAGCATCTGCCACACTTGTTCCGATGACTGCGCCATATGCAGGAAGGGAGGAAAGAGGGCATGAAAGCGGAAAGAGAGAAGAGGAGCTGTAGTGGAGGGTTGGTGAGTAATTTTGACCATGTGAGGGTCTCTAACGTGCACTGCATCGCACAGCACACGATGATGGTGGTAAAAATATTTTAATGAAAATGTTTAGGAGGTTGTATAGCGGCAGCTGCAGTCCTCAGTCCGGAACCGCATTGGCGTAGGCTGCTGTCCGCTCTCTTTTGACGAGTTCTTTTACGACTCCTTGAGTCCCAACTGGTCAGAGCTGCCTCCCACCCCTCCTGCGTTGGCTGGTTATTAATAGCGATGGTCTGATTTCGCTGGCATGCCCATATCATACGGTACAGGTGCGCCTTCTCCCCGCAGAATTTGAATTGCAGAATTTGAATTGCGAGTCAAATGAAGCCCCGCCGGGGTGGTGCAGTGGTAAGACGCCCGACTACTGTGCCGGAGTACTCGGGTTCGAGCCCGACCTCGGCGGCTGCGTTTCAATGGAAGCGAAACGAAGAGGCGTCCGTGTGCTGTGCGATGTCAGCGCACGTTAAAGATCCCCAGGTGGCCGAAATTACTCCGCAGTCTTCCACTACGGCTCCTCTCTCTCTCTCTCTCTCTCTCTCTCTCTCTCTTTCCACTTTCACTTCCACCCTCCTTCCTTCCCATACGGCGTGGTTCAAGTGTCCATAGAAACAAGTGTGACAGATACTGCGCCTTTCCCTTCCTGTGAACCAACCAACCAACCAAGTCAAATGACTCTGGATCTATTGCGTGTAGTCTTTGTGGGTTGTTAGAAGTGTTGGTCTGTAGCTTGCGGAGGTGTACCTCCTCCCCTTTGTCTAGTGGCTTTGCCGCTGAAGGGTAGACCCGGCGAGATAATCTTACGTGCTGAAGTATTTCAGTGTAAGAATGGGGCAGAAGGTTCCATGAGATCCGTATTGGGTGCCCGGGGAGGGGGGGGGGGGGGGGGAATCTCGGGCTGAGGTGTGTGCGCTCTCGTTCCCTGGGGTGTTCTGGTGACCTGATACCCATGCTAATTGTTTATGTGTGGGTTCGTAGCCCAGGGTGTAACTATCTTGCAGGATTTTAGTGGCTAGTGGTGCAATCCTGCCTCTGGGGTAATTGCGATATGCTGTCTGTGAATCTGTAAGAATATATTCTGAGGTAGTGTGTGTTGACAGCTAGGGCAATCGCCACTTCTTCTGCAGCCAGTCATGTCTGGGCAATATTAGTCCGCCCACTGTTTGATTTTGGTGCACTACCGCAACGGCCCGCATGCCCCGTTCAGGACCCGCGGCATCGACATAGAACACGCCCTCGCGCCCGCCGTAGTGCCTTTTTATAGCTTCCGCTCGTGCTTGTCGTCTTGGCTGAGGAAAATCGGGGTGCATATTCCTCGGCAATGGAGTTTTCTTGAATTGTCCTCTCCATGAGGCTGGGGATCTAGCTGTCGGGGGAAATTGATGTTCAAGTCATTCAAGATTTGTCGGCCAGTCATAGTCGTGGAGAGTCGTACCACCTGCACCATGAGGTGTGCCTCTATCAGCTCATATATCGTGTTGTGGACGCCAAGTCGTAAAAGCCGGTCCGTTGATGTCATAAGAGAGAGGCCCAGGGCATTCTTGTAGGCAGTTCTGATTATGACGTCGAGGTTCTTGGCGTCAAACTTCTTGAGATGGAGGTAGGGTGCCGCATAGACGACGCGGCTCACGACGAAAGCCTGCACCAGTCGGAGAGTATCTTCTCGCATTCCTGATTTCCGCGTCGTTATTCTGGCGATTATCCTAGCTACTTGCTCGCTCACGAGGCGGAGTTTTTGGATAGCGAGGTGGTTGTTGCCCTTGTTATTGATGTACAGATCCAGTGTCTTGACGGTGTGAACTTCCTTGATGGGTGACTTGTCAACCTGGACGTCGATCGTGGCCTGAGTTTTGTGCTGGCGGAAGACTAGGAGTTCACATTTTTCTGGAGAATAGGTTAGCCCACACGCTCGTGCATAATTCTGAACTGCTGTTGCCGCTGTTTGTAGTTTGTCCAATAATTCCCATACTACCCGTAGTGGTCCAGATGGTTATTAATTCGTCAGCGTACAGAGCTTGTCGCATATCTTGTATCTGATTTAGAAGGGGTGGGAAATTTCGAAGTGCAATGTTGAACAGAAGTGGGGATAATACTGCCTCTTGCGGAGTGCCTCTCGTGCCCATCTTCAGTTGCGTGGTTTGTTTTGTGGCGATGCTGATGTTGACGCTTCTGTCTTTAAGGAAATCGTAGACGTATGAATAGACTCGCTGGCTACAGTTCGTGCTCTGGAGGTTCTGGAGGATTGTGGAGTGTTTGAATGTCAAACGCTCCTTTGAGGTCGAGAGATAGAAGTGCTCGGTCACTGTTTCTGCGTGTTGGATCAATGACTTCGCGTTTGAGTTGCAGAAGCACATCATGGGTGGACCGACGGGCTTTGAATTCAAACATCGTGTGTAGCAGTAGCTCGTTGTTCTCTGATAGTTGGAGAGACGCGTGTGGACTGCCTTTTCCGTGAGTTTGCCTGCGCACGACGTGAGGGATATGGGGCGTAGGTTTTCAATGCTGATTTTCTACCGGGTTTGGGGATAAAGTGCACATTAGCTGTTTTCCATGCCTGAAGAATGGTGCCGATGCGCCAGCATTCGTTAACGTAACCCGTAAGTTGCTGCAGTACCTCCGTGCCGAGGTTGGTTACAAGTCCAACCGTACAAAGGGAGTAATTACTCATTGCATCCACCCAAGGGCAATGGTGGATGCGCTTGGGTGGATGCAATGCGTAATTACTCCCTTATTACAATTCTACTCCACCTTGGGAGATTCCCCTAAATATTTGACCAAGTCCAACCGTAATTTTGTCTTGTCCCGAAGCTGTGCCTCGGCGCACATCTGCTAGGGCTGCTATGATTTCTTCTAAAGTGAAGTCTTTATCTAGGACTTCGTTCGGTTCCCCCCGGTATTCTGGATTTGAGGGTTCTGCGTCTCTTGAAGTGTAGATATAGCGACGCGTGAGTTCATCCACGAGTTCGTCATCCGTGCCTTGAAAAGTTTTGTAAGGCTAGATGCAAATTCCTATGTTGTTCATTCTTCGATTTCGATGCATCAGTTAGGCACTGGAGAATTTTCACGTAGTCTTGACGTCTAGGTGACCCTTGAGGGATTCGCTCCTTTTTAGCCAGTTGATGCTAGCGAGGTCCCAGATGCCTTTTTTTTGACGTGCACCGACATCGCATATCACACGGAGGGAAAACATCAGAGAAAGAAAGTAGGGCAATTTGGTTTACATGAATGGTTGAAAAAACCGCATACTCTTACGCAACTGACACAACTCATTTAAAGTAGTATATACCATGGATAGTAATAAACGAAAACATCGTCAAGGTATTTGGAATTTTAGAGGTCGCCCTAAAAAGGTTGGGGAAATCAAAACAAAAATATTATAAGTCAAGCTACATTCCTGGGCGTTCTTGATACAGGAACATAATCGGTTGTGTCCAACCACTGGGTGCATAGGGTACCAGTGCCCTTTCATTCCTGATGAAAGAGCAAGAGCCGAGACGGAAACTCTAGGAAAAGCTGCCGTATCACATTAGGTCTAGAATTCTTTAAGTACCACTTGACTTGAGCAAGGGGTGTAATACGAAGCAGGAAGTAGTTGCGGTACTCACGCGCCCATACAAAACGCCCTTGATACTAGTGTCCGTGTACGCTCGTCCCATAAACAGAGTAATTAATATTGCGTGGGTTACACATATTCGACCTTTATACCCTGTAACTGCGATACTAATAGGCGGAGACTTTAATGCTCCGCATACAGCTTGGGGATATGATTCCAAGAGGGGAGGTCAAGTGCACACTGCCTTCACAGAAATGGAGTTTACACTGCTAAATCATCCAGGAATCACTACACTTCCTGCAACACGAACACACTCACCAACCAGACTTGACGTGGTGGAGGCCCTGCTGCACCCTATTGGTAGGCCGAATTAGATGAGTGGGGTAGTGATCATACCCCCATTAGCATAGGTTTTAATTTGTGACGCATGATGATGATGATGATGATGAAAACGTTGATTGAAAGCGACATTGGCTTAGATTAAGGGAAGGCTGATCGGGTCCCTAGCCCGGAACACCGTTGGTAAAAGCCGCTGCCCGTGCTCTTTCGCATGAAGAAAATTCGAAGGAAAGTTCCAGTATACATTGGAATTATGTAGGACAGGAAACTAGAACTCATGTGGTTAGCCTGAATTCACTTGTGGCTATCCGCTATCCTTCAAATGGTACTTAAGGATCACACAATTACGAGAGTGAATGAGTACCAGCCAGCTCCCGACCTACACCTTCTACAACTCTGAGCATGCCGAAAATAGGTCAAAATAAAGGCTGCTCGGCATCCTGAAGACTTGTAAATAAACATTGAAGTGAACTGAGTGACGGCCCAGGCACGCCGTTATGAAAAGCAGCTGGCTCATAAAAGGTGGAACTACTGGTGTAGTCGTTGGGGCTCAGGGGCGACCAACAGGACATTCTGGATGACTTTTTGTAGCATGGAAAAGGGACGACAGATCAAAGATCACGCAGAAAGCTTTAGAATAGCATTGCAACTCACACCAAAGGAATTTGCAGATCAAGCTGCAGTTCTTTTCTTCCACCGACGAAGGACGTGGTTGATAAAACGGGGATAACGTCATCATTTACCAAATTGGAGTTACTGAGTGCTATCGAAGAAGCACGTGGCAAAACTGTGTCTGGACATGATAATGTTCCTTATGAGATAGTTAAGAATTTAGAAGGAGGCGCATTTGACAGCCTGCTGTATGTGATAAATGAGGTATGGCAAGGAGGGGAAATTCCAGCCGGCTGGAAACACTCGGTGGTGGTCCTAATACCAAAGACTGAAACCCTCCTACAAGTTGTCGTGACGCTGGGACTACGTCGACCCGGCCTTCACTTGGTAGCGTGCAGAGACTCGGGGTTGAAGTAGGATTGAATCTTCGAAGTTGGTGAAATATGTACAAGCAGGTTTAATGACACTTTGAGAAACTTATTTACAAGATTATTTACACGAAAAAGAAGGGTACATCAGCAAAATGGCAAGCGTTAAGAGTTCATAGCGAGAAGCGACTGGATGAGCCGTTTACCCAGGGCTCAGAGCGACATTTCGTGCTCTGCAGCGCCCTTAAAAACCCCCTATGTCCAGCCCCTCTCTGAAGATGCTGACCAACCAAATCCAGGGCACGCCCCTCAGGTATCGGCATCCAATCGAACACATCACTGCACTGATGGTCTGAAGCACTGACTGGTCCGGCATTCATTCGTTGGGCGTGATCACTTGTTGGCGGGAAAAGCTTGGGAACGGCGAGGAGAGGAGGTACATTTCTATTCTTCAGCAAAGAAACCACAGGCTGGTTCTGACAAGGGGTTTTACTTCTCAGAAACCCGAGTGCACGTGGCGCCGCATAGGGCTCCCAACATTGTCCCTTTTCGACAATTGCAAATCTTTCCTGCATTCCCGGGAAATCACTTAATGGCCGTATGAGTCATGCTCCTTTCTTGTCCTGCACGTCAGCGGACATGTCACTCTGTCGTCTCCTTTGGATAGGAGGCATTCATCACTGGAGGATAGCACTTCTCGACTGGAAGGGTGAACAAAAGAAAGAAAGCACTTCCTGCTATTTCCCGCAGGGGGACGTTTCTTTGTGTTTTTCCAGATGTTCTCTTGACAGGGTCAATTTGGCATTTGCAGGTTGTCCACAAAGCAAAACATGCTTACAAAACAGGATTCCTGGAAACAGGCTCACTTAGAGCCATTGGACCATCACCACATATTCACAAAACTTATCCATGCCCACAGGCGAACAATAGAGCGCGCAAATGCGGATGTTTGGTCGTAACAGCCTCCTCCCCCGCCAGAAGAGACTCGGAGGGCAGCAGCCGCAGCTGCTGCATGAAGAGACGACTTAATGGCCTGCACGTGAACGCTTGAAGCTCGCTGTTGCTTGTCGCGTTGTCTTGATTGTTGTAGGCCAAATTGCTCGAGCTGTCTGAAACTCAACCACATGTCTAAACAAGCACTCGGCTCCCGTCTGAAGAGACCAGGTTAAAAGAAAACTGCCATTGTTGTTCGAGAAAAGCCCACTCTCAAGACGTTCAGGACCCACGTATGCCTAGAAAACCAAACGTGCTGCTTTACATAGTCACACATATACAAGCGCACGGAAAAAAAAAAAAAACCTGATTATCAATTTCGATACATGGTGAGGAACATCTCGGACCGCTTAGAAAGAGCGGCTAAGCGCGTCCGCATTCCCATTTAACTTCCCCTTTTTGTATCTTATTTCAAAATTGTACTGCTGTAAAATCAAGCTCCACCTAAGAAGGCGACTGTTCTTCGATGTCGCAGTTTGCAGCCAAGCCAGGGGACAATGGTCCGTCTCTACGGTGAATTTGGCCCCTCCAAGATAACACTGCAATTTTTGAATGGCCCATACAATGCAAGCGCACTCTTTCTCTGACGCGCAATAAGCCCTCTCTCTAGAACTCAGTTTTCTGCTCAAGTAGAGCACGGGGTGCTCATTACCGTCGTCATCTCTCTGGCAGAGAACAGCACCTAACCCTCGATCGCTGGCATCACACTGGACCGTGAATTCTCGGTCATAGTCTGGAGCTCGCAATACCGGACGGCTAATCAGCACAGCCTTCAGGTTTACGAAGGAGGCTTCCTTTTGTTCGTCCCAGACTACATTTGTCGGTTCTGTCCTGCGGAGAGCGTCGGTCAGAGGGCTAGCCAAAGCTGAATAGTTAGGGATGTAGTGATTGTAGTACCCAGTCAGACCCAGGAATGCTCGAATTTCCGTCTTCGTGCTCGGCCGCGGGTAGTCTGCTACCGCAGAAATCTTAATCTCGCTGGGTTTCCTGAAACCTTGACCTACATTGTGACCCAAGTAGTCCACGGTCGCCCTTGCCAGGCAACATTTCTCGGCCTTTACGGTTAGTCCAGCTTGACGCAAAAGGCTCAGTACAGCTCTTAGATGTACCATATGGTCCGCCCATGAGTCGGAAAAAACCGCAATGTCGTCTAAATAAGGCACCGCGAATGTTTCACACCCCTTTAAAACCCTATCCATGAGTCGGGAAAAACAAAATGGAGCATTTTTGAGCCCGAAACTCATCATTGTTGGCTGGTAGCTGCCCGTCGGAGTGACGAAAGCCGCGTATCTGCTGGCGCGTTCAGTGAGCGGTACTTGCCAGTATCCTCGAGTAAGGTCCAGCGTAGTCACATATGCCGCTCTACTGACCTGTTCTACTCTCTCCTCAATATTCGGAATAGGATACACTTGATCCCTGGTGAGAGAATTTAGCTTTCGGTAGTCTACCACAGGCCTAGGGTCTTTACCTGGAGCTTCTACTAAGATCATAGGCGAAGCATAATCGCTTTCCGAGGGTTTTATTACTCCCAATTCCAGCATGCGAGTTACTTCCCTATCCAGAATTTCTCTTTGCCTTGGAGAAAATCGGTAGCACCTTGATCGCACTGGCACGTCTGAAGTCAGCTCAATATCGTGCTCAGTCAAATCAGTCCTGCCTGGCCTGTCCACGAAGCAGGCCTCAAACTCTGTTATTATTTCGCCCAGATCGGACAGCTGGGATTTCTTTAGTTCTCCTCTCTGCTCCGTCTTTCTGAGAAGCTCCTGAGCGTTGCTTCCTTTTCCGCTGAGGCAAATCAAGTTGTCCCCCATCTCCTCGGGAAGGTTTAACGTTAGATTTACCACGGCTTCCCTCTGCACATAAGGCTTCATAAGATTGCAATGATAAATGCGCACTTCTTTACGCCTACCGGGAATTTTCACTGCGTAGTTAGTGTTAGAAAGCTTTGCAACGACTTCAGCCGGTCCTTCCCACTGTACTTCGAGCTTATTCTGCCTTGAACTTCTCAGCAACATCACCTGGTCCCCGATACAAAACGTCCTTTGACGGGCTGTCTTATCATAGTACACCTTGGAACGAGCCTGGGCTGACTTTATGCTGGCCTCAACGAGTTCCTTAGTGTTATGTAAGCGATTCAAGAGGTTCAGAATGAATTCTACTACTGTTGGGTCTTCTCCGCGCCCCTCCCAGGCTTCGCGCACCATTCGCAAAGGTGAGCGCAGTGACCTTCCGTACACCAACTCGGCTGGGCTAAATCCAGTGGATTCGTGCGGCACTGACCGCAAAGCGAAAAGCGCTGCAGGCAGGCAGGTATCCCATTCGCGCTTGTTTTCATAGCACAGTCCCCTCAGGACTCGTTTGAGAACAGAGTGCCATCTTTCTACGCTGTTGCTCTGCGGATGATGGATCGAGCTATGCACTACCTTAATGCCGCATCGCTCGAGAAATGAGGTGGTGAAGACACTCGTGAAAACGCTACCCTGATCACTTTGGACCTCGGAAGGGAATCCAACTCGTGCAAACACTGACAGCAGCGAATCCACTACACTCTCGGACGTCACCTCGCGCAGCGGAACAGCCTCTGGAAACTTTGTGGCTGGGCATAACATAGTGAGGATATAACGGTACCCTGACTCTGTCACAGGAAGTGGCCCAACTACATCTATTACTAACCGGTGAAACGGCTCGGTAATGATTGGTACTAACACCATCGGAGCTTTCCACTTATCTTGCGCCTTTCCAACCCGCTGGCACGTGTCGCATGACCGTACAAAATTTTCCGTGTCCTTAAAACATCCAGGCCAATAGTATTCTTGCAACAGCCTCTGCTTTGTTTTCTTTATTCCAAGGTGACATGACCACGAGCTGCCATGGGAAAGTCGCAGTAAGTCTCCGCGATACTTTTGGGGAACGACTAATTGGTCCCGCTCTACTCCGCGCTTATCCTTGAATAAGCGATACAGCACTCCCTTTCTCATCTCAAAAGAAATGTTCTTTGCTGTCTTAGTGGCGCGGTGGCGCTCCCTTATCTCCTGTATCTTGGGATCATTGGCTTGCTCTATAGCTAAGTCCTCTCGGGTTCCACTTAAAAGTCTCGTGAGATTACTAGACACTGGCGGCAAGAGGTTACTCTCAAGAACGTCCTCATTCCGCGTCTCATCAAGCTCCCTTTCAAGTTGACATATCTGAGATGCCTCGCTCTCAAAGTTTTCTGACCTGCTATCTTCCGCATTTACCACTGTTTTAACTGCCGTTTCCTCCGCTGTGGATTTTTCTGGAATGAGCAGTGTAGCTAGTTCTCGCGCCTTTGAACGTGTTAAGGCTTGCACAACTCTGTCTCCGAAAAGGATGCCCCTCTTTCGCAGCAGCATGTCCGATTTGTTGGAGAACAAATACGGATAGCACTTAGGAAGCTTTCCTGAAACGGCAGCCTCGGTTGTTAATTCGCCGAAAGGGCCCTCGATGACCACGTTCGCGATCGGCAAGCACACACTCTGTTCCTCAACTACCTGTCGGATCCATGCACACTGTCCTGTATAGTCGAAAGGCGATACATACGCCGGATGGACAACATCCATCGTTGCGGCCGAATCGCGCAGTACCTTGCAAGGCTTCCCGTTGACTACTAGGTCATGCAGGTAGGGTTCTAAAAGCTGCATATTTTCATCGCAGTCCCTGACATACGAGAAAGCAATCTTTTCTTTCCGGCAGTTGACGGCAATGTGACCCTGCTCATTACACCTAAAGCATGTGAGCGGCTTCCTAGCCTCAAGCTTATTCTTTGTGTTCTGCACGTTGGTCACTTCCCCACTTTTCTCACTGCCGTCCTTTCTAGGGAATTTGCCTGAAGAAACCTTCATTTCTTCGTTTCCAACTCTAGCAAAGTGCCTTTCCTGACGGTTTTTCACACTGAACTTGGGATTGCGGGGCCTATCCACTGCTGGGTTGCTGAATTGTCGGCGCGAAGCATACTCCTCAATAAGTTCGGCAGCTTCAGTTGCCGACTTAATTTCGCCTCGGTCCTGTAACCAATTTCTTTCTTTTTCTGGGAGGCAGTTATAAAACTGCTCCAAAAGAATTCGCTCGACTACAGCGTCCCTATCACTGTAGGAATCTGTGCTCTTTAGCCACTCGCCCAAATTTACTCTTAAATTGTACAGGAATTCAGGGTAACTCTCGTCTCTGGACTTAGTAGCGTTCCGAAAACGTTGTCTGAACGCCTCGGCGCTAAGCCTATACTTTCTCAGAAGGCAAGCTTTGACCTTCTCGTAGTTGTCCGCGTCCTCCTTGCTTAGCCGCGCGACAACCTCCGCTGCCTCGCAGGGCAGAACCGTCAATAATCTCTGAGACCACGTGTCTCGCTGGAAGGACAGTTTTTCGCAAGTTCGCTCAAAGTTAGCCAGATACAGACCGATATCCCCTGATATCACATATGGCTGCATGTACTTTGACATCTTGAAATCTGCCTCCTTGTTGAGACGAGGTACCGCTAGCTGGGGACAATCGCCCGACCTCTTGCTCAACTCTAGTTCTAATTTCCGGAGCTCAATTTCTAGCTCCAGCTTTTTTGCTTCTCTTTCAATTTCACGCTCTTTCTGCTGTCTGAGCTGTTCCTTTTTTTGACCGATGAGGTTCCATGCTTCACTGAGCTCCTCATCATCGGTTCCCAGATCAGTGATTGCCTTTATAATCAAGGGTTTTCGTGCCAAACCACTTGTATCAATTCCCAATTCCTCACACAATAGCAACAGGTCCGGTTTCTGCAGCTTTTGTAGGTCCATGATCGCTCCGAGTGTCGGCTACTTCCAAAACAACTGTGCAAACTACCAACCTAAAGGCGTTTCCACACTCTCTTTACCAGTTCTAAAATCTAACCCTGTTCTAGAACCTGGTCCACATCAGAAGAAAAGCCAAGCACTCACCCACACATGCGATCGATGTTCCGAGCTGCCCTCTTGGCCGATTGTTGCTCCTGCTTGTTGCTTGAGATGCCACCTCCGATCACAAGGTGTTGTGGCTTGTAGCTTCAGATCCACCTCCAATCACCAGATGTTGTAGCTTGTAGATCCAGATCCCACCTCCAGTCATCAGATGTTGTGGCTTGTAGATTCAGATCCCAACGCTGGTCACCAGTGTTGGGGCTTTACCCCACCGCTGCCACCAGTTGTCGTGACGCTGGGACTACGTCGACCCGGCCTTCACTTGGTAGCGTGCAGAGACTCGGGGTTGAAGTAGGATTGAATCTTCGAAGTTGGTGAAATATGTACAAGCAGGTTTAATGACACTTTGAGAAACTTATTTACAAGATTATTTACACGAAAAAGAAGGGTACATCAGCAAAACGGCAAGCGTTAAGAGTTCATAGCGAGAAGCGACTGGATGAGCCGTTTACCCAGGGCTCAGAGCGACATTTCGTGCTCTGCAGCGCCCTTAAAAACCCCCTATGTCCAGCCCCTCTCTGAAGATGCTGACCAACCAAATCCAGGGCACGCCCCTCAGGTATCGGCATCCAATCGAACACATCACTGCACTGATGGTCTGAAGCACTGACTGGTCCGGCATTCATTCGTTGGGCGTGATCACTTGTTGGCGGGAAAAGCTTGGGAACGGCGAGGAGAGGAGGTACATTTCTATTCTTCAGCAAAGAAACCACAGGCTGGTTCTGACAAGGGGTTTTACTTCTCAGAAACCCGAGTGCACGTGGCGCCGCATAGGGCTCCCAACATTGTCCCTTTTCGACAATTGCAAATCTTTCCTGCATTCCCGGGAAATCACTTAATGGCCGTATGAGTCATGCTCCTTTCTTGTCCTGCACGTCAGCGGACATGTCACTCTGTCGTCTCCTTTGGATAGGAGGCATTCATCACTGGAGGATAGCACTTCTCGACTGGAAGGGTGAACAAAAGAAAGAAAGCACTTCCTGCTATTTCCCGCAGGGGGACGTTTCTTTGTGTTTTTCCAGATGTTCTCTTGACAGGGTCAATTTGGCATTTGCAGGTTGTCCACAAAGCAAAACATGCTTACAAAACAGGATTCCTGGAAACAGGCTCACTTAGAGCCATTGGACCATCACCACATATTCACAAAACTTATCCATGCCCACAGGCGAACAATAGAGCGCGCAAATGCGGATGTTTGGTCGTAACAAAGCTTACAAGTTTTGCGGCCAATATCACTAACGCCCACAATTGCAAGATTTATGAAAAAATGATAGCCACCCGTTTGTCATGGTGGTTGGAAAGTCAACAAAAATACCATGCCCGGCAAATTGGATTCCGTACAAGCCTTGGCGCAGAATCTGAGTTGGCTATACTAGCCGAAGAGGTCGTACATGTGTAGCCTCATAGCCACCGTGTACACACGTGGTGGCTATGGACGTGGCGAAGGCATGCGATAACGTGTTACATGCCAAGATATTTAACAACATGGAAAGTATCGGCATTCCATTACAGATCATAAAAGCGGTGCATAACCTGCTTTAAGGACAGGACGTTTTCTGTCCGGATTAATTGACAACCAATCGGCAATTACACATCAAACAGAGGCCTACCGCAAGGGTTAGTCTTAGTACTTTTGTTATTTATTGTCGCATTCATCCCTTTGGCGTGGAAATTAGTTGAAATACCAGAGACGCAGTTCATTATTTACGCAGAAGATGTCACAATATGGTCTACTCATAAACGCCTTGAGGCACAAAATCTTTATGTGCAAGAGGATCTAAATAAACTAGATGAGTGCGTCCGCGATGCCGGTCTGGAGCTGTCACCCCTAAACTACAGTTATATTTATGTTGCTAATACAAATGCGAGAGAGCAATTGGCAAAGAAAACAGTTACTCTACAGATTGGAAATCAGGCATTACAAGAGGTGGGCGAGGTGAGGGTTCTTGGCCTAGATATTCATAAATCTGGCAAAGGAACACAATGGCTTCATAGGATGAAAAAAGTAGCTGCGATTTAATTGCACTTGATAAACACGTATTTCGTCAAGGGGAGGTGGAGCCCGAACGGAGATGATGAGACGTCTTGTACAATAGGTGCTTCAGCCCAGTCTACTATACTTGGCTCAGTTTCAAAGATTCACGAAGCGATAGTGGGCAGAGTTGGAAACAATAGATATTAACTCAATGCGTGCAATCACTGCCTTACCAAAACTTACCCACACCCCTATTCTTCAGGAATATGCGCAGCTCAACACACTGACAGAACTCAGTGAACAACGGCGAGCAACAAGGAATATGAAACGAAAATATGTTACACCCATGGCATCCTCGACCAATGCGGTGATAAGGCAAACACCGACAATGGTTGACCTCCCTTCATGGGAGTTCATAATTATTATGACGAATAAAACGACTAAACTACGTCGTAAAGATAAGCCAGTGTCACGGCTCCGGAAGGGGTGCGAAACACCTTCTCGAACCGAGGCAAAGGTAGTTGGAACTTTGACGCCCAGCGTTAGCCGGTTATGTTCAGCGTTGCGAATGAGAACAGAGCCACGAAGTCAATGATGGAAAAACAACTATATATTCTCAGTATTATACACAGGATGATACGACGAAAGCATTTACAAGCATTTAAAACAACACAGTTAAGGTAGCATACAAAAAAAACTAGCAGTTACAAATACATCAGTCAAAATTCTCACTATCAAGATACATGCAAATTGAACACAGATGTTTAAAACAAGATAAGACGAGCGTAGAGAAAGTTCAGAAGAAAATAGGAAACGGGCATATTGTCCGACGAGCGCGGCGGCACTCCACTCGTAAAGATGGCGCAGATGGGGAGCTCTCGAAGGCGATGGTCCTTCCGGAGCCCTGGGGCGAAGTCTTCGTGGTGCGATGCGGCGGCGGTTCGGGGAGCCCGGAGTGCTTGGAGACGAGAGGCGCACTGCCGTTGGGTTGGGGTCGGCTTCTTTTCTAGCCTTCGGTTGACAATGCGTAAGACACGCCCACACAACAGTTCCCTCCCCAAGTCAGGGCCCGTAGAAACAACACGCACAAGTGCACACGCAGGAAGGGGCACGTAGGCCCCGCAAATTCCACACTGCATGGCCGCCATGTTGCGGATGAAAAAACGTAAGGAACAACCAAAACAACCAAAAGCGGATGCACGTACGCCAACAACTTCGGCACTGCTAGGGGTCACTTTGCAAAACAAGCTGGAGGACACCCCCGCTCGCGCACTGCGAGGGGATTTGTCTAACTGCACGGGAACTACCCCGCGACGAGAACGCGCACGTACGCATGCTCTTGACATTACCGACAAGGCAGAGGCAAACAGAATACACTGAAATATATCAATCAACTCTTCTAGAATACTACATATGGTTAATTGCCATATTATGAAATATAAATGCGGCCACTTTTGTGACAGCCAGCGTCTCGTCCTTTAGTTGATGTACTCTCAGAAACCTGTATTGCATGTGCAGACGCGTCGAATATGGAAAATGGCAGCAGAACAGCAGGTACCAGCCCGACTCACGAAGAGCTAAACGCACATAATGAATACGACACAGAACATCTGGACCCACTTGTGATGAAACTTTAGGCAATCCGCGTTGCAATAAAGGTTATAAACAAGATAGAGTCCGTAACAAAAGCCCACATTTATACCAACTCCTTAGCTGCCATAAAACAACTAAAAAGAATGGCAAAGACACTATGTGTAACACAGGAGATCCATGCACCTAATAAAGAAACAAAGATACTCTTCCAGATACACTGGACACAAGATAATGCTGATAATGCTGGACAGAGAAAGACGGACAACCTCACACACCGAATTCCAAACACTAATGCAACACCCCCCAAGCTACCTTTTGATGCCCGCTCCGCTGTCCCCATCCTAGCATCCTCTCTGCGGAAAAGTACAAATGCACTCATCCCGCCGTGCACCTACCCCCTTCCTAATAACCTAACTAGACTGGAGGAGGTATCTTTTAGAAGTATATGGGCTGGGGCGGCCCTTACCCCGTCGGTCAAGTGTCAATGAGGCTCCTCCAAGACCTAGAATCGACCACCTGCCCGAAATATTCTACACCGCGCGGCTGCAGAGGTGGATGTTCGCCACCTGCTGTGGACTTGTGCAGGGACGAGGGCGTCAAGGACACGGATTCTCCGGGAAGTACGGCTGTCGGCAACGAGGGAGGAAGATTTCTCTAAGTAGATACTGGACAACGCTAAAAGCAAAAGCCTCCTCCAGTTTCTGGCAGAAAACGATTTGCATGACTTTCTGTAGTATGCCTTTGGGCAAGTTAGCGAAATAAAAGAAAACACAAGGACGAAAGAAGGAACGATAGGGACACGCGCTAACTAACAATTAAGGTTTATTAGAGAATGGCATATGAATAAGTAGGAACAGAAAGGTACAAAAGAAAACGAAACACACACAAGGCGCTATCTTCATCTGTCACCCACGTGAAAGAACCGAAAGTACAACAGGTTATCTTTCAAGCCCAAGTGCTGCGGTTAAATAGTGAAATTCTCTATCAATCAAACAAACGGAAGTATGACTGAGGCAGTTTTCAGTGTTAAAAGGCATATAAAAAGCTTCCGTGAGCTCTCAAACAAACTGTTCATAGTGCATAAAAAGAATTGCAGTTCTTCTAAATAGCGGTGTGCACTGTATCTTTTTCCTTGCCATTAGTGTTACAAATGCGGCAATGTTTGCAATGCGGCAATGGTTGTTAAGTTGTTAAGGCAGTCCCCACCTAATAATCCTTTTTGTTCTCATTATATTTTGGTAATACACCGTCCGGTCTGACCTATGCATAGCAGCATAAGGCACTACATGACAACAGCAGCCTGTAGACAACTGAAACGTCACGTGAAACGTGCGGAACTTTGTGTTTGATGGTGCACTGCTTTTTTTTATTGCTTTAGCAATACTGCGGCAAATTTTGAGCCGTCGCGTATCCCCGGCGGACGCCGTCTTTGACCTTGAGCCGCAGCTGCGTCAACACCTGAACCGCGCCGTAAGGGAAGAGAGGAAGGGGGGAGTGTTGGCATTAGAACGAAAGCTGACGCACCCTCACTCCCATCCTCACGCACTTCGCAGTCCTTGCGTTCCCGGATCGCACTCTCTCACCGCATGCGATTCGAGCAAGGTCCGATGTTGCATGCGCACGTCGAAATCCTGGCACGTGCGCCAAAGCGGTGGTCGGGACGCACTACTCAGTGTCCAAGGGGCGGACGGCCGCCGCCCAGGGTAAGGAATTGTGCAGTAAGAAAAAGACGACCGCTAACAGGAGCATACGTTGAAAGAGAGAAATAGGAATTCGCGATAGGAGCTCGCGTCGGGGTAAATCAGTTGCTGTGCAGTCTTACGAGGAGAGACATCGGTGATGCGCTGAAGCCAGAAAACGGCAACGGGCTCAAGAGACTGCTGAAGAACGTGAACAACGGCTAGCAAAACGGCGAGCGCAAGACGCTGCTAGACGAGCACGTCGTGCACCTCTAGACACTTGTACGTCTGGTGGTGATCCTGCATGGAGTCTTCAGGATGTCTTGGACAGTGATGACTCGTCATCAAGAACAGGACGAGAAGAATCCCACGCTAAACACGTCAAGCTACACTACATGCCGAACCTTAAGCGCAACCATTGCAGTATTGCTTGCCCAACTTACCAGGTGTAACCAGAGCTCAACTACTGCCAACTGTTTTTTTCTTTTTCTGCATTCACTGAATGTGAGCTCGGCGCAAAGCCGGAAAAACGCTTTCTTATACTGTCGCGTGACGCAGCACTGCCCGCATGCATCGCTACCGTTGTCAGATGGGGAGGGAATCTTGACACCCGAAAGTGCCATGCCCCGGAGTCACAGATAACTCATCAGCACACCATGCATCGCTTCGTCAGTTTTAAGTAGATGTTAATCCCTCGCTCACCAATAGTACGTTTCTCATGGCCTCCAGGTGCAGCTTCGAGACGTTAAGCCTTCCATACCCCCTTTAATTTTATCTCATCACCACGGACGATGCCACTGTTGGGCTTACATGGATGCAAAACTGCACTGCGGAGCGGAAACTTCACTTTCGTTGGGTACGTTTGGCTTTCAAAGACAATCGTCCTTCCTGTGGAAAGTGTCGCTGACATCTTCTAAGCACTCAGCAGCGAACCAAGAATTCCGACTGCTTACCTTTATCGCATAACGCGTGCTTAGGAGACCACGGCATCGCCACTGCCATAATTTCGAGAGAATTTTGTGCAGACCCTTTTTTGTACCAAAATCCTTTTGTGGCTTGATTAATCCAGCTTATTTGATGTCTCTAGGTCTCCATTGCCATAAACACTCGAAAGTTCTCCTATCCATAGATATGTTGGGACAAAGGCGAAGGTTAAGATTCGCTATCTGGCGGTGAAGCAAGAATGATAGCCATGTACGCATTTATTTGCTGCGTGACTCAGCTTGAAGCTACCAATAATACTGGCCCAGTTTTTCGTGCTGCCGCATCGCATTATCTCCAACCAATCGCTGCAAGTTTACCACAATAAAAAAAAAAAAAAAAAAAAAAAAACTAACGATGAGCGCGATATAAGGAAATAAGCCTGTGGAGCTGTTGGCACTGAGGGACCGATAGAAAGGTCGCCTGGGACGCCGGTGGACATGTCTTTACTTAGCGTTCTCGTTTTCTACGACTGGGTATTTCTGATCACTGCCATCGGGTTTTTGCTGTACTGGTGGTGAGTAGCACATTGTGATATTGCACCCCGGGGCTGTTAGCAACAGTTATAGTGTAACGCATTGGGTAAACATCTTTTCGGTCAATCAAATTGACCGAACAAATAATTTCTAGTATTTCGCAATAACCGACCCAAAAATTACAACCGAAAACGTGGCTGAATAAGCTTGAAAATAAAATTACCTATTGGATAAAGTGATAAATCAGAACAGCTTGTAGAAGTCAGAAGTATGACAACACACTGCACATATACACTCGGGGCAAGCATTACCCTCTCGAGGTAATTACGCACTCGGGGGCAAGTAAAAGTCAAAAACAGTTCACCGCCCGCTGATGTAGTGCGCTACGGCCGTTGACATTGTAGTTGGTTTACCAGTAGAGTTAACTTTGGCAGTGGGTGCCCTTCCTGAATTCTTTATGCATCTCCTGAAGCCGACACTTGGACTTTAACTTCAAAATTGGATGCGTAGTTAGTATGCATGCAGTCAGCAGCAAACATAATGCGCCGGGCAATACATAGCTTTAATAATTTGGCGACAAGGTTACAAGAGAAGCGTACTATGTCAAGCTTGATGTACTGCAGATAGGCAGCAGAGCGCACGTAAAACGAAAAACAGTGTTTATTTGTGCGCAGAATGGAGAAATGTGTCTAATTTTGGCCGTATTAATTATTGACAGAGTTATTTACTGTAAGTGCCCGCATGCTGCACGAGCGTCACGTTTTCTGGCTAAGTGAAACCACTTTCTACTGCGCTTAGCTGAATGAAAACCGAGGGGCGGCTGCATTAAAAGCCGTTATTTAAAAGGTATATTATAAAAACCCACAGTCGTCATAGACGTCATCAGTGTTCACGGCCTAGTTCTTGACCGACTATTCCAAGGAACCCTAAAGAAAAAAATACAAAAATTCAGGGCCACTGCCAGAATGAAGCCAAAATTTACGGCGGGGTTCATCTAGTATACCGACAAAGATGAATATCGAAAAATTAATAGGGTTAATTAGGCACGTGCTAGGGTCGCATACAGGCTCTCCGGCTGCGAGACGAGGATGCTACACATTGGCTACAAAGGCTCATTGGTTCAGGCGTGTTCGAAAAGAACCTAGTGAATGCATTGTGGTCTTTGCCTTAGTGGCGTATGTTAGGACATGCACTGATGCTCCCTGTAATCGAGAGTATGCTAATTAGAAGTTAGTAATCACGTACAAATGGGTGTTTACATCGAAAGCGAATGCTGCCGTGAATCAAATAGAACAGGAATGTTCAGAGCAAGACAGGTTACTATCTGAGTTAATCGCATGACAAGCAGGTCATAGCGAACAGGAAGAAAAATGAAAGACGACGGCAATTTTTGAGTATTTCCGTTTGAGTATTTTCCTTGCGATCCGAGAAACGGAATCTGTCAAGAAAGTTAATGTCAAGTAACATTGACTTTACACGTATTTAAAATCGACCAGGAGGCAGCTCGGAATGAGTATTAAATATAGATTGAAAGGCCGTTTATTAAAACGTCTTTTTGGGCACGTTTGTGCATGATGAACCAAGAAAATGTAATATCGCAAAAGCATGCAACCACATGAGAACACGACGTGAAACAAGCGCTGGCTTACACTGAATGTTATTGCTGGAAGCCAGACAGCGTACAAGTAGCGAGAAAAAAAAAAATGAAAGGGAGTTAATCAAATGGGGGTTATAACGTGGGCGAAGGACGCACGCGCGAACAGACAAGAGTAGAAATATAAAACAAGACAGGAAACACAGATAATTCTGTGGCCGTGTCTAAAAACTAATTCTAAGCAAGAAATAGCGGCACTTACGGGAAGCTAAGGCTTCAAATACCGCACTCCTTTTTAGCTTTTTAGGGCAGATTTCCAAACCGACAACGCGCCGCCTTATCGGTGCTTTTATTCAGACTATGGAATACATATTGCAACCGCGCGAAGCGACAGGGACGAAGAGAACAGAGCACAGGACAAAAACGCGGATGCAATATGCAATATGCATTCCATAGGTAACCTCCACTGCATAGGTAGCGCTGCAATTGTCCCTCAGCGTGACTTAAAAATGCTACTTTTATCCACTTGGTTCGCGATAAACGACCGAGCACATTCAGCACCATTATAGATACGCGTGTGACAGATAACGTCCTTGCCTAGGCGCTCTCAATGTAACCCAGTTATGTGGCACACGCCATGCAAAGATTCGACAGAGCGTGCAATCTGATTTCTGCTAGCGCATGCAGGTGGCGTGAAAACGCCATAAAAAGCCACCTCAGAAGTATTTGCTCTTCTCGCTAGGATATGTGTTACGAAGCGGCGATCGACACAGCAAACCTCATTGCAGGTTGCCTATAGTCAACCACCCACTAGACCGCCTTCGTCGTTACTTGCGCTACTTTTACCCAGACTCTGTTTGTTTGAACTGATCCATGCATCCTTTGCAACAATTAACGTGCGCAACCAAATGTGCGCATTGTTCCTTAAACTTTAAATTTTGGACATGGTCCTGAAGCGTTCGTTAATGCAGCAGCGATTTTTGTCGATTAAAGCTTTCTACATATCATAGGAAGACCATATAGACCGCTGCAGGGGAACACCTGACAAAAAGAGTGGCATGCTTTATATGAAGCATCCACGTTCTTCTGAGCTGAAGTCTGCGGGCACAACTGATGACATCGTCAAGGTGACGAATATCGCAACACGTCTAATACACCTATAAAAAGCCAAAACGCATCAGCTCACTGCGCAGCAGCATATAGCCCCTTGATAAATTACGCGGATCTTGCCATAAAATATTATATCATTACAAAAATGAATATTTTGTTATTACATCAATATTGTACTGCAATATAGGCCAGTGCAACGTTAGTGTAAGGCATGTTAAAACCAGTAGACGACATCGATGACGATGGCGATGGCAGTGTGCAAACGATGGCTGCGCCATCTTCCGGGATTCTCCCGAATCGTATTTCGGTTGCTGCTGCTGTTTCTACCGTCGGTTTCTGTGCACTTTTGCAATGGGCCTGTTTCGGCAACGTACGTAGCGCGTGATATTCATTAGCCGCGAATATACGCTCACTTAGACCTTAAGTACAGTGTAACGGAAGACATTTTTACGTCACTGGAGGCTCGGAAGCCATTATTTCAAGTAAAGGCGAAACTGAAACCAACATCGCGCCTGAGGCCGGATGTGCCAGAACTACATGGTGTAACACCATGACGAAAGCTCCGCCCCCGTAGTCTTGGTTCCATAGCCACAAAAAATTTGTCCGCGAGTATGAGGCATTTTGAATGCAATCATCGAGTCTGTTGTTGCCGGGCATGCGGTTTGTCTGCCTGGGACCTTTCAACTATGAGCAGAAATTGATGGAAGAGCTGCTGCAGGACGTTCAGTTTCGAGAAAAAGTAGCTGTCATTAATTTGCAATGAAAGAAGCTCACTCTCGTCAGCTGGCACATGTTTGGGAGCGTAGCTGCATTGTACCGTGAAGTACTAGTACAGGAATGCTTTCGACAAAAATCCCTTCTTCGAGATGGCCTAGTTTGCTCTCTCCATGTTGACTCTGCTCTGGCGGAACGCAGAGTTTGGACGCATGTTCAGTCAAGTGAACATTATCAAGCATAAACTGAGAACTTAATGTACGCAGAAATTACAAGTCACAGTTTAATTACTCGAGCCAGACTCCGTAGATACAGTAAGACTACGGAATGCATGTAAATGTAATATAGAAGATCGGCGCTATATGAATGTGTACGTTGGCATTAGGGCTGCAATACCACCTAGAACTAGCAGTACGAGTGGACAATCGTCCTCAGTGTGCTCAGCAGATCAGATGAAGCAGACGTCATTTCTGCGGGCAGCGTTTGTTGTCAGTTAATCCAAAGACGTAATTTTGCAGCTTCAATATAAACAAACACATGCCAAGCGGGATATTCCTCCCAATGAAAGCTTTCGTAGTCCGAAGTTTGTAGCCAAAAGGGACAAAAGTGTTTTGTAATTTAAATGTGCAAGTTCTCAGAAATGAGGCCTCTAGAACGTAGAGGCCTATTCCTCATTTCCCAATTCTGTTGGGAGGGAATAAGCCACAGCCGTTGTGACCACTAGATAGCGATGATTACACAAAACCTTTGTGATTAAGCTTATTAACACCGCGTAATAGTGCTTCCAATTGTGTCTACGTCAATGCTACTTACAGCGCAGGATTATTTACAACAGGTTAAGTAGACTAGCATGGAATTTTCAGGCAGTGGTCTTTGAAGGGAATAAGAAAGGTTTTTTTTTTTTTTTTTTTTTTTTTTTGATATGAGTGGCGTTCCGAGTTGGCGTGGCCTAGAAATATTTGTTATGCACAATAAATAACTAAAAATGTTCATTTTTATTTACGGAAGGACTTTTAACGCGAACTAAGCCGAAACTTGACTGGGAATTGAAATGTGCCCGCAATTTTATTTGAGAACAACCTTTGCTTTCTTCTCTTCTGCAGTCGAGCAACTCGCTACCGCAACTATTGGAAAAACCAGAATATCCCGTACGAAAAGCTTTCCCTTTTTTTCGGCGCACAGTGGAAGCAGCTATTCAAGGTGAGCGAAATTTCGTGCATTTCCCGCTCTCGTTACTTTCCGCAATGAGAACGTGCTCTTTTTTCTTTTTTTTTTTTTCAGCCTTTGTACGTTGCAGATGAGGAGCTTTACAAAAAACACGGCCGGCTTTTCGGGTAATGACGTGTTAACATACTTTCTCGTGGTATAAGTCAGATTAGCAAGGAGTGCGAAATGCAGCGACCGCCTTGTAATTGTTCGAAATTCTTCCCATTTGGATACAGGTCTTTCGAAGATGGAAAACCGGTACTCTACGTCGGTGATCCGGATGTCCTCAAAGTTGTTATGGTTAAAGATGCGGCGATGACTCAAAGAAAGGTGAGCGAGTGCTTTTTCTATATGGTTACTTAACCGGCACTTCTATACTTCTTTACTATAGTTCCACATTTTGCCTTTTTTTTCCTTTGGTATGTTTTTCCGGTTTTACATTCCCTTCAAGCTCCGCCACAAGAGCACTAAGCATGCGCCTTCCCGCTACTGGCTTCCAAAGTATCGTCATCATCATCCAAAACGTTGTCAATATAATCATCATCTTGAGAAGGAGAGCACAGTTGGCGTATGCATTTGATTGCGAGCCACAAGCAACAGGCTTTCTAAATTACCTTCCCCGTTAGGTACAGACACTGAAAAAAGGGTATTCAGAACATCCTGGAGATCTAGCCGCGCATGAAACACCTGATGCTTATGTTTGGCACGTTTGAAATTTTGTAGTAGTTGCACACACGCGCGCATATGCACACACACACGCGTACACAAACAGATTCAGTACTAAGATGAGTTGAACGAAGAGGCGGAAAATAAGATTTTGTTTTCTCTCAGTGTACATAGACAAGTGATGTTTCTTATATGTGATTGCTTAACAAGCCGGTATAATCACCATTTGAAAAATAATAATGGATAGTAATGAGCAATTTTTTTTTTTTTTTCATCAGTGATAGAGGAAGTTGTTGGCAAAAGCTGCCCGAAAAAGCGGAAGCTTGACAAGAGCTCACAGCCCCTCGTGCAATGCGACAGCGAACACAAAAATGAAAACATATATAACACATTGTTTACAGCTCTGAGCCATACATACACATATTTAGATATTTACATCCGCAATTATTAAGTAACTTGGAGTGAAGTTACAAGCATACAGGTAATTATTAAAGGTCAGCGCATAAAACAAATACAGAAGTCAATGAGACGGTTTTGGCAGGAATGCGTAATGCTGGCGTATATCGTGTTCAGCTTATTTTAGAAGGTCGATGCCGGTTTTGCCGTAATGATTTAGAAGTGTTGGTATGGTGCACGACAATTTTTTCATGAGGTTATTTGTGCGTCGTGTTATAACAATTCATTTTCCATTGTGGCGGGTAGTTTATGCTAGTGCTCTCTTCTAACGATGATAATTATCGTAGAAACGTTTGTTTGCCCATTAATTCGCGTTTGAAGGCGACTACTTATTTATACTTATAAAGATTTTGTACTTGCACTCTGGTTTTTTTAAAAGACTCTGTATATGGCTGTTATATGGCAAGTCATAAAGGATAATAAGCAATCATTTTTTTGAAGAAGGAATATTTTTTCCAGATTTATATGCGTGGTTATTTCCAAAACTAGAGGACAGTTTTTTAGATGTGAATAAAAAGGCAGTTATAAAGAAGCATCTTTACTTGAAATGGCAAATATGTTTCAGGACGTGATATGAAGCCAAAGAAACGAGATAACAGCGTTACAACATAGTCAACACGGTCATGCCACAACATGTTCTAAGAGAAACTTACTCCTAGGTTTTTGGTCTTATCAGCTATTTGAAGTTCTTCCTCTCGATACTTCACTTCAATCCTAAACGGATGGATGCCTGATTGTTCAGAATATGGCCTAAATAATGCTTATTTTGTTTTATTCACACTAGTTCTTAGTTGGTTTGCTACTAACCACTTTTTAAAGAAAGATTTCACTTCATTTTCAATTGCATTATAATAAGGAGCGGACAAAAGTGTTGGCGTCATACGCACAAAGCACCTATTTTGGCTCAATGGAAATTCTTGTAAGATCATTAATACATACATTAAATAATGTATGTCTGCTTTTTTATCGCGTTTATTAACACTGTACATAATATATAAGTATACCATGTCCGATTTCATCTACTTCCAGAATTCGAAGTTCGATGACCCTATCTTAGATAACATAATGTCCAACACGGAACCAGAGCAGTGGAAGAAGCTCCGCAGCGCGACGTCGCCAGCCTTTACGACGGGAAAATTGCGGAAGGTAAGCTACCTATTATGTAATATTGTGTGCTGTGCAATGTCAGCGCACGTTAAAGATCCCCAGGTGGTCGAAATTACTCCGTAGCCCTCCACTACGACTCCTCTTTCTCTCTTTCTACTTTCACTCCCACCTTCCTCTCTTCCCTTACGGCGCGGATGAGGTGTCCACAGAAAATAAGTGAGACAGTTACTGCGCCTTTCCCTTCCTATAAATAAATCAGTTTATTATGTATTATTGTTTGGAAGAGAAAAGAATGTGCGTGGTTGCTTCTATCCATTTTGCGCTTTCTTTTGGGGTTGCAGAGCCATAGTGATAAAGAATGCCGTAGAACTCATCGATATGTTGTCTCCGTTTTGTTCTGTTCACAGATGCAATCGATAGTGGACAGATGTGCTGCAATAACGTCGCAGCGCCTACAAGACGCCGCTAAAATGTCAGAAGACATCGACATGAAAGGGTAAGCCGATGGTCACATCGAGCTTTGAAAAGGGCCCCGAGTGCATGAATGGAATAAAAAACACTTACAGAATAGGCCATTCGGAGCTTCATGCAGGGGGGTAACCTTGACTTGGTTGTTATGTCAGAACCTGAGTAACCTCTTGTTAGACTTCATCAGTGGGGCTCTACGGTATCAGATGGCATTCTGAGCAGTACAACGGAAGACGTAAAAATTCCAAAAAACAGCAGACCTGGGACACATGTCATCAACATGCAAAGAATAAAAGGGAGAGAATTAGATAAAGGCGAAAGAGAGACGAGTCCGCTTGTCTGAAACCTCTAAAATCCGGTGAAGTTAATCCAACTAGTCGAAGATCGAGGCCTCTGGCAGTCAAGGACTCCTTGCCGCCCTCTAAGATGGCAGATATACGCACTGTCAAAGAGTAGAGATTAAAGTTCGTTCGTTCGTTCGTTCGTTCGTTCGTTCGTTCGTTCGCTCGTTCGCTCGTTCGCTCGTTCGCTCGTTCGTTCGTTCGTTCGTTCGTTCGTTCGTTCGTTCGTTCGTTCGTTCGTTCGTTCGTTCGTTCGTTCGTTCGTTCGTTCGTTCGTTCGTTCGTTCATTCGTTCGTTCGTTCGTAATTTTTGCAGTGCAGAGATAACCACTTATGTTTCGGTTAAACCAACGGATAAGCATTTGGTGGCATAGTCACTTACTCTCCAGTAAAAATGAAGGCTCAGAGCAAAAGGAGCAGGCAGCGTGTGAAAGTTCCGCATCTCTTTCGGTACTAAATCTTCTCTCAACAGCACTGGGGAGGATTTAGACAAAGTGTGTTATGCCTGTAGACATACGCTACGCGGTTTCAGGGTAGTAATTTACAAAACAACTACCTTGAAATCGCATCGTGTTGTACGCTGATATACTGAATCTTCATTTGTGAAATTCAAGAGCTTTCCTTGGTAAAACTTAAGTACAAAAACGTAATGAACGTCAACTCAGATCAGCTCGCTTCAGGTTACATACCGACGTAAGATGCAATACCGTTGAAGCCTTGAAACGACTTCAAAGCCTCTGGAAACGAGTTTGGCAAACAGTGTTTCCTGAGCGTTTGCAGTATGAGCTGGCAGTGCATTGCGATACAGCTCGTGGGAAAGCATTGGATAGCATCAAGGCCAACCCACTTCGCTTCATTTGTGATTTCCGAGAGTAACTAGCGGCTACATAAAAACTTAAACGTCAACTTGATATCAAGAGGCATACAGGACGTATAATTATTGATTTGCGTGCTTAAAAGGTTTCTGTTATTTTTGTGCTCTTATTTTTCTTTCAAGATTCTACGGAATATTTACATTGGATGCCGTCGCAAGCTGTTCCTTTGGAGCCAAGATTTCGCCGCAGTCCCCGGAGGAAGAGGCATTTGTTAGCAGCGCGAGGAACCCTTTCTTTGCATATGTGACGCCATCAGTAGTGCTCAAAGGTGAGAAAGTCTATCCTACTTGCCATGCCGAGTAGCACGGAGACGCATGCAGTAATTTTATGTATATTCATTTATTTCGCAATAAAATGCCTCTTTCCGCAGACAACCCTTCCCAGCCGATGGCACGGTAAATCTACGTACTAAATATCAGCGTCATTTCTTTACTCGGCTGAAAGCAACTATATCAAAGTTCTTGAGCCAATATTAATAGGAAATCCTTACTAGCCCCATGAGCGCGCGAGCAGAAGTATTTACGAAAAATATCACGTAATTTATAACAAAGTTGCGATGCAACTCTCCTTTTTGCAGCGTTCAAGGCGGTTTTAAAGGATTTCTGTTTTCATTTAGTATTCATCTGCTAGTTAAGATGGAGACTAGTTGCACTGAGATGTGAGACAGAATATAGACCTCGACGTCCATCGCCCTTCACTATTTTTGATACGAAAGAGAGGAAATCTAGCGCCACGTTAAGGTCCGTTAGTGATGTCTTGCAAGCAATTAAACGGCCCGCAAGGAGGAGTAGGTTACAATGTACCTGCCGGAGAGGGTTAATTTGTGCATGCCGTCGTCCCACTCATCGCTTCTGTGGCTCGGCAGCGGCTATCGCCACATTTGCTATGGCAGTTGTGGCCGAGCTCCGATCACGCACCTCGAGCAGAGGCACATTAATAGAAGAAATGCAAGAGACGCAGTGAAATATTGTTTTCAAGAAGGCAACAATATTTACTGTAGTTTTTATTCCTCTTTGTAGTTTTTATTCCTACCATACAAGCTTTTATTTAAGAACTTCCCAGCGTTAAGTTTTAACAAGCATATTCCACTGCCTGTTTTTTTCCCTCATTAGCATCATACGCTGGTCATTGGTCATGCTGAACATTTAGAATTTTGTACGCTCTTTCTTGCAGCATTCCTCCAGAAGTTAAGCGAAACGTTCCGCAAAACCGCCTTCAATGAAAACGCTTTCAGTTTCTACAAAGATGCAACTGTGGATATAATAAAGAAACGCACAAAAAACAACGTTGTAAGTATATTATTCTTCTGAACTGCTAACCTTACCTCCCAAGAGAGAATGCTTGCTGTGAAAGCGCAACCGTGACATCTTGTAAATTTCATGATCTGGTACCCTTGAAGTCGCCAGGGGGTTGTTGCATTACTTTTGCGAGCCTAGGGCTATTGAGCGAGGTCCTTCATGAACCAACGAGATTATGACAACTTTTTACGATACGACTGTGCCATCATTTGTTTTGCGCTGTTGTCTGATATTATGGTCCAACCTGTAGCGGCACGAGGACTTTCTGCAAATGATGATGAATGCCCAAGAAGCGTCAAAAGAAGCAAAAACAGAGGAAGGCCGATCAATTTTTAGTCCTGAGCCTGAAAATGAGCCAATCAAGCAGAAAGCAGTTGAAAGTGAGTGCTGTTAAATTTATTTACGTGCAATGCATGGTGTGGTGGTAATGTTCTTCTGCATGCTACTGACTTCTGTTACTCAAGAAAGAAGCCACTGACACAAGTTAAAGAATGGAGACTTGTTAAGTTTACTAGTGGAAACTAATTCTTTAAATGAGGAGATAATTGATTGGGTAGTAGAAGAAAAAGAACCGCATGCCACCGGTGGGATCCGAGCACAAGACCACCGAAGTTTCCCCGTATTTCTTGGCTAATCACTGGTGGATGTGGCAGTTACGTACGCACCACAGAACCGACAGAACCGCGTATAGAAACGACGTTGTTCCGTTTGGATAGTATTTAGTTGGGTGTAGAGATTTGATCTTCAATAATTTGTCTAGGCCTAAAACACCAGTACAATTACGCAAGTTTTATGTCGTATCGACAACTATACCTGCTCTGTAGAAGCACATGAGACAATCGCTGCGAACAACCCAATGCAAAATTATCCGAGTTTCATTTCGATTGGAGTGTAGATTTATTTATTTATCTATTTATTTATTTATATATATATTTATATATTTACTAATTCGTTTATTTATTTGAAATGCCCTAAAGGCACAATAGGGCAGTACATAGAGGAGATTCGGAAACAAATCACGGTAGAACAAAAACAGGATAACAGACAATGTTTTCGTAGCATGTGAGCGAAGTAAATAGAGCTAGTCAAGTAATCTTTATACAAAACTAGGAAAACATAGTCCGGAAAGCAATGTTTCAACACAATAACAGAACTGTAAAAAAGAGAAACATGTACAGTGATTTCAGAAAAAGAGAGAAACATGCGCATCCCGCATAACAGACACTACAAAGCTGACCGTGAATACAGAAACTATAACCGCAATAAGATGATAAAAGAAACATTTGCGATCTCACCGACTCAGATACACAGATGGCACCGAAAGAATCAAGGAAAAGAAATTCTATACAGGGAACGACAAAAACCACATAAACTGACTGCGGTACGCTTATGAAGCTATCAATGTTTCTTGAAGCACTGATAAATCTGTCAAAACAGCGATATTAGACAGCAACTGATTCCATTCTTTTATTGCTAAGGAGAGTGGTAAATATTGCTTTTTTTTTTTGTCCGCGAGAAAATTGGGAGGATTTTGTTTGCATGGTGAAGGCGGGATAAGACGGGAAGAGCAGGAAGAAAATGGGAACAAGCTGATCCCGTATTGCCGGAGTATAATGTGTGAAAAAACGATAATCGTGCAAAGTTCCTTATGGAAGCGAGCTATGGTAGATTTAAATATTCTTTCATTGATGATACGCTCTGAAATCTTGAGTAGGACTGAATCTTGTCTCTTTGTTCTGGACGCATTCAAGAAGATTGGAAAGTGAGTCCTGGTGAGGATGCCATATGACGGAAGCATAATCTAATGTTGGTCTTGTGTCTTTTGTTGTAATTTGCGAGGTGTAAATGGCGCCTTAGCATGCCAAGTTTTCTAAAAGCTTTGCTGGTGCTGTGGTCTGTGTGAGCATTCCGAGAGAGAATACAATGCAAGTTAACACCCAGATATTTTATAGAAGAAACAGATTCAACATCCGGAGAATTGCGCTCAATTTCGGCTTGTACATTACATCGTGCTCTTTCTATTCATGCTTGCGTGCATTGGCGCATGACTAAAGCGTAAAAAAAAAAGAAGCTTCGGCAACTTACTAAAGTCATTTTAATCACTCTCGCTTTGTTTTGCAAACGTGCGCCACTTATGAAGACCTGAGCGAAGAAGAGGCGCTGGCTCAATGCGTGCTGTTCTTCCTGGCGGGTCAGGACACAGCCTCCACGACAGCTTCGTTTGCATCCTACCTGTTGGCTGTCAACCCGCACGCCCAAGACAAGCTTCGAGCGGAAGTTGACGAATGTTTCCGCAAACACGTGAGTTGTCGTAGTCTGTAACACCTCGCATCTCATCCCTGCCCCCCTTTTTGTACTTGAGTGAGCTGTGGGTTTGCTTCACATATTTCACACTGACTTGGAATATTTCAGTTTTAACAGGTGAAAGCAGACGTTCACGGCCGGCAAACGGCCTGGCGAACTTGTAAATATGCATATATGTACTGTATATATTGTAGCTATGTATATTTCATCATCATCATCATCATCATCACCAGCCTGATTATACCCACTGCAGGGCGAAGGCCTCTCCTATATTTCTCCACTTATCCCGGTTCTGTGCTAGCTGCATCCACTTGACCCCTGCGAACTTCTTAATCTCATCCGCCCACCTAACTTTCTGCCGCCCCCTGCTACGCTTTCCTTCCCTTGGAATCCAGTTTGTTACACTCAGCGACCATCGGTTATCCTCTCTTCGCACTACATGTCCTGCCCATGTCCATTTCTTCTTCTTAATTTCCACTAGAATGTCGGTAACTTGAGTTATTTCTCTGACCCACTCTGCACGCTTTCTATCTCTTAATGTTACCCCTACCATTTTTCGTTCCATAGCCCTCTGGGTTGTCCTCAACTTAAGTAGAACTCTCTTGGTTAGCCTCCACGTTTCAGCCCCATAGGTGAGTACAGGCAAGATGCAACTGTTGTATATTTAGCAATAAAGAAAAAAAAATGAAGCGATGGCGTTGTGGTAGAGATCCGCCTCCTATCTGAGAGATACCACGTTCGATCCCCAATGCCGTCGGGTACCCACCTGTTTTCAAAGGGCATAAGAATTCCCCGGCCTAGTCCTCGGATGTTCAGTGGTGAAAATGCTTGGAAAAGGAGTCATGGACCTAAAATTTGTGCGGGTTTAGGCATGACTTGAACCTAGCGATAGAGCCAAAGCTTTTAGTGTTGCAGCAATAGCTTCTAGAACGGGAAGGAAGTGGCGTCCACAATTCAGTGAACGCCACTGAATTGTGGACACCTACACATAACCATGCCACGATCATGTTTTCATATATTTTGCTTGTATATTTTACATTGGTTTATAAGAAAGAAAAAACGCAGTATCTGTCTTTGACCTTCAATGTTAAAGGTGAAAACTCCTGTGACACTGACGGCCCGTAAATTATGCTTTCGGGATAGTAAAGACCCTCCTACTTTTGAGTGGACGCCACGAAATTGTGGACACCTACACCTAATCAGGTCACGATCATGTTTTCATTTTTTTTTCTTGTATATTCTACAATGGTTTAAAGGAAAGGAAAGGCGCAGTATCTGTCTTTCACCTCCAAGGTTGTTCAAAGTGACATCGCACAACTCAGAGCTGCCTCCCTAATAATAATAATAATAATAATAATAATAATAATAATAATAATAATAATAATAATAATAATAATAATAATAATAATAATAATAATAATAATAATAATAATAATAATAATAATAATAATAATCATTGGGTCACAGGAAAGGTAAAGCGCCGTATCTGTAACACTTGCTCTGTAAAACCTGAACCGCGCCGTAAGGGAAGGAAAGATAAATTAGGATTAGGAGGGGGGGGGGGGGGAGGCGCAGTATTAATTCGGGTGAACGCCAAAAAATTGTGGACGGTCACACTTAGGTCAAGGTCATTTGAAGGGCAAATTTAGGGCCGGACGAAGACCTGCTATACATAGCGTAGTGCAGGTTTCGCTTCCATTGTAAATTGGTATTACAAAGCACAAGCAGCACTGCTCCTATGCATTTTTTTTTTACTTTTTATTATCTGGCCTCTTTTGGCTTTGAAACAACGAATCATGGTATGTTTTTTTTTTTTTTTTTTTTTTTTTTTTTTTACGGAGTATTTTGTGCCCTTTCAAGGCGTTGTTTTTGAAGGTACTTCGATCTGTTGCATCATTTTATCACTCCGTGCAGTAATTTATGAGCGACAAATTTTATTGGCTCAGGACTCCGCGCAGAAGCTGTTTTGCCAGTTATTCGTTTTCTCTCTTTTACGCTGTACTTTTGTGTGTGAGATATTGCACTAGACCCTTATCTTTCTACTATTTGCAGCCGAACTGTACATATGCGGGGGATCGTCGTCTAGCCGCTCTTAAACGGCTTTCAGCCCCAGCACTTTTTCTTTGAGACGAAGAATGAACATTTGATTTGATTAGTACCTGCAGAATATTTTGCCTTTGATCTCGTACTTCATTTTAATGCGTGTTCGTGTTCCAACGTTACGAATAAATATTTTGCCCCATATACGGTGCGGCAGCAACTGCAGTTTGTATCGTTTGGTCAAAACTATTAATTTTATTTTTAAAACAAGCACTATCACCTTGACGTGATGGATTTCACTATTCCACAACTTCTCGCGATCGCAGGGGGCCTCGCCGTCTTACGACGAAGTTCAGAAGCTACCTTATCTCGACTGCGTCGTAAATGAAACCCTGAGAATCATGTCACCAGTGCAAAGGTAACGCACAAAGCGATTTTTTAGGGTTTTTAAAACGTGCAAAACAATTTTTGCATAAAACAAATACTCAGCTACGACCTAATTATAAAGTTCGTGCTTTTCTTACAGGATTGAAAGGGCACCTACTCGGGATTACGTGGTCGGAGAGACGGGAATAAAAGTTCCCCGTGATTGCGTCATTGTGATACCCGTCCAAGCAATACACAACGACTCCGAGTTCCACCCTGAGCCGCATGTTTTCAACCCTGAGAGGCAAGTGTCAATTTACAGCGCACTAGGACCGCACTGTCCTAACCTTGCGGCTACGGATATCTTACTGCAGGCGATTTATGATCGAACGAGTGCCTCCGTTTCACAAGTAGTCATACACTATAAGACTGGTGCGGAAAATAATTTCTTTGCATTCTTCGCAGCCTGCTACGGTGAAAAGGTGCTGCCGTAAATACCATGCCTTTGGGCCGTGAATGTGAGCGCATAGAACCGAATTAACGGAAAGAAAAAAACAATACTACCAATACCTGGTTCCAGGAAAGTGTCAGCACTATCTTTGTCCTAACATATGCGAACACCTGAGAGTCTCAGAAATCATTTCCTCTTTTATTAGCCTAACGCTGCGCAAACCTTGATTTAAATATCGTGTTTTTTTTTTTTTGTTTCCATAAAGCAACACACAACTGTCTTATGCAAATAGTCCCTCCTTGGAAAAAAAAAATACCGAGCACCAGATTTTATATTTTTGACCTGATATGGGTACCTTCACGAGAGCGAGCCTTTTGAGTGTGTCCTCCTCCCTCACCTCCCTAGGAATTAAATCGGTGAGATGAGGATGAGGGAGGATTGGCACCGAAATATTTGTGAGGATTTTGGGGGAGGGAGGGCTCGTTGGCAAGTCGCAAGACTCGCGCCTGTTTCGCCGTTTATGAAGTTTGCCATCTTGGGCCCGCCCAGTTCAATAGACGCACGTTAGCGACTAAATGAAAGCAAGTAATTAACATTGCATTTCATTACTTGAAACATAACTAAATATATTATAAAGTCAATGACACAAACACATTCCAATGATTTCAGTTGCTCTCTGCAGCTTTTTCTTCGCCTGTATAGCTCAATCTCCCTATCCAGTCTTTTATTGTTGTTCTTGACTGGTAAGATGGCTTGATTTTTGTGCGTTCATGCGTATTTTAATTGACACAGTATTTGAGTCCACGATATTGAGTCTACCTTTAATTACCAAGCTGCGTGGCATACGCCACGCAGCTTTACCACGAAGCTTGGTAATTAAAGGTGAAATCGGACATAATGAAAATAGTCTGGGCCTAGTTCGGCTACGTCGGCATACATCGGCAGTAAGAAAAAAATAACGAATGTTAAAACTGCAGATTTAGAGGATGAGGATGAGGACAAGAGATGACAAGCAAATTTTAAGCGGGGTTAAGGGAGAGGGATGACTAAGAACTGAATTGTGAAGGTGATGAAAGAAATGCATGTATGAGACCGGTGTTTGCACGTCCATGATTTTGGCAGATCGACGATGAAGTACACAGGAGGGAAACAGGGTTAAAAGGTGACGTACAGATCGCAGTGCTGAGTTGAAATAAAAGATTTTGGCTAACGGCTGCTATTTTCATAGCCATAACAGCAACTGAGGCGCCTGCGCTCAGTTGCTGTTTTCGCATGTATTCGCATTCATCTGAATATATCAATTGTTCTTCGATGATAGTATAAATACAGAAACACTCTGCGCGCTTTTAACTAAATATGAAGCAGCATCTTTAAAAGCGATAACTTCCAAGCAAGTCGGCAAAGCTGATATGCGACGAGTACATGTTCCTTTTTTCTGATGTCATAAGGCGAATCCTTTAAAAGCACCTTTATAATTTTTTTACTCCCTGGAACAATATTATAGCCTGATTTACCTCCGAATAGCTTTGTTAGCTTCATGTAGATGTTGAAAATGTTCTGAGCGTTGACCTCCTTGTATGATGATGATCAACGATGATTGACAGGCTATTTTCATGCCATTCTTGTTTTAATGACATGAAGGTTCAATGAAGAGAATGTCAAGTCCATCCGTCCGTATACTTTCCTCCCATTTGGTGCTGGTCCAAGAAACTGCATAGGGATGCGATTCGCTATTCAGCTTGTGAAGACTTGCCTACTTCATGCCGTCCACCAAGTAGAGTTTGCGAGGTGTCCCAAAACAAAGGTAGGATGTCTAAAATATAACCAATGAAACGATACATTAGCTACGAAGTATGCCTACTCTTCCTTGCACCTCTTGATTGTGCCCGAAAAGAACGTTCTTGTTTGGTACCGTTAAAACTCACCTGCATAAACTGCCTACTAGACAAGTCTACAAGCTCTTGTGTCTTTCAGCGTATGCACGGTACGAGCTAACAAAGGCGTTTTTTAGAAGTGTTGAACTTTACCTCTTGCAATTCATAGTTGTACATATCTATGCATTCTTCATGCATCCTAATTTTTCTGCAGCTCCTTTCAAAATTTCAAAGGGTGTAGTTTCAAATACACTGAACAACGAGTGTCCTTCGTTATATGCGCAAAAATATTTTTGGATGTCAGTCGTCCTTTTGACATTCGTTTACACTACCTTGCAGCCTATAATTAAGGTCTCGCCTTTTGGACTCCACTTCTATTTGTGAAGCAACTGTAGGATATTGCAAAATACTGTTATGAATATGTTGCTGAGAATGGCTTATTGCTCCTACGCGCAGAAAAATCTTGCTTTTAAAGTTTGTCCTGTTCTTCCTGCGAGTAGCCAAGGCTACTAGGTAAACCCACTTGAGTGCGATGTCTACAATGATTATACATGTAAGACATAATATATTGATATGGCCTGCGGATATACTTATCATTATGTGGACTTTTTGCGAAGTGTTGAAAGATGCTTTCATGAATAGAACCCCGAAATTTGGTCACACATTCTTGGTATATAGCTAGATGAGCACGCGAAATTTTCATTTGTTAGATATCTTTAACAGACCTTTGTTTTCCAGTATACAGAACAAATAAACGACACCACCCAAAACATGCTGACTATAGGAGTGACCCTTGCGAAATTAAGCAACTACTAACTATATGTTGTAGCAGTCAAATCAAATTTTACTTTTTTTTTTTACGCATTCCTTACATACCTTATATCATTATTCCGGACTAACCTCTATTGTTGACTCGCTGACTTTTTAGCATATACTGCTGCACGCTTCTTTGTATGTTCAGCTTGGAAAGCTACATTTTGTACTCATACTTCAGTCTTCCAATTGTATTTTTGTTACAGTAATAAATTCATTTTTCTGTTTATAATGGCTGAAGAAATCCCCCCCTCCCCCCCCCCCTCCCTCCAGTTGTTCAATGTCATCAGGGGAGCTTTAAATGCGCACAAATTAATGGGGATGATAAGGATGTCTATTTTTACGCAAGTAGCAAATTCAGCTGCTTTAATTAACTCTGCATTCTGATTCCATAGGTGCCTCTCGAATATCTGCCAGGATATGGCCTCCTGCATCCCAAGGATCTCATCGTGGGTGTGAGGCAGAGGAGCAGCTAATCCACCATCGGCTACTTACTGTTGCTTGGTTCACAAACCACTATTTTACGTCCCGAAAGTCCATAACAACTCCCATCAGCTGTCTCTGAAAAGCCATGTAGAGCATTCACCTTCCGTGCAAAATTACTAACTAGACTTGCCTATCTTAAGCGTACCCTACGTTTACAATAGCGTAGCGCTAAATTTCTGAGATTTAGAACTCTAATCCGACAGATGCTTGAGACCATTTATGGAATCCACACAAGATTAGGACTGATATTAGAAGCATGCGATTAGTGTAGATAAAAGTTGTTTCACGCCCCACTTTTGACAGAGTTCTCATCTCCTTTCCGACTACCTGTTCTACATAGCATTTATGAAATATCTACTTACCAAGCTTATGCTTTTTGCTACCTCAAAAGAGCACTTACCTTTGGCAAGGGTGTTTTCAGAACAAAACAGTTATTACATACTTCATATTTTTTCCCACTACAGGAACAGTCCTTCACTACGAATAAGTTCAGACAACTTACTTCGCGGAGTCTTATTGGTCTGCCACTGATTGTTATTGACCTTGATTACATTGCTGCTTTCGCTTATCTCATAGCTCCTGTCGAAATTTTCAGCCAGCTTTCATTTCGGCCACTGCAAAACAATTCCCTTGCTGGGGTGCAATTGGCAATATCAATGAACAAATAAAATATTCAGTTGTGAACCAGTGAAAAGGTATTCCGTCTGAAATACACGCAACGAAATACACGAAATAATATCTCACTGAATAAAAAAAAAATATCACAGGTGTACTCTACAGGTCCTTCTTGTGTGTTTGTATGGTTAATGTATTAGTGGTTTTATATATATAAAAGTAACTGGAGAGATAGCCGGCGTTTCTATAAGCTGGGAGGTGCGAACTTCGCACTTGGCTTGGCTAGATTTTGTCTAAGAATGCAGACTGAAAAACAAATGTCTATTTTATTAAAAATTTCAAGCAAGTGTTTGCCGAATACATAAAAAATCAACGAACTCCAAACAAAACATTCCTTGAAAGAGGATGTGTTTAATACTTCAAAAGCTTAGTGGTAAATTCAAAATGAATTTCGTTCATCTGAAATGTAAGTACAGCTTGTGTTCTTTTTTTTCTTTCCTTTTTAAATTAAAGAAATGTGCATGGATATTAATCCTGATTTAAATTAACTACCACTCTGTTGCTTGCTGTTTTGAATAACACTTTTTATATACGTTGTGGGCGATTCCTCTGCCCGAGGGATACGAAAGACTAACACACAGCGGGCCGTGTAAGAAACATCTTTGCCTTTGTCAGATGGGGAGGGGGATTGACACCCGAAAGTGCCGTGCCCCAGAGTCACACATAACTCATCAGCCCATCATCATCCATTCAACACCTCCGGCAAAGTCCCCCCCAGGGCCAAGTGGGATCTGGGAGAGTTTTTTTGTTCGAGGTTCACTCCAGAAAGTCCATGGCGGTGCGGGAGATCAGCGGGGTCGTCGTCTGGGAGGGCAGGCAGCGAGCAGCCAGCGGGTTATCTCGGAGCGAAGAGAGCGAGGCGACGGCGTGCGACTCTCTTTATAGCCCCCGCCCGGGACCGGTTATCCCGGAATGAGCGGGGAGAGGGAAGGGGTAAAGCGGCGGCGCATCGGTAGCCGCGGGAAAAGGGCTCCCTTTAAAGGTGGCGGGCGCGGTCCCCACAGCGTATTGTCACATGGTGATGACAAGTTTGAAAACAGCAGCCGAAGAGGTTGCACATTAGGCTCACTTGCGCCCACAAAAGGGTAAAGAAACACGCATGGTGGCGTCGAAAGCAGCAGTCGTGTTCGTCGGTCGTCGATGTACGAATGGTCGTCGCGCTCGTCAGTGCTCAGTTTAAAGTCTGCAAACAAACATCTAGATGAAGACGCAAAATATGAGCAGAGCAACCTGGAGAATTGCGAGAACGTCTAGATAGATCTCAGCGCATTTGCGCGACCACGAAAATGATAAAACCGCGTATCGCATCAACGAGCATGACCACAGAGTGCAAAATTGTTCCGTCGCTACAATCACGGTGACAAGGACGCATGCTAACGACTGTTAAAAACAAACAAAAAAAATGTTAAATTTTAGTCACACAAAATACCAAATTCGTGCACTTCTGGAAACTCCCGCAAGACTTAAGCCATCTTTTTCATTTGAATTTACAAAGCTGAAATCATCGCTTTCTCCGTGCATTGAATTACCGCTTCGAGAGTACACTTACTTTCCCCCTTTTTTTATGCCCCCCGTTGTCCGTGGAACCAAAGCAGTTCTTTCATTCCAATTTCCCAAAGCACACTTTCTTTTGTCGGGGTGAAGCCAGACTGTGCACTCTATGCACTGCCGGTACTTTTTAGATTTGTTAGGTTCCAACCTCTGGTGTGTCGTATGAATAACTTTGAGACATTATTCCAGTACACGAAAAAACACACGCACGAAGGTAAAGAAGACACCACGGCATTGTTTTTTTTTTTTTTTTTTTTTTTGTGCGCTGGGATAATGTCTCACAATTGTGCCAGAAATCAACTAGCCCAGCTTTCTAAACTTAATTATATATTTTCTAGTACAATGGGCCCCGACATACCCCCTTTTATTTGCGTGCGAAGCTCGTCAACCTTCTAGTCGGGACTGCTTGTCGTGCAAGGGAACTCTCCTTTAATTTCGATTTCCTGTTTTTTCGAGTGCTGAAATAATATATCACACTTGTACAAGACATCAACTAGCCCAGCTTTCTACGCTTAGTGATGAATAACGAGTAATTTTACTGCTTCTCGAAGTGCTAGAAGAAAAGTACCAGTACGTTCATGAGTGTTGTCAGGAAGGTAGGCACGTTGTTAAGACGGCAAGTCATGGGAGAAACTTGTTTAAGTGCAAGGCGGATGTGCCATAGTTTGTGCAGCTTTTCGATCACCAAAAAATCAATCTAACTTTTTTATACGTGCGGCAGCGTACAAAAGTACATGCTGTGCACCATATGTCCCCCTGCTGTCCACCTGTTCACCTGCGCTCTAGTACAAATGACGGCGCAGAATAGAGGTGCGATGTCGCTGACTAGATGAATATTTGGAGGCTTAATTTTACGAGAAAAGTCCTTCAAATTCTGTCAGGTTAGCACATTGCTTGGCGCTGCTTGTCAGCAAATGTCGATTCGTACCGCATTTCCAACGCCTTTTTCTTTCATGAAGAAATTATTCAAGAGATCCTCGCTTGAACTTGTGAAGCTTAGGACAGACAGTAATTAGGCAACAACCAATGATCGCAGAAGCATCCTGTGATAAAACTGGTTTTGAGCACTATTGATGCCCGTGCTTCTTGCTCCATAGCCTTGTCTGGTTGTCGTCGGCACACTTCCCCGCCACGTTGCAAGCTGTAATAAATTCGTAGTGTTGCGAGCACGGCTCAAGCTCCTCGCGCATGTGCGATGTTTAGCCACTAACGTCATTGCTATTTGACATATTTCATTTCGTTTTTATTCTTGCGGCTTTCTGAATAGGTAGTACACACGAGCAAAAATGATTGAGCGAAGTTTGAGCATGCATTTATTGTTTACTCCATAATTATGTCTGACAACCACAGTTATTTCTTTTTCAGCTTTTTAACAAGTTTTACTATGGTCGCAATTTTGAGCTAAAAGTTTGTTCCGTTTCGTATTTCTCATGATTGTGAGTACACTGAAAACAAAGCGAAACTGCAAGGGCGTGATAAGACAGGCTTAGGTGGCTTTACCTCAGTAGTAGCAAGCAGTTCATGAAAATACTGGGACCAACTGTACATACATCCCATCAAAATTAATTTTTTATTAGCTGAGAGGAAATAAAATGGAAAACAAAAATTAACTGGGGCTTAGCTTTAGTTAAGCCCAGTAGGTTACGAAAGCAATAATAGCATGGCTATGCTATAGTTCAGCTCGTGGTGTAGCCAGTTGTGGTGTACCATGTTGACCGTACTATTAACACAGGGCACATTCCTGAACACATTCTTCGGTTTCCTGAACGCGTCATTGCCGCCTATGTTCTTGACTGCTGAGTGAGCACGTCGACAAAGAGTCTTCACTGTTCAAAGTGTCCATTACATTCCATTCGGAGTCGTCACCGGTTGAAGACGATTCAAGTTAAGCGTGACGCGCTCGTTTAGCTGCATCTTGAGCGCGCCGTCGAGCGAGACGCTCTTCGCGTTAATCTGCCTCTGTAGCCCGCTGTCGTTTCCTGGCTTCATCGAGACGGCGTGACTTTTTTATCTGTTTATCAGGATTCATAGCGAGTGCCTCAGCCGAGCAAGCGCGAGCATTTATATAACCATCGTTTTCCTCCTCCTCGTCTCAACTACAAGAAAAGACTGACAGCAGCGCCTCCACTCGATAGCAGCGCGGCTCCAGCTGCAGCGCGCCGTGCCTGCCGACCGCCGCCACCCGACGACTCGACTTGGTAGCCCATCTCTCGCAGCTGGTATGACGTCACATCCAACTGGGGTCCTTAAAGGTCAAACGTGCATACCGACTCTGGCTACGCGAAGGGCTGAAAATGGGATTAGTATTGCTTTCGCAATAAAATAACCAGCATACCGTCCGCAAGTAGAGTTTGAATCACTGGCAACCCTTGGCTACAAGGGGCGTTGGCGTGGTCGGAGCATCAGAAAGCGGAATCTCAAATGCAGCGAGATAACGAGATTAATTTCTCGCAGAACAATATTTCAAATGTGGATGAGTGGCCTTATCATTAGTTGAGTAGTTACAATAAGTGGAACTCTTCCACCCGGTTGGCCAATATTTTCTTCTCGCTTATTTACAATGCCTTAACGTGGTACGACGAACACGAGTACACTTTCATGACATGAGATCGTTCGTAATAAAGACACAACAGTGCTTCGGAGACTCTGATGCGAGCAGCTAAATACGCGGTCAGCTTCCTGGTGAAACATATGCACGAAGTACATCGAAGAAGTCTTGAATCTGTGAAAGCTTGTCTGTCCTCGCATGACGGAAGATGACAAATATGGTCATCTGCTGAAAGGGTTTGTCGAAGAGGTTCAGCGGCTACGTGTCTCCTTCAATGACCGACCGTCGCGTGCAGACTGCTTCTCCCCCGGGAAAGGCGGCGATATATGTTGAAACGAGTATTCCTCATGTACGCCTTTCTCTCGAAAACTGGTGCACATCATACCAAGAGGTAGTAGCAGTTGCTGCGAAATTTCTGAAAGGAACCGTTGTTCTTGTTTCTTATTACGTTAGACCAGCTGGAGGCGCTTCTTCCCGTATTAATCTTGGCTGGTTATTAAGTGTTCGTCGGCAATACCCCGGGTGTCCAATTTTAGTCGGAGGCGACTTTAACGCCCCTCACCCAGATTGGGGGTATCCGACTGCAAGCCCTCGTGGTAGGCGTGTGCGGGACGCCTTCACTGATGCCCTGTTTGTTCTGCTTAATCACCCTGGGACAGCAACACGGCCTGTGCGTCACATACATAGTGCTGCCTATGCTCCAGACTTGACGTGGTGGTTGGGCGCAGGAACTCCCTCATGGCACATGGAGCCGGACTGCTGGGGAAGTGATCACCACCCTATCCTCATCGGTCTCCATCCCTCCCGCCTCCGCCCTTTACGCCGCAAATGTTCTGTGATAAACTGGGACAGCTTTCGCTCATGTCTCGACAGTATGTCTTCAGATTCGCCGTCACTCCTTGTTGACCGTATACAGAGAGCACTAAACAGCGCTACGACTACTACCTGGATTGATGTAGGTCGACCGGCACCAGATCTCGGCCTGCTTAACTTGTGGGCAGCCCGCCGTCAAGCTGAGCTGGCTGCTACGCGAGACCCTACTTCGGGGCAGGCACGTACACGACTGAATTATCTTACCGCGAAGGCTCGGAGATATGAACGCGATCTATCGCGACGCCAGTGGCATGCATGGTGTGAACAATTTTCTGATAAATCATCGAATGCCTCACTATGGCGAACGTTTCGTGCAATGGAACATGGTCGTCGTTCTACTGACGCAGCAGCAACAGCATGCTTTGCGGCTAATCTGTCGCCGGGTGATTTCGCCAAAGAAGCTGCTCGAAAATTTCTCCCAAAATACGATATACTGCCTCCTTCAGCTGTAAACCTTAATTTGGCAGGTATCCCTGCAGACGCATGGAAATTACCAGCTGCTGCCGACACAGATGGAATTGCGAGCCCCTTTTCGATGTGCGAGCTGCTGGCTGCAATTGACGATGCGAAACGGAAAACAGCGCCCGGCCTGGACAAAATTCAGTATGAGGTTTACAAAAACCTCAGTACTGCTGCACTTCCTCAAATACTAGACACCATAAACAAAGTGTGGCTTGATGGTGTCGTACCCGAGAGCTGGAAAACCGCTGTCGTGATCCCTATTCCCGAACCTGGGAAGCCTCCAACGGACCTCGCCAACTTGCGACCAATCTCCTTAACATCAACGCTTTGCAAGCTCGCAGAGAAAATGCTAGCCACACGACTTTCTTGGTGGCTTGAACAGCACGGTTTTTATCACCCTGCTCAAATTGGATTTCGTCCATACATAGGTACAGAGGACGGGTTGGCTGTCTTGGCCTCAGCAGTTCTGTCATCTACCCGCAGCCGCGATGTACGTACCATATTAGCAATGGATGTTGAAAAGGCATATGACAACATCAGTCATGCTGCAATCCTGAATGCCATTGACATGCTCCATCTCCCTCCGAGAGTACGCACTTTTGTCGCATCATTTTTGGACGGACGAAAATTTGCAATACGCCTCAGCGGTGACACTGTTGGTTCATTCGTTTCACTACGTGGCGTGCCCCAGGGATCAGTATTGTCTCCGACGTTATTCAATATTACTTTCATCCCATTGGCGTGGCGCTTACATGATATCCCTGAAATCAAGTTTTTGCAGTACGCAGATGATATCACGGTATGGAGCACTCACCATGATCTTCTCACTCAAGAGGCCGCCCTTCAGTCAGCATTAGACGTAACCTCTGATTACGCATCCTCCATTGGCCTTCAACTTTCTGTGTGTAAAACTTCATACACGTCAGTCGCCAACCGCTGGGGACGCCGTAAACTTGCCTCAAATCCAATTCGTCTCTCTCTATCAGGCACCCCAATACAAGAAAGTTCGAGCCTGAAAATTCTGGGCTTAACAATTCACCAATCAGGATCAGCGACTGCTTGGCTCTCTCAGGCAAAAAAGCAAGCACTTCAAACTATAAGTTTAATAAGAAGAATTGCACCTAAAACGGGTGGCGCTGGCTCGTCTGTTGCACGCCAGTTAGTGAGGGCGGTTCTGCAGCCCCGTATTGTTTATCAGGCCCAGTTCCAGCATCTTACAAGGGCACAATGGGATCGCCTTGAAGCCGTAAATCGAGAAGCTATGAGGACCATAACATGCCTTCCACGAATCACACCGGTCGTAGCTTTACAGGAGAATGCGCAGCTCAACACCATCGATGAACTGGTGCAGCAGCGCCGAGATGCTCGCAGACTCAAGGCCACTTTGTCACATTCAACGCAAGCACTGAAAGCGTATGCAACGTCACACATTATTCTTCAGCCACCTGCGCCAGTTCTCCCTCCCTGGAAATTTATACAGTTAGGAGACAACAAGCCAACTGACATCCGCAGACCGACGTCTGCCAACTCTGCATCGTTGCTACGCCAGAGATTTGAAGAGCAAGATACTAACCTGCCTCAAGATTCCATAGTAGTGTACGTAGATGGAAGCCTGCAAGGCTGTGAAGCCAAAACGGCAATCCACTGTCCACGGAGACCTATCCTGAATCAGACAACTACGTTTCAGCTTTCAGAACCACTTACATCTTTCTGCGTTGAGCTTGTGGCAGTTCAAGAGGCACTCTGCTCCTTGACTTCTATAACCATGCTCCCTACAGCCCACATTGTCATCCGCACTGACGCACTACATGCAGTACGTCAGCTCCGACGTGTCAGCCGCTGCCCTAAAATTTGCCAGGACATCCACCAGCTTGCGGCGCGCATCCCACAGTCAATACGCATTGAGTGGGTCCCACGGGATCTGCTGCCTTCCCAAAGTCAAGCTGATTTTGCAGCCCGCCTCGTGAACCAAGACGCATCAATCCCACGGCGTCTCGAAGTCGACGACGCTACCCTCCTTTTGTCAAGAAAGGAGCACCTCCGGTGCCGCACACGTGCACTTATCCCTCCGTGTGCGATATCCCTTCCCCGCGGTCTCACCCGTGCAGAGGAGGTTGCGCTTAGGAGGATCCGGGTCGGTGTTGCCCTTACACCAGCTGTAACTAGGACGTGGTCATACTTCCAACACTTATATCCACGCCCAGGATGCCCGATCTGTAACAACGAAGATGTCGAGGCCGACATCCACCACTTGCTGTGGGACTGCCCAGCACTCAAGCCAACACGAATCCGGCACCTGAGAATAGCTGGCCTTTCAGCAACCAATCCTGCCTCATACGTCACTTGGACGCAGGGACCTCATCATCGCTCACTTCTGGACTTCATAAAATCAGCCAACCTATTTCCATTCATTTAATCATTTATTCATCCTTCATCTCATAACCTACTGATGCCCTGAGGCAATAAATATCGACTTTAAAAAAAAAAGAAAAAAAAAAGAGGTTTAGAATTTATATTTCGGGAAATCAAGCCTTATGTCTCCGTGGCTGACATAAATCAGCCCTGCCGCACGTTCACGACGCTGAAACAGCGTCGATCGAATCATGCCAAGTTCGGACGTCCGGCTAGCGTGACGTCAGTAGCTGCTATTCCTTATGCTGAAGTAACATCGTCTGGACATCTGTCTTAGACGATCTGTCAGACCTTTTGTGAAGAAGTAACTCGGTCACTGAAATTAGTTTAGGGCTCTTCAGCACTCCCTTCCTTTTATTCGCCGCGTTCGCCTCCGGCAGCCGCCGGTAATTCAGTGGTCATTTAGAAATACAAGGGGGTCGCAGCACCTGCGGCAGAGCAATTTGACGAGAGCACCGCGAAGCAAAGGATTCACTACTATAGGAGCCGAAACCAATCACGTATGATACCGGTTGACGTGAGGTTTTGCGTGGCGACTACTTGCCCGCGCCGCCTGTTCTTCGACATCCTTCTGTGCTGGCCGCGGCCACTCAGGCCACACACATATCGCAATCATGCCTTCATCACTCCTTAGCATCACTTACGGCTCCACGATGTATTCTCCGCGGAATGATTATAATAGGGTCTCTCTTTGGAGCTCGCGCTACGCCCCTGATTCCGCGGGGACTTGAGCTTGTCTTGAGCCATTCCGGGATCTTACACCGGCATCGAACAGGAGCGTGACACCATCTTCAGCTTCCCGCACTCGCCGCTCACCCTCGCCTCGGCACCACTCCCCTCTGTCGGGAAACTGCTCTGCGCGACCGAGGGACGTCCGCTGCTTGAAGGGATACCCAGTGTGTGCTAATGTTACGGAACAAAGTACAAGTTTTAGGTGGTGGTGTATCTGTCATGGCTTTGGTTGATACCGGAGTCGCCATAGCCGTAATGAGTGCTGCTTTAAGGCCTCGCCTAAAGAAAAGTGGTATTTCCGGGGGGGGGGGGGGGGGGGAGGGGGTAAAAGGGCAGTGTTTTGGCGTGATGGAGTAAACCACTGCATGTGATCTGCTCCATGTGTTCCAAGTTTCCTTGCGTGGTTAACAGTTTCTTGCGTAAATGGCGGTGCTCGCCCGATCAACGCATGACGTCATAATTGGGCTCCCCTTTTTGAAGATTTGTGGCGGAAATGTCGACGTCCACACTCGTGAGCTTAGCGTTGGCAAATACACCTGGTCTGAAGGAAGGCTCGTGTAGTGGTATGACTGTGTTTTGTGTTTCCGAAAATAACGCCGCGCCTCTATCTTCGGCTGTATGTGCTCAGGTTTCTAGCCGCGGTAGCATCCTCGAAATGCTTGAGGCGACTTTAGATTCGATGCACCTCAGCTGCATCAAGAAAATTGTATTGATTTTTCATGCTATTGTGTCTGTCGCCAAAAGCCGTACTGCGCTGTGGACAGTTAATTGGGATCTCTTTTTCCTCCACACTGCTTAAAACTTGAGTCCTGCAGCACCAACCCGCCTAGATTTGTTGCCTTGGGTACAGATGTTGTCGACAAAAAATAATAGGGCACACTTAAGATCCGCCTTTAAGAGCATGGCGCCATAGCATACTGTCGCAGCCCACTTGTAAAGACCTGCTCTAATCAAGCCGTATGAATGTGCCTGCGTGGCCTACGGGTAGCGTTATTACTACGGTTATGACACGCAGATTCCATATGAAAGGAGCGACCCGAGTTGGCAGCTTCTGCCAAACCTAATGCCAGGCAACCCTACGCCCAGTTAGAGCTCGTACATGTCAGCTGCCAGCTACCGTCTGCCAGCGCCATGCTCGGGATTTTTCGCCCCCAAAGGCCGACGCATACGGACGGCCAACTGAAATGGAAAGTGAAGGATATGTTAACGTGGGCTGCTATTATTCAAAAGTCACCGAGCCCTTCGACTGCCCTAGCGATTCTTGTCCGGTAGAAGGACGGTATATGAAGTGTTTGTGTTTGCTACCGCCGTCTAAATACGGTCGTCTGCCCCCTTACTCGTATAGAGAACATCGACTGCGTTTATATCATTTTTGTTTTAGAGGGGAAGGGGATCTTACTTTTCTGCCGTGCACCTCAGATCGGTCTATTGCAAAGTTCCTGTCCATCCAGCCGGCAAAGTGAAAACGTTTTTTTTTTTTTTTTTTACGCCAGATGACCTTTATAAATTTCATGTGATGCCGTACTACCTTTGAAATGCACCCTCCACATTCGAGGTATTCATTAGAGAGATTTAGCACGCCGTTATCCGCGATCCGCTACCGTGATCCGCCACCGCGTGTTCCATTGCGCCACGGCCGGTCTCGAGGGAGAGGGCGCGCGCTCTTTCTTACGGCCTTCTCAAACGCTGCGGGAACAATGGGAACTTTTCTCCTTGAGCTACGCTCTCCGCCACCGCAAGGGGCGCGACCTGCTCACTGTTCGCTCCGCGTCTGCTTCAGCGGCGGCGGGTGGTTTTTGCCTGGTTTCGTGTTGTCGCTCGCGAGTTTCATGGTGAGTGCAGCCCCGAAATTAAAAAGCACAGAAGGTAGATGCTGCAGCGGCATGTCGTCAACGTACCACACGTGAACGGATATAAAAAACACTGTCGTTCAGCAAACGTTCGACAAGCATGGCATACATTGCGGCATGGTAGCTACTTTTGTTCATTTTAATCCGAATTTTTCCCAAGCCCGTACACGAATGGGAACAAAAAGAAAACTGAATGAGCAGTGATCACATCGAAGCTTCTTCAAGGCTAACATGACAGCAACTCGTCTGCAACAGCAAAACCGTCTTTCAGCGCTAGATGCGAAACCATTCAGGTAGCACCGAAGATGAAAATAATTTCATAAAAAATGTAATGTAAATTGCAAAGTGCTTGCATGATATAAAGTATTAGTATAACAGTCAAAGTAAACGTTGTAGGGTTGAGTTTTAAGTGTTATTACAATTCATATACTTGGCAATGTGTGGTATTATAAACATTATTTTAATTTTGCAAATAAACATTGTTTTAATGAACTTTTTACATGATATTATTCTTAATATGAAAACAAAAAATGGTTGATATTCATGACACCACTTGTGCTCGAAGTGGTAAAAAAAGGCCAATAAATTATGGTGATACTCAATGCAGTGACTTACAAATGAGTTCCCCTGCTATATCGAAAGTATGCAAGAAGCTTCTAAAGCGTTAAAGAAGGACACTCTCACTGAAGACTCATGTCAAGCCTTATATAGCGACACCATTGAGGCTCTCTTCGGGAAAGTAAGGTTAATGTGCGGAAGGGAATGACATATGCCAGATGCGAGGGCCGTAACAGCTGGCGGCACATGACTATACATGACTACATTGTCAAGACGGACGTTTCATCTGAGAGCAAAATCAAGGCACGGAAGGAAGTGATGGCATCTCCTACCATCCCATTTTCCACTGTCACATATTCCGGTTCACCTTACGTCGCTGGATATATCGCTTAGTTAATAAACTTCGGGTCTGACGCTTGCGCTATTCTTCTTGAAACTAGCGAAAGCAGCAGCCCCATGTAGTACGCTCTTCTACGAGGACAATGTTCTAGTGGACTGCATTATCCGAAACCAGAGCTTGTTGCCCTATTGGACAAACCTTTTTTTTTTTCGAAAAAGCTGCCGTGCACCTACTACACACAAATGTTCTCGAAGTACTTAAGATCCTGATTCAGTCAGCATTTCAGAACTCAACAATGAGTTGCCAGAAAGGAATTGACAACAGCTATGTTATTAGGTCCGTTTCTTTGATATTTGAAAAATTTCTCAGAATTCTTCTCAATTAATTATACCAGGAAAGTGACAGAGAAGACCGAAAGGCCAACTCCTTATGTGCACAAACCGTGCAAGAAGATTTTGAGCCTGAATTTTCTAGACTCAGGTCGCATTTTGATGAATTGATGAATATATAGTGCAATGTGTAACTTTGAAGGAATTTTTTTTTATTTTTTGCTGCTTTTTTCGATTCTGCTTAACTGTTTATGCCCATTTCATGGATTAAAAGTAGTCGCGAGACTACATATACATCTTCGGTCTTTCAACCGACTGATACGTTTTGAACGAAGCTAGAACAGCCCAGTCCACTAGACAAGTGAAATTTTTACTATATGGGTAAATTTTTGTTATTTACTCTGAATCTGGGACGCGCCATGAATTTTTGCCGGTGACTTCTGATCTAAACGAAAACGGTAGCGGTTGACAGAATCTCCACCCAACAGTTCACCATGCACTCACGTCAGGTTGCGCTGCACCTGCTTAAAACATTCAAAGGCAGATTGCATAGCCTGGTAAATTTATTTTTGTACAAAACTTAGAGGTAAAAAATGTTAAAGTGTACCCGGAGCTTCATTCGACCGTGCACGGACGCACTGACGAAGGAGCGCGCGCGTGAGCGGATTGTTGACTATTTTATTCCTCGTACACGATAAATGTTCGATGTTGATGACGGACCTTGTATAAACCATAAGGGGCGAAATGTCAGGACCTGCCAGTTGCAAATGACGCGGGCGAATCTAAAAGCGAGCGCGCGTTTCCCTTGCGCGTGAACGGCTGTAGCGGAGGAGCAGCAGTGGGGCGGTGGCGACCCCACCGAGGCGCGGCGGGCGGTTGAAACAGACCCCATTGGAGAGGCCGTAAGAGAAGAGAAGCGCTCTCTCCCTCGAGACCGGCCGTGATTGCGCATGCCCAGATCACTTCGATGCCGATAGATGGCGCCACATACTTGATGTCGGCACATTGACCTGCCGCATTGGAACCAATCAGCTTGTGCGCCCCGCCCACGAGCGGTAGGGGGTCGCGGTGGCGGATCGCAGATCACGGTATGCTAAATCTCTCTTTTGGCACGAAGTTCGCGGTTTAAAATGGATACTTGCATGTACTTTTAAATTTTCGGGAAGACGCGTCGAGCGAATCCATCAGGCGGCGTGGCGTAGAGGACGTCACTCTTGCTAAAGACAGAGACTGCATCCTTGCCACGCAGGCTGCCGATACCATCGAACAGCCAGAAACCATACTGCCATCCGCCGCCAAGTAACAGAAATGCTCCAGGACGACGTTATCCAACCGTCGACGAGCCCCTGGTCTTCGCCTGTTGTCCTCGTCGCAAAGAAGGATGGAACCTTGAGGTTTTACGTGGATTACAGACGCCTCAACAACGTCACGAAAAAGGATGTGTACCCCCTACCACGCATAGACGATTCCCTCGATCGCCTTCGCCATGCCACTTACTTTTCGTCCCTTGACCTCCACAGTGGATATTGGCAAATAGAGGTTGACGAGCGAGACCGTGAGAAGGCCGCTTTTATTACTCCGGACGGTTTGTATGAATTTAAAGGGCTCCCGTTTGGCCTGTGTTCGGCCCCTGCCACATTTCAGCGAATGATGGACACTGTACTCTCTGGTCTGAAGTGGCAGTCATGCCTCGTATATCTCGACGACGTTGTGATTTTCTCGGACACGTTCGACGAGCACCTGAAACGTTTGCGCGCTGTCTTCGAGGCCATCCGATCTGCCGGTCTCTCTCTAAAACCCGAAAAATGCCACTTTGCTTTTAACGAGCTGAAATTTCTCGGCCACATTGTCAGCGCTCGAGGTGTTAGCCCAGACCCAGAGAAGACGGCCGCTGTCTCTTCATTCCCCAAACCAGCGGATAAACGAAGCTTGCGTCGATTTCTCGGCCTGTGCGCGTACTATCGTCGCTTTGTTAACAATTTCTCCAAGATCGCTGAGCCTCTGACCCGCCTGACAAAAGACGCCGAGCCGTTCTTTTGGGGCCTCGACCAGGAAAACGCTTTCACGGAACTCAAGTCCCGTCTCCAATCTATGCCAATACTTGGCCACTTCGACGAAGAGGCCGACACGGAACTGTACACGGATGCCACTAACGTTGGCCTCGGTGCGGTCCTTGTTCAGTGGCAGGACGGTGCAGAACGTGTCATTGCTTACGCCAGTCGCACTTTGTCCCGTTCCGAAGTTAATTATTCAACTACCGAAAAGGAGTGCCTCGCTGTTGTGTGGGCAGTCATGAAATTTCGTCCGTATTTGTACGGTCGTCCGTTTCGTGTCGTGAGCGACCATCACTCTCTGCGTTGGCTGGCAAACCTGAAAGATCCATCGGATCGGCTTGCTCGATGGAGCCTTCGGTTGCAAGAATTTGACGTTACAATCGTGCACAAGTCCGGTAAAAAACGCAGTGATGCTGACTGTCTGTCCCGCGCCCCTACTCCCTGCCACGCGGACGGCTCCGACGACGATTCCGTTTTCCTCGGTGTTATTGCGACGTCCACCTTATCCCGAAAGCAGCGGGCTGACTCTGAACTTTTGCCCCTCATTGAATACCTCGAAGGAACCGTGTCATCTCCTCCTCAGCTCTTCAGGCGCGGACTGTCGTCATTTTGCCTGCGTGATGGTGTGTTCTACAAGAAGAACTACGGTCCAACAGAAACTGCTTATCTGCTTGTAGTACCCACCACGCTACATGACGAAGTTCTTCGTGCGTGCCACGATGACCTTTCTTCCGGCCATCTCGGGTTTTCTCGCACATTGGCACGGATACGAAGAAAGTACTACTGGCCCAGGCTAGCTGCCGTTGTGCACCGCTACGTCCGTACCTGCCGTGAGGGCCAGCGGCGGAAAACACCACCCATTAAACCAGCTGGGCTCTTACAGCCTATCGATCCCCCGAAATTCCCATTTCAACAGGTCCGCATGGACTTACTGGGCCCATTTCCGAAGTCCTCCATGGGTAACAGGTATATAGCGGTTGCCACTGACTACCTTAGCCGCTACTGTGAGACCAAGGCCATTCCCCGTGGTACCGCAGATGAAGTTGCGCATTTCTTCATTCACAGCATTGTACTCCGTTATGGTGCGCCAACAGTCGTCTTAACTGACAGAGGAACCTCGTTTACGTCGACACTCACGAGTGAAGTGCTTCGACTCAGTGGCACCACCCACCGCAAGACAACAGCCTATCATCCTCAAACTAATGGACTGACTGAGCGGCTTAACAAGACAATTGCCGATATGATTTCTATGTATGTAGACGATGATCATGGGAACTGGGACCGAATTCTGCCGTACATCACGTTCGCATACAACACTGCACTACAGGAAACAACACGCTTCACTCCATTTCATTTGGTTCATGGACGCGAACCCTTGACTATGCTAGATGCCATGCTTCTTCCAGATTCTGCTCCCTCCACTGTCGTGGGGGCTGACCAATTTATTCGTGACGCAGAAGCTGCACGCTAGCTTGCCCGACAGCGAATTCGGCACCAACAAGTACACGACGCCCAGCGCTACAACCTGCGACACCGAGAGGTGACTTACACGCCCGGCGACCAAGTCTGGGTATGGAGCCCGATACGGTTGCGAGGGCGCTCTGAAAAGCTTCTGCGGCGATACTTTGGACCTTACGAGGTGCTCCGCCGCCTCAGCGCGGTGAACTACGAGGTGCTACCACAAGACACTGTACGCTCCTCTCGGCAGCCGAAATCTGAAATAGTTCACGTTGCCAGAATGAAGCCATATTACAATCGTTAAACCATTTCAGGGTCCAAACCAGAGCCAGAGACTTTCCCGTATAACTTGCCCCGCTTTTCGACTATTCCCCTACGCTTGCTGTATCGGGTCGATGCCCCTTGGAAGGGGGGCAATGCCACACCGCTGACCATCTTCTGGCGCCACCAAGTGGCCGAATGTCTTGGCACGTGGCTAAGCGTCAACCTCGTCTCTCTCGAGTTTTCGCTTGATTAAAAAGGGCCAGCTCGGTTGTTGTGCTGCTTGCTACGTGTGTTGATGACAATACTAGCCCTTTGCCTATAGAAGCTTGCCAAGGGCGGAATCGAATCAAGGTCGAAGCAGAAGCGGCGAATGAGGCGCCAGCTGATGGCTAACCCTCCTGACTTGGGTCAGGGATGGATGAACCTACAATTTTTGTTATCATGCTGAACATCGAGCGTTTTCATTAAACACAAGTCCACAAAAAATCAACGCTGTATAGATTCAAGCGAAGCTTCATTCACCATTTAAGCTTCCTCCGTCGTCAAGTGTCCAAGCTATGAAATCATGAAGGCTTGGAGTGCTTACACGCCGAAAGCCCAGTAATAACTCCCTTGCTTGCGAAGACAAGGCTGTTATCGCCTGCCCGTGGCAGAAGCTGTTCCTTCGCCTTCGCATTCGGAGTGATATTTATAGATGAACTGCACATCTTTTCTATGTCCTTGATTCCTTGTTCTTGCTTTATCGCAATAGCGTTAAAGGCTGCGTCCACCGAAAATCCGGCGTCGTCGCCCGGCGTTAGCGTTGTGAGCGAAAAATCATGAATATGACGATTCAACACGGTAGCTGGCAGTTAACATGGCTGAGCACTAACTGGACGTGGAGTTGTCGGACATTACATTTTCTCTTCTTTCATAGATAGGGGAGGGTGATATCAGAATAAACATGTAAGGACCCTTGAATTCACGTTACCCCTGCAGGCCACGCATGAACGTTGCTTAAAGCTTGGTTGAAGCCGGGCTTTATATGTGGGCTCGTAGAGTACGCTATCGCTTCATACCCTTAAAGGAGGAGTTTAAGAATCCCCTATATTTTTTTCCACTATGAATTTTCCACTATCGATCATATGCATACTATCAATCAGGTGATAGAAAAATGCTCGGAATATAACCAGCCCTTATACACAGAATTCATTGATTACGAAAAAGCATTTGACTCAGTTGAAACCTCGGCGGTGATACAGACATTGCGAAATCAGGGGGTAGACGAACCGTACGTGAAAGTGCTAGACGACATGTTTCTTTGTTATGTATAGTGCCCTACCTGCTTGGACCTAACCACGGTCCGCAGTATGTCTGTAAATAAAAATAAATAAATAAATATTTAACGTCTGCACAGCAACCATAGTTCTGCATAAAGAAAGTAACAAAATTCCCATAAAGAAAGGTGTTAGGCAAGGAGACACAATCTCCCCAGTAATATTCACAGCTTGCTTAGAGGAAATATTCAGAGACTTGAAATGGGAGCAGTTAGCGATAAGGGTAGATGGAGAATACCTCAGTAATCGGCGACTTGCTGATGACATTGCCTTGCTAAGCAACTCAGGGGATGAACTGCAAATAATGATTGAAGACCTAGACAAGAAAAGTAGAAAGGTAGGCTTGAAAATCAATATGCAGAAGACTAAGGTAATGTTCAATAGCCTAGGGAAGGAACAGCAGTTTACATTAGGTAGCGAAGTACTGGAAGTAGTAGGCGAATATGTCTACTTAGTACAGGTAGTAACTGCAGATCCGGGCCATGAAAAGGAAATAACAAGAAGAATAAGATTGGGATGGGTGCATTTGGCAAGCACTCGCAGATTATGACTATCAGCTTACCGGTATCGCTCAAGAGGAAAGTATACAACAGTTGCATCTTACCTGTGCTTACCTATGGAGCTGAAACGTGGAAGCTAACAAAGAGGGTTCTACTTAAGTTGAGGACAACGCAGAGGGCTATGGAACGAAAAATGGTAGGGATAACATTAAGAGATAGGAAGCGTGCAGAATGGGTCAGAAAAATAACTCAAGTTACCGACATTCTAGTGGAAATTAAGAAGAAATGGGCATGGGCAGGACAGTTAGTGCGAAGAGAGGATACCCGATGGTCGCTTAGGGTACAAACTGGATTCCAAGGGAAGAAAAGCGTAGCAGGGGGCGGCAGAAAGTTAGGTGGGCGAATGAGGTTAAGGAGTTCGCGGGGGTCAAGTGGATGCAGCTAGCACAGAACCGAGTTAATTGGAGAAATATGGGAGCGGCCTTTGCCCTACAGAGGGTTTAGTCAGGCTGATGATGATGATGATGATGATGATGATGATGATGCTCTTTCAATAAACTTCAGTCAGCGCCTGTCTCGTTCGTCTTTCTGTGTGTTCCAACATTTAGCGCTGTTTTTTCCTTTGGTTAAACATATCGCAATCTTTGCAGGGTATCTTACAGACGACTCCGGGGTAATATGAATGCTCCACATGATCTTTCACGTAGGAGAGTTCTTGTTTCAACTTGCTGGACTGCACGTCGCAATGCGCATGTCGTATTCCGCAAATGTACGCGCAAGAGCTTCACTTTCTTGACGTTCTCGTTTTCCGTACACCGGACGGAGTTGGCATTACCATTTTCCGGAAGCCCACAGACACCGGCAAATACCCGAATTCTGAATGTGTCCACCTCATCGGTCGCAAACGGGCCGTCGCTTCCGCCCTATTCACCCGAGCGAGCTCGTCTATGCTCTAGCTTTGGTGTGCGCTCTTCGGAGCAAGAAAAGGTTCGCGTCGACCTTAAAAATAACGCCTTTTCACAACTTCTTCGAAACGAAGAACTCCGCTCTCTAACCTGCCGAACCCCGATTTGTAGGAGAACCGAAGCTCGCGAGTATTCACAGGGGACAAGTGAAGCTCTTACAAGTGGATGCCCATGCTAGTGTAGGCTTCTGTCGTAACTTTTCCGAACAATGCCGTTCGTATTGCGTTACCCGAAACTGATAAGCTCTTGGAAGCAATAACACTTTCTCAGAAAACTAATATCATATAGGAAATTTCATAGGTATATCCGCTGAAGGTTCTTAGCAGTAATTTACTTCCTAATTATCGGTGCAAAACGATGCATGTAATTTCTATTATGTGCCACGTGTTTTGCGGGGTTTAACGTGTTAAAAGTCCACAAGCCCCGCGGGTGAGTTTAGACCAGTTGTTATCTAACGTGCGATGACATCACGCAGCAGAGAGGCGTTTTTGTGTTTCACCTTCATTGAAGTCTGGACTCAGTGGTAGGGTTCGCTCCCACATCCTTGGGTCGGTGCCAGAAAGTCAGAGCCACTGCGCCAGCACGACCGACAAAATTTAGACTACATCAGACAAAAGCGCAGTAATCGTCAGCACATTCAATGTACGTAATACTGCCGCAAGTCTTAAATATTTATCTGCCCGTGTGCTGTGCGATGTCAGTGCACGTTAAAGAACCCCAGGTGGTCGAAATTACCGGAGTCCTCCACTACGGCGTCTCTCATAGCCTGAGTTGCTTTGGGACGTTAAACCCCACAAACCAACCAACCATCTTTTATCGACAGCCGCCGGCACGCGCTCTTATTACTCTGATCCTGGCGCGCGTATCAATTCCTTGTTCATGCCCGTTGTCGCGACGCTGCTTTATAAGTTTCTTTGTCGCCCGTGCGCCGAGATGTGTCTCGAAGATTCCGAACACACACGTGTGTTTCTGCAAGGTTCTAGGTTATGCGAGTCCCCGTTTGCGGCTTTATCTAGATGTTGGCTCGCCGCATTTAAATTGAAAGTTTGCGGTGTGACGGCATTCGTAGATCGGCGACCGCCGAGCATGCTTGTTGCTATCGCCGCACGCCATTGCTTAGTTCTTTTGCAGACGCAATTTAGCCAAACAAAGAATTTATTCCAGTCAATTTCAAGCCTGCTCATTTGTCGCCAACGGCATTATACCACTACGTGACAATAGTCTGTCCTCCCCCTCTGCCATTGAACAATGACACAAGCAGGTACCTTACACTATCCGATAACAGTTAGCAAATAATAGAACCGGAGCATGCGCTCATCTGCCGATTAGAAAGAAATGGACCGTTTTCCGGGTACTCGCGATGTGTTTTGTCTTTTGTGCCATCACACGCATGTAAGCGATAGCTCTTGTGAAACACCCATAAAATGCATGCCTTTTAGCGGCGTTAAGCTTTGCAACTGACGTTGAACTGAACCGCAGTCGACTGTATAGTTACACGGAACATATCGCGAAACTCAACTGTCCCTCGGAATCACGTAATCCCGCCACACGCAAGCAATGTTTACTTTAAAAAAAAAAAAATGTTTTATTTCTAATTAAAAATGACTTTTTACAAAATTTGCATGATTTATGTTATTGAATTACGCATTTTGCACATGCTTTTTCTTTCGGGTAGGCGACAACTGAACTCAACACAGGAAGTCCCATTTCAGGCACGTCTGGCTTCGTTGCTTAACCGCCGTTTTTTTTTTTTTTCATGCCGCTTTTTTGCGTTTATGTTTTAAGACTTGTTTGAGTAGTTAAAGTTGCAGGTTTGACGTGCGATAGCCAGGGCAACAACCTTCCGTATGATTTTAGAACACACTGCGGTTGGTAATGCCGCCGACTCGGCCGATGCGGTGTGTCTGCTGACAGCCATATTGTCACTTGATTGGAGCATAGCTCAACTACGACCGCCGACCAAAGTTGAACTGAGTTGAACTTGCTGGCCAGAAACTGCAGTTGGCGCTGCCGTCTGACATCGCTAACTGCCGTTCAGTTCAACTGACCGTCAACTGAACTCTGTTGAAAACGCCTTTGTAACAAGGGTATAGATAACTCAGGATTCTTGTCTCAGCAACGTGAAGCCAAAAGATAAGCTAAGACTTTAATGTGAGAAGTCAGAACGACTCCGCACTTTTCTCTTAGTATCGGTACACAGTCGAATCTGCGAGTCTTTCTGGATGTCTTTACAAGCTGTTGTTCGGCAACAAAAGACGCATTTTCTGCTAAAATTACTTCGAAAACTTTCCTCCCTTCGACTTAAACTGTGACATCTGCAGACTGAAAAGGAGATCGCGATAACTGTTTCGCGTTGAATAACGGTGAAGCCCAGTTTATGTCATGCGTTGCCAATATGAAAGCTGCGCCGACGCAAGCAATTTACTTGTGGTATCTGCCGCTATTCAAAGAACTCGTTGTTCACCTCCTGCCTTTTTTCATGAAACTCCACGTATAGCTTACCTTTATCGTTGGAGCGTAGTAATTTACTGATACAGGCCATCTTAAATTTGTGTAGAGTGTTAAAGATAAAAATATACGGCTCGCACAATCTACCTCACGAGCGAATTCCTCAGGTAAAAAAGATGCAATTTAAAAATCAACGCTTACGAAGTGTGAAAAAAAATGAAAAAAAAAAATAAACATCAACAATTCAGTTCAGATCTTTATTTGGCGGAAAAAAATATCTGCCCTTTGGCAGCTAGACTGGTCCGCTAATGAACAATTACCGCTTATGTTCGGGCAATGGGACATGCCAGTATTGTCTGTACCTTTCACGTGGCGCTACATATAATTCGGTAAACGAAAGAAAGGGGCAGAGTCTGTCGAATTTCGTGGCCATGGTCGTGATGGACGCATCCGAAATTAAAAGTATGCCCATTATTGAATTTCAACCCGGGATATTCATTTTCTGAATCGACAATATTGTTTTTGCTTCAGTGTTGAAAGCTAGGCTAGCGGGTGGCTGGATGTCATGTACAACAAAAACAACCCGAAGGCATTCGCATGTTAGGAAACGTAGCGCAAAGAAGACAAGGACAAAAAAAGAAGGAAACACACACGAGCGCTTCTTTTTTGTCCTTTTCTTCTTTGCGCTACGTTTCCTAAAATGCCAATGCACCAACTCGCCCAATTTAGCATTCTTGTGCAGTTCCCGAAGGCATTCGCAGCGTCGGTCTTGTGTGTTCCGTCCTTTGACTGCGTTATGTAACTTAATTACTCTGTTGTTTCTTCTAGGAGGATTAGGTGTATTATACCTACCATCTCGCCACAGTATCCCCTGTTTGTTTTCTCATATGAGTTCTTTAGCGTGTAAAATTCGGAACGTATACAACATTCTGGCAACATTGCTGCCGCTTGCCACTGCCTTTCCTACGTGCAAACCTTATTTCTCGTTGGATCATTAGTTTAACGTCTAAATGTTCCTTTTAACGGATTATTGGCTTGATGGGGCTGTTTGGAGTTATAAGTACGAAACAGGGAGGACATTAGTAGAATTCTAGAAAATGTATTTAGTCCTGAGACGTCACTGCGCCGCTGTACGCACCGACTAGCCCCAGAATCGGTTATTTTGAGCTGCAGCCTGCGCTCGGTTGGTTTTTTTTTTTTTTTTTTTTTTTTTTTTTTTAGTGATTCCTTTTTTTTTTTTTTTTTTTTTGTTTCTGTAAAGAACGACGTAGCGGGTACCATAGCTCGTCGATGTGCATACAACTTAATGTTTAGTTGGAACTAGCAGGCTTTTTCCTGCAAGTGTTCGAAAAAAACAACGCCGCTCTTGTGTTCGCCCATGCACATAGGCCGTTGCTCCATCGCATCACCCTTTGTGAACCAAAATGTCTGTTATGTTGTGTCTGCCTTGGCGAAACGTGTGCCGCGCATTTATATAGCTGACAGAAAATTCAAGGATAAGCTCATAGCTATAGGTCGCGAGGAACGCTGCTCCAAGCCGTTTATCTCGATCTATATGTTTGTCCGAAGTCAGAAGCTTCGAGTTGAGAGTGTTTCGTGGCTGATGGCGGCATCTCTAGCACGCACTTTGCGAGGTCGAGAATCTGACACGTGCGCTTCTTATCTAATGATAGGAAGGTCCTCACATGTCGTCCAACACACAGCAATACAGCTGATAAACGCTAAGTATCCTCATATCGATAACTTGTATGTGTTCTAGTCGTTTAAATATTGATCAAATGGCTGTTACAGTAGTAGGAATAAAGCAACATCACGAATGTGTCGTATATATCAAACAACATATATCTTAATGTTCTCTCACGGCTCGAAGCACAATCAATTTTATAAAACATGGCTATAATTATGAAATAAAATATCTTGTCACCGCTTTAGCCTAGTGTAATCGCTGCAGGTATACATATAGACTTCACAATATGCTTTAGGAAGCGATTGAGGCTTGTCTGATAGGTACCTTACATTGTGCCAAAATAATGTAGTGCATTCAAGTACCAGAGATCTATGGTATGCAGCTCTTATTGTGGACGGGAAACTTGCACGCATTCGAACAACGTTAATTATCACACTAGACTTGATAAGCCAAACAAAAATACAAATAAAACCTCTTTCTACACTCGTACGCCTCTGAGCACAAATTTATGCCAAACCTTATACAGAGTAACTATGCTTCTTCACCGCAACGAAACTCCGGAATAACGGCGTCGCTTTGTCGCTCTCACTCACATCAAGCTTAAACAGTACTTAAAATATGTCACGTTTACTTAAATATATGTTTTGCATTCCGCTATCTACAAAAATATATATTCTTTCTAGATCACAGACCCCCATTATTTCATACGTGTAGGCAACCTTGGCGTGCAAGTCTGTAGCTTTGTTCAAACCGTGTCAAACATGACAAAATTTTCTGTAGTTCATCTGGAACTTGATAATTAATTCTGCTGTTGTGTAGTGCATTTTCGCAGTTCTGTAGTTTTTTTTTTTTTTTCTGTAGTAATTTCCTGCGGTTAGTAATCATGTAGTAATTTTTTGTGGTAACAATACAAAATACTGACATTACTACAAGAGTTTCTGTGGCTTAGAGGATCGTGGTCAAAAACCGCAAAGAACTTTTTTTTTGTGACGACTGAAACTTTATATATTGAAGTGTTTCGGGTTCAGGGGGCGAGCTTCGCCGCAGCGGGTTCAGGAAGCGACGATGCATTGAGGCGAAAGACAGTCAGGGAGGAGAGGAAAAAAGTAACGTTTATATACACTTTCTACATACTGAAGAAAGTACAAGTCATGAGAGGAAAACGGAGCTATCTGTCCAAACAAAACCCGTCAGTTAAATATGGTTTGTTATCCCCAGTTCCCTAGCTGGGGAAACAAAGTTCATCGATACTATCCAATCAGTGTGGGCAACGGATCACTCGAGGTGCCGCCCACTGCCGAGGGTGAACTTCCTTGCACATCTTCCGGTGGCGAGGGCAAATCTTCTGATGTCGATGACGATTTTGTGCGGGTGATGGAGTTTCGGCACCAGGACAAAATGGTCCGAGAAGCCGCCGTTCGACGTGGACATTCACCCCGCGAAATTCCAAGGGGGTCACCTGCTTGCCTCGAGAATTCGGCGAGCGGGGTCAATGCTGCTCGCCGACGCGCCTCGTGCCCATTAAGCACAAGAATAGGTGCCCTGTTGTCGCCGTCGTGGCGCCACGGGGATTAAGGCTTGAAGGGCAGCTGGTCTCTATCCTGAAGGAGGGAGGCGGGAGGGGTTAGTCGTCGCAGCTGGAAACACCTGCCGTCGCCACCGCTTCCCTGCTTTTGGCGTCGGTCGCTCGCCGGCGTCCGCTAAGTACGCCTCCATTGTCAGCTGCTGGAGTCTGCGCATACCTCGACCGGAACTCTGGTCACAACTATATATATATATATATATATATATATATATATATATATATATATATATATATATATATATATATATATATATATATATATATATATATATATATATATATATATATAATTCTTAGTGGGCTGCTATAGCCCAGGAGAAATTACCAGATTTACGCCACAATCACCAGCTCTTATTGCCTAACGAGATGTTTTCGTTGAGAAAGGTTACTGGCACGCGTTTTACTGGACACGTCACCCAAACACTGCTGTTGAGCATCACTAATTCGCTCCCGTTTAATTCAACCTTCCAATTTAATCAAACTAGAAATTGTGTCGCGCCATAATAATGCGTATTAAGGTGTAGATGGTCATTTAATCTATACTCAGAATTTGAGGATTTCATTGGTACCCCCATATTCCGATATATCAGTTCTGCTCCACATGTAGCCTTTTATTTAAATGTACACATTCTCAATTTGAACAACATTACCCAGGAAACAACTCTTTGATTTTAAAAGTCATTTTAAGATGCCATATAGACTTAAATGTATTTCCTTCCCTTCGCACTTTGCCGGTGCATCGAAATGAAGGATAGTGCAGCAATATATTTACTCTGAAGTTTGGCCATTTCATGTTAACCTACGACGAGTAGCTGCCAGAGGAACTAAAAAAAAAATTAAGTTCGTGCTGGAACGCAATGAAACCTGCAATTAGATAGCTATGCTTTTCTCTGCTGTCCGTTTGACAGGCCATCATAAAATCTAATTTTTGCCTTCTGTTTGAAAAAGAAAGAAAAGGATGAGGGGGACCCTTAAGTTTCGCCTTTAATTATATGACTAGACAGTGCTAATGGCTCCCGTTTTCCACTTCCTTATCCGGATCCCCGCTGACATACCTGCTCTGCGTTACTGGCTACTGCATTACTGGTGTGTGGCCGACACACACACACACACACACACACACACACACACACACACACACACACACACACACACACACACACACACACACACACACACACACACACACACACACACACACACACACACACACACACACACACACACACACACACACACACACACACACACACACACACACGCACACACACACACACACACACACGCACACACACACGCACGCACACACACACACACACACACACACACACACACACACACACGTACACACGCGCGCGCACACACACACACACACACACACACACGTACACACGCGCGCGCACACACACACACACACACACACACACACACACACACACACACACACACACACACACACACACACACACACACACACACACACACACACACACACACACACACACACACACACACACACACACACACACACACACACACACACACACACACACACACACACACACACACCTGCCCTCGAGACCCCCCTGACTTGCATACCCCGAATGTTTTCTTTCTTAACCCTTGGCTAAAGTTAGCTTGGAAACCCTGTAGATATGCGTGTTAACGCTGGTGTTTAAGTTTTCCCGTTCGTGTTTCTTTTGACATATGGTACGTTGCTTGTTCGCAAGCTTTAGGCCCTTTGTAATCTGAACACGTCTCGTTTGTAGACCTACGGAGAAAACTTATTGATGAGAAATTGATGTGTTTTTTCTTCGTGAGGGGACGCTTCTCCTCAAGTCGCCCGTGGTGTGATCGTCGCTCGATGGAGCTCGGCGACCTCTTTTGCCAGGCCATAATGGCGTGTTGCCGGCCTGGATCAGAGCTAAGCAATGCGGCCTCCCACTGTTCCAAATATGTAATCTGCAGGCCCTCCTCCGGTGGTTACATGTTTTCACATTTAAACATGATGTGTTCTACATCTGCCCTCTGATTTCATTTCATTTCATTTATTACCTTAAACACCCCTCGCGGGGTATTACATAAGGGGTGAGATGAGCAGAAAAGGTACAAGACAATGCAATATGTGATCATGTACAAAAAATGTAGTTTAAATTGCTAACTAGAGAAAGGGAACATGAGGGGCTGTATTCTCCTGAATACGTTACGCATTTTTTTTTTTTACTTCAAATTACGCGCCAATATACACTAGTGTGACGTCAGGTGGTTTTCTTTTTTTTTTTGTGGCTCAGTTTCTTATGACAGTAGCCACGCGGCGCCACTAAACACATGCCTCGCTCATGGTCGTAGAGTTTTTCAAATGCTACAGTTTCTGGTGATCCATTCACCTTGTGTAACTCCCAAAATGGCGCCTTTCTTCGAGTTGTGTGACTACGTCGTCCTCGTAGTGACAGCCTGCATAGTACTTTACCTGTGAGTACACTGCATGTGGGTAGTCGCGTTGCAGTACGGCCGCTTGGATCGGCGCGCCCTGTTCGACGAGGCGGCCGCGGCTGTAGCGGTTGCAGTTTCACGCTTCCTGAACTGTCTTGCTAGACGTGACCTGCATTTAACATTTGAACTGTTAATAGGATCGCGCTTGCTAGACGGGACCTGCAAAAAATGTAGAGGTATGCAAATGGTTAATGGGGATGCGGTGCTAAAGGGCCAACTCTTGAGCTGTTGTACCGATTTCGATAACATTTTCAGGGACGGCCTATATTCCTTTTGTTAGAATATATTCTTAGTTTCATCACCTTAGCCCGTGGTCAACATTTCCGGAGCTCTCCACTAAGGCGCGTCATTCATTGGGACGTTAAACCCCATGCGTAAAGCAGATCAGTCATCACATCACCTCAGCACAATCAGAAAAACAATTTGTAGCGGTCATAATGAGTATAATTAGGTACGTCATCTTAAGAAAACTAATTTCAAAAATCGTGGAGATGTACAACCGTTTGTGCTTAGGTAACCTTTGAATAGTTCATTGTGCAGGATAGGCCAACTGCGGGTTCTTTAGACATTTTTGTAAAAACCTGAGCACTTGAAAACGAACTTCGTTTTTTCTCTTCGCATTATGTTTCATATTTGATACTTTTTCGAGAATAATTAGGAATCAAAAAAGTACATTATTGTGTTGCTAAAAACCTTTTAGTGCAGAAATCACCTTGAAAGTAGTTTTTAAGAGCTTGGAAACTGTAATTTTCCTAACGCTTGTGCCATTGTGAAAAGTGCAAGCTGAAAAAAAAAATGAGTTCAAAAATTTCAGAACTTGCTATTCAAATTTAGGGCACAAATGAATAAATACAAGTGTCCTGGTGCATTCGTTGGACCGTTCTTTTCAAACACGACACTGTTCTGGGGCGATTGCTTCGAGTTTCCTCTTTTTTTCATCTTTACAGCTGCGCAGCGTCCTTTGTCAGCGCTTGTCAGATACTGTCCTTGGTTGCTTGCTGGGCGTGCCTCTTTGGCTAGGCTCCATATTCTTTTTCTTCTATCACCAGCTTGTCGAGCACTTTGGTTAACCAGGCTCCTAGTGGTGCGAAAACAGCGTTCAAAGGTTATATTCTGCGTTTTAGTATGCTTTAGTCACTCCAAGCTCCTATTTCGGTTTACCAGCCAATCCACTGTTGCCATGAACCAAAATTTGCCTTTTCTTTCTGGTATTTTTAGCTGTCTGATAAGTATTCCTGATAGCAGGTCCTTTTTGGTTAGAGAGTGTGAAAAAAGTATTCTAACCTTGGGGATACACATCGCATCGGTGCCTGAATATGGGGGCAAGGAACTTGAACGAACAGTCTTGAAATAAGCATTCATAGGCGCTTTCGAGAATGAGTGTGCACCCCTTCTTGCAAAAAAACTAATTCTAATTTTGTACTGTGCAGATTATAACAAAACATGGTGAGATGTTTCGTTAATAAATGCACAACCCAATACAACAAAAATTTAATAACACGAGGAAAATTGTGATTTTTAACCTGCGTCTCCCATTAAAGGAAGGTTGTCCTCTATTGCCACTACTGTTCGTGCTTTATATGGTTTATATGGAATGAATGCTGCAAGAGAATAGTCAGGTTTTTAATCTTCTGTAAAGATTAAGCATCAGCGCCTTCTCGATTTAATGTATGTGGATGATATTATACTGTTAAGAGATAGCCAGAGGAAGGCTAGCAAATTCTAGTTAATTCTAGTGGAGGTGGGACACTCTAAGCTCAGTCTTAGTGCAGTCAACCATTTACGGAAAAGCAAGTGCCACCTGTCGTCCAAAATGGAAAGTTTCGCCGGCACCTTTGGTTGTCTACCAAATGTATCAAATTGCCTGCAGAAGGCACTATTTGTGCCTTTGTCGCACATGTGCAGGAGCTTTACCGCAAATGGTCCAATAAGTCAGGCCTACAATGTCCATTACGTCAACCAATCAGATGCCTAAAACACAAGGCCATGAAATACCCAGTAACAGAACATAAATACCTCAGGGTATGGATAAGCGAAGGACTGAAATACATGGAAAAGCATGAACAGTATGTTATCAAAAAAGCGCTAAAAGGTGTTGGATAATGAAACATTGGACATGTGGGTATGCAAGAGGCATGAAGTGCTGAGGTGTACGTGGAAAGAAACTGTGGTGCTAGGGCTTGCTTTTGAGATTGCGGTTTTGGGCCTAAAGGCAGAGGCACGGTCGAGGTTAGAAATAAATCAGAGAGCTGCTGGACAATTAGCACCAGCTGCCCATAGCAAAAACCACAAACGAGGCGGTACAGGATGTATGGGCTGGGCATCTTTCGAAGCACGGGAAGCTCAGAGTAAAATTTGCAAGAGGAATGCCCGAGGAAAATGGTTCGTAACAGGTGGGCAGCTAAAGTATCTTGAATTGAATTGAATTAAATTTATATCCAACTCAAGGTTGTTCTGAAGAGCAATATCTGAAGCGCATTGACTTACAATGGAGGAAAAGAACTAGGAAACTAGCCAGTAACAATGCAGGACACAACGACGGAGAAATAAAGAGCGCTAAACAACAGGTAAAAATCATGGCAAGTGAAAATTGGATAAATTCCATGGAAAACAAACAGAGAGAGTGTAAAAGTACATGGAAATTGAAAAAGGAAGATCAGGAAGAAATATTTCTTTAATAACTCAAGAGGCAGTGCCCTATTCCTTTTAAGCTTGGTCTGGATGCCTTAGAACACGCAGCAGCAAAAAGAAATTTAACCAAAAAGATTACACATGTGCAGTGTGGGTTGAGTCTGTACAAACAATTATACTCTTATGCCATCTGAATGACGACGCAGGCGCAGTCGCTCTCCATGAGGCCCTAGGGTTTTGAGGCACTAGTGTTAGGGGGAAAGAATCTGCGCTGCAAGTTAGTAAAAACCATTTCGAAGATTGGTGGCTGGAAAGCAGACAAATGACATAAAGGTAAGAGGGTAGAATTAAAAATATAGTAACCTAAATAATGAAATAATCAATGCTTTAATGACAGCATTCAAGATATAAGGAAAAAAAAAGCCGAGCTTGGTGAAAACTACCACCACCCTGTTTCAAAGTGGACACTTATAATGCAACCACTCATCCATTGTTAAACGTGACAGCTTTTTTTCTTTCGCACGCCATTTCTGTTATTCGAACTATCTAAAGATACCTCCAATGTATCCATTCGATTCTCGGTGAATACAAAAGTCCCCCTAACATGTCTGCATTCCGCTTGCTACGCGTACACAGAGCTCAGCATTCGTGACTCTCGATTTGGCTTATGGGGTTTAATGTCCCAAACTGACTCAGGCTATGTGAGACATTGCACAGCACATACAGGTGCCTTGCTTTTTGCCTCCATCTGAAAGCGGTCGTCATGATCGGAATTCGATCCTGCATTCTTGGCCACAGCTGTTGAGTGCCCTAACCATTATGCCATCACAGCAGGGAACACACCCGTCCTTAAGCTATGCTACTTTTTCTTAACATGCAGATTGAGGGCATGCAATATTTCTCATTAAATCTTTCCTTTATATTCTACCTTACAGCCATGGTGAAAGGCATGCTGAAGGCCTATGCTGGTACAGTGGCAATGACCAGCTCAGGCCGGCGAGCCTGTCAAGGAAAAGGCGCGTAGCACTTGACTTCGGTACATGGTAGAAAATCACATAATTGCATGAAAATAGCCAGGAGTGAATGTGGAGTTCAGCGCTGCTGCCCAGCAACTTGTGCCAAGTAGTATACAACTGAAAGGCATGCTGTTTTTCATGCATGAACACTGTGACAAACAGTGTATTGCCACACTGGAAGTATATGTGATCGGACGCCATTCGTTCTGTTTCGGGCAGTATGTAGACACGGAAAAAAGAGTGGCTAAAGCTAGCCATTGTGCAACTCACACTTGTGTAATCTTGTCAACTTGGGTTTGCCCTGTTACAATTGAAACACGGCGTCATATTCGTGGTACCAAACCTATGCAAATTCCTCATGTGATACATCTGGTACATCGAACTTTGAAGACAGATGTACCCGCATGCGGACAAAATGTACCTTGTCCATTCGACATATCTTGAACGCATCAAAACACAGCGTTCGCATTCATCCGGCATGCCCGGAAGAATATGTACTGTGTTCATTCGACATACTTTTTATCCACGAGCCCAGATCAAAACAGTGGTCAGATTCGTGTGACATCATTGAAAAACAAATGCACCGGGTCTATTCGACATACCTTGAGCCACAATCTTCATTTTTTCAGTCACCAATATCTCTTATTCCTGATCCTATGCCAAACCTTATTTTATTCTAATTTCAATTCTGTTTGCAATTGCTTCCCTCCTATGGTCTTTTGACCGGGGCCAGCCGAGTTTCGCTTTCATGGCATTTCTAATGCTGACTACAAGTATTGTAGTTTTGTGCAGGTCGAAGATGTTGAATATAGGCAATAGAAATTGTAGCTATGATTGCATTGGGGTTCATATTCAGAGTTTGCGTCACTTTCAGAAGTGTTGTTCTCTTCTTGGCCTTGATTTATCTGAATTGTAAAAATGCTGCTTCTGAAAACGATGCAAACTCAATATACGAACACTGAAACCCAACCTCAGCATGACATCTGCAAATGGCCATATCCATGTTTATGTAAGTGTATTGGTGTCTCATTGCTATTGGTATTATTATTTTTTTTTTTCAGAAGTCTTTTAAACTTGTCCAACCACTTGCACGGATGGTAAAACACTGTAGTTAATAGGTCATTGAAACAATATGCGCAACTGCACATTAAAGACTGTATGACTGCCATGATAGAAAAATTGTTAGGAAAAAAAACTGGACATTTGTATGACACCTGCAAACACTTTCTTCTGGGGGGGTAATGTGAACATATATTTCTGTTTCAGCAGTAGTAGCAGCTGCCCCAGCTTGTGTGCTAGCCGTTTTGTGAGCCTAAATAGCAGTTGGTATGATTGTAACATTTTTGTTCTGGGCGGGCTGAGGAATGTAAAGTGAGATTGTACAAGAACAGTATCTCCAAAAATATCCAAGTACCATCATGCTGATTGTATTTTTGCCATCTTTTCTTTTGCAGATTTCTCACTAAGCACAAAAACACTTGGAAAAAACAAGGCATTGCTTATGAATCGTTATCCCTCATCTTTCGTCCCTTGTACCAGCTTTTGATAAAGGTACTTAGAACTTGTGTACACGAATTGTAAAATACTATGCTGTGGCAATGTTTTAAGTTTGATCTTTGCTTTGTGGTTGAGAAGCAACCTTAGGCTGACTGAAAAGGTGTGTTTATAGTATGTTGGTTGGTTGGTTGGTTGGTTGGTTTGTACGTTTAATGTCCCAAAGCGACTCAGGCCATGAGAGACGCCGTAGTGGAGGACTCCGGAAATTTCGACCACCTGAGGTTCTTTAGCATGCACTGACATCGCCTTCATTGAAAAGCGACTGCCGAAGCTGGGATTCGATCCCGCGTCCTTGGGAACAGTAGTCAAGCGTTGTAACTACTGTGCCACCCTGGCGGGTGTGTTTATAGTATGTGCACATGTTAGTCAAGCGAGCAGTGTTTGGCAGCCCGTTATTAGCTTTATCATTACATATTTTGTGGAAAAAAAGCAGTAAAGTGTGACAGATCATGCATCCTATTTCCTATGAATCGGCCAACTTCATTTCAGAAGACAGCCATGAGAGCTAAGGACAAACATTTAGGTTTTCTCTGAAAAGTTTCGAAGCAGCTGAAACTGGATTTTTTTTACGAACGATCTGGTGACTATAGATGCTTGTTTTAGGTCCTGCCATGGTAGCTTGGTGGTTACGGCATTTGACTGCTGAACCAAATTATTTGGGATGAAATCCCGGCCGCGGCGGCTGCTTTTAGTGGAGGTAGAAAGCAAGACGCCAGTGTGCTATGTGATGTCAGTGCATGTTCCCCAGGTGGCCGAAGTTACTTCAAAGCCCTCCACTACAGCCCGAGTTCCTTCGGGCCGTTAAAACCCGCAAATCAGACTGAACCTTTTTTTTTAATTAGTGTGTAGTTTCAGCATTTGCAGTGCCAATCTTACAATTATGTCCACTATTGGAATCTTATTGACATTTCTACTTTCACCGTGAATTAATAGGATAGATAGAAAGAGTTCATGTTGTTAGTTGCACATAAGCATGCTTCTTCATTATGTCCTTTCTTAAACTTAGTGACATCTTTTCTGAAAAGGACGGGTTGTGATGATTCTCGATGTGGAGGGTGACGTCTTCTGGAATCCATTGTGAAATACCTGTGCCACTGTATGCATTTAACTTCAGATATCGACACATGCTAGCAGCACCTGTCTTTTTGTTTTTCTTTCTTTCCTAGCTTCCAGAAAGACCAGTTTTCTGTGAGAGTGGTCTCTTTTGTGTTAGATTGCAGTAACCTATCAAAGCAGGTCAACTTCAATTTTTCTTCAGGCTGCCTTTAACAGAGAGAGTTCTGTCATTCGGTTATCTGTGCATGTGGCGATTGGATGCTATGTATCTTGGATGCCAAATTAAGGTATAATTTAGTCATGTGTGCTCTGGACTGACAAGGTGTGTTGAGATTTTGAAGTGCCCTGAGCTGCCCCCCATAGTTTGAAAGCCTTTAATTTAGAAACAAAGAGGGTGTTCGAGTGTGAATCAAGGAAGCGAACATTATTTATCTGTGTTATAAATTACTGTGAGAGATATTTCTTGTTTTAGGGCTTGCCATGAAAAGCCCTAGGGAGGCCCTAATAATTAAAATGCCATGCAGATTTCTTCATGTTTAAGTTAGTTACAGTAGAACCCCGCTATAGTATCTGATATAGTAAAGTGAAACCAAAGTCTCAGGTCATCTTCCATAGACGACTATACACATTTTCCCCTTTATAGTAAACACACTTTTGGTAAAAATCTGTTATATTAAAGTGTGTCTGGCCACGGCGACGACTTTCCACGCAATGATATCGCCACCCGCGCCCTACCTAGAATCACGAAGCAAAGAATTTTTTTTTTTAATGAAAACAAAAATAAGCGTTTGTTCTAATGGCTTTGCCATTAGACTTAGCAACATTCAGAAGCCAACTTTACGTTCGCCTTGAAACCGTGACGGAAAGCATGCAGCTCATAGGAAAATCAAATAAAGTGAGGCTGTCTAGAAACATGGAAAGAAGGCGGCATGGTCCATTCAGATAGTAAAGGAGAGTAAAAGGGTAGAGAAAAATAGAGAAGGGGAAAAAGTGGGCGAACATTTGCAGCACTGTGCAGCACGAAGCACGAGGCAAGTGGAGCGCAGCGTGTGTGGTCTTGCAACAGTCGATCACCACGCGCATTTGTCATCTATTGCCTTTTAAAAAAAAGAAAGGGTGGAAGGCTTTGGTTTTCACCTAAAATCAAAGTTGGTTGTATTCGCTCGACATTGTCCTCATGCTTAAGACATACTTTCACAAGATGTAAACAAAAAATTTTGTAGCTGAAAAATTGACACAAGGAGGTTATAAGAGAGAGATGGAAGGTATTTCAGAGTTTTTTTTTTTTCATAAGCAACCGGACATGTTCAGTAAATAGCCTTTTAATTACCAGACAGCTTCTTCAGGACGATGTCATCACTAACAACTGATATAGTAAAGATCCCGATATAGTAAATATTTTTGCTGGTCCCAGTGACTTTACTCTAAAGGGGTTCTACTGCATTCGTTTTATTTATCTTGTATTGCTAGTCTAAAGATTTTCTGTAGTGGGAATGGGTTATATGAAAAAACTAAACCCCTTAGTGCGTACACAGAACATCAGCTTTGCTTCTGCAAAGCAGGATAAGAAGCATAAGCAAAAGCATTTATTAATAATAAAATAGCATTTCGATGAAAGTGTGCCTGCTGTAATGAGAAAAAGTGGTAAAACAAGTTTTTTTTTTTGCTTGATTTATGCTGCGGCTTAGTGCAATTTACCTTATATTGGAACCGTTTAGGTGGCAATAATGTATGCTTGCTTCTTTTGCCGTGCAGCCAGTCGACCTGCCTGACCAAGAGAGGTACCAAAAATATGGGCGGCTGTTTGGGTGAGCAGTAATTGCCTTTTGTTATACCAAAAAGGCAGTGCCATATCTTGGAGCTTCGTTGACAAAATGACCTGCGTACTGTGTGTAGTAAATCTCTAAACTGCTTAAATACCTTTAGAGACCGTTACTAAATTTTAAACTTATAGTTAATTTGCCTATGCCTGCTTCTAGGTTTATAAAAAAAAAAAGCAGCGCACTGTATTGGACAAGCGGAATGGGATGAAACTGCTTTAATTAAAATATTTCTATTTTTCTCCATTCAGTGCTTATAAACAAGTTACAACTGTAGAGTTGTCGAACAAAGTGGTATATTATAAGCATTAAGGTCTACGTCACACGCCAACCAAGACTGTTGCCTTGTTCTGGCTCTTTGGTGATGGAAACTGAAGCATAGTGGTCAATACTTTTCAAGTAGCTAGCACCTCTGGCTTGATGAACACAAAACAAAAATCATCATAATTCAAATGCACTTCTTTTGAGTGGCACTGGTTCCTGTATTGTCTTTTATTTGCACCTTTCACCTTAGCGGGCAGGACAGGGCATGGAGGGAGGGTGGCGCTGTCGCAGCTTGTTTTCTTCTTTTTTTTTCTTGCACTCTGGCGTGGGTTTGAGTTCAGGAGAGAGAGGAGGCTCATATATCACTTTCAATCGCCCATATGTTTGGTGCTAATAAAGCTAGCCTAAGAATTTTTGGGCTGCAGATATGATTGATGGGATACCTATTGATTGTGCTCGTTTCATAATTTTAGTAAATAGCTTTTCTTGGGCTCTTTAAGAACGCACATACATTTGCCAAGTAATCTGTTGTTTAAGATATTTAGGCTTATCCTGATCTGAATAAAGGTGTGCAGGCTAAGTTTATTTTAATGTTAGGTGCTAAATGCAACACATTTAATATCGGGAGAAAGTAATTTGGAGTGGCACATTCTTGGTGGGATAAATTACAGATGATGCTTAGAAGTTTTTGAGAACGTGAAGCCAAAAGTCTAGCTGGACGTTCTGTTGATCTGCTGCTGAACATTTTGTTGTACTTTCTGCTGGTCTGCTGCCACATCTTCATCCATAGTCTCTTGCTCCCAACACTGATTGTGATGAGTGGCATTTCGAGCTGCTCTAGTGTCTTGCTCCATAGCCTACTTTCTTGGTCTTCCTCACCTGAGTCTAGGGCTGGGTGCGTCGTGACCCAAAGCTGTGTGGAATGAAGCTCTGAGCTAACACGGCGACATATACAAGGCAGGCGAGCGCGCTGTGAGCGTGCTGCCACAGTTTCCGAAATCTTCTATTGTCACCATCGTTGGCATTTTCTTTCAGCTGTGGTGCCCTCTTGCACCTCCACTGATATATTACTCCACCTCCCCAGTGCCGCTGTTTCCTTTTCTTATCATATACCCTCTGGCTCTCGCGCTCCATTTTTCTGTACCTCAGGACGCAACCGTGAAACATAGAGTTGTAAAGCTTTCGGCTTGAAAATTGTTCTGCTGCCAATCAGCACCAATGGTGAACTCGGCAACAGGTGCTTAACCTCACTATGTTGATTTGGGAACATGTTGTGGCATGCATGGTTCATGTTTGCCATTGGTCTCTTTGTACAGAGCTGCCGTTGAGACATGAACATCCATTATCTACATCTTTGCAGCCTGTTTCAAATGTGGCAGTGTTGCTTATTTTTATTTGTTTTGGACGTGAACATCAAGCAATGGGGATGATAGGTATAATTACTTTGAAGCACCCGAAATTGTTTTTTTTTTTTTTGAAATTTTTTGCATACTCATGTCAGTCATTTCAAACAGAACTATAATATCTTAGTGCCATCTATTTGGTCGTTTATGGGCTTGCTGTAGCTACAAGTGGAGAAATGAGTTAGACTTTGCCACTCGGGCCACTGTCCCATACATCGTGGCTTTCACCTGCTTGCATTTGCTAACTTGATGTAATAGTGGCAAGGAAAGACTGACAGGAAGTCACATATAGACTATCACCAATCTGTGACATAAGCAATGTGTGGTGGGGTTGCTAACGCCACCTTGCCCTCACTGGGGGGGAAATGTAGGCTTGGCGTCCATAGTCATACATAAAACAAGTAGTCTTAAAAGCAGTTTTTTCATTTCCCATTTCATCCATGATGTCGTCACTCAGTGCAGAGCAATCATGAACACTGTAGAACAGACTGTGAAAGTATGAAATCTCATTGGAGGCTAATATTTTTAAAATGCCGGGAAACATAGAAGGGTTCTTATTGGGAGAGTGACCCATGAAAGGCATGCAATGAAAACTTACCAAAATAATTTTCAGGTTCTGAGAGCACCAATAAATGTGAGTGATGGTTAGTTAACTGTTAGCGAGTGTTTTGAAGAAAAAAGTGAGGCAAAGTATTTGATGTCTTTTTGATGTCAATCTTTATTTAAAATGCTCTTATAAATGCGCATTGTAAGCATGCACATACCTCTCAAAAGCTTATTATTCGCTAGATGTTTTTTGCGATCGCGACAGCTTCTTGTGTTGTCCGACATGCTGCCACGCAGGCTACGTTGCCTCTTGAATACTGCCATACAAATGATGCAAACGTTTCAGTTGAAGGCAGTCCTCACGATCTGCACGATAAATGAACTGTGCGCAGTAGCAGACAACCAACACTCCTCGTCTACTCACGTAAGCCACGTTCCCTGACACTGTCGGTGATCGAACAGAGTGTCACCTAGCTGTGCTACATTGTCTGCTACATAAGGCCGTTCTCCTCCCATGTCATCAAGTTTAAGAAGTGCTTTTTGAATGTTCTTTTGCGTAGGTGGCAAAATTAATGGCCACCAATAAGGCATATACTTGGATTGTGGCCTCCTCATCAGTTGTTATGATGAAGTTATTATGGAAAGGTTGTACAACTTCAAAGGTAGCATATTCAGTTTGCAGAAGTACAAAACAGAACACAAATGAAATGTGTCTTTTGCTTATTTGTTTTAACATTTCATTTACATTTCATTTTTGCTGTGTTATGTTGTATCGCATCCTTGCGCTATGATGTCTGAAAACTTTTATGCCTCCTCAAGTTTCATTTCGCAGGGTTCAACAGAAGTGTCACCGTAAAAACTGTTGAAGGTCCAACTAATGGCTGATGGGCATTCTTTGGCTAGACTAACTCGGTTATTTCAGGCACTATCTTACCCTGATGGCACACTTGTAGATCTCTTCAGTGGGCTACGATGAACTTATATTTCTTCCACAGATATTTCATGAGCCTAACTGTTGCAGAGGTAGTTTTTTATAAAGTAAAACTTTGGTGTTAGAGACACTTAGGGGTTCCTAGAAGCTGAGATGGAAATCGAACCCAATGTAAATTCAACTCAACAGTCAGTGTGGGAGCAGGACTGCTATGAAAAAAGCAGAATGATAGAGATTTGGGTGCAGTTAAATGATGATCGCAACCATGCGATGTGTGCTAGTCAGCTGTGGAATATGGAACAGAATCGAACCAAGGAAATGAAAAATCTAGCATATGCAAATCGGTAAGTCGTCGGCCGCGTTACGTGAGCGTATCTGAGTTATGTCTCTTCTAAATATAATGAAGAATTTACTCTAAGGACCTCTCTTGATGTTTCTTGAAACCATGTCTCTTGTATGTGATGCTTGTTGTTAATATGGTGAACATAGAAAAATCAGTTAAACCACTTTCAAATGTCTCTTAATTGAAATTGAGCGTCTCTCATAACCGTGTCTCTTGTAATGAGATTTTTGACTGCGCTTGTGTGCACGTTAGTATATTTACTCTATTGTTGGAAAAGCCTGCTTTTCTAGATATCTGCACATATTCAATCAACAGTCATGGATTACAGATTCTATGTTCACAAATGAAAAAGGAAGACAGAAATGGAACTGAGCTTTAATGTCAGGTGGCAAGAAAACAGTTCAGTTGATGCCACTTATCACTAAATAGGTTAAAGCTGACTGTTAAATTTTTGCTACAGTTTTAATCTTAATCCTTTCTTTTTTAAAAGATTTGCAACGCACTCATGAGTCTTGCTTCATTCCGTCTTCTAGAGCTGTTCATTTGGGTTCTCATACCTTCTGTCTTTTTCATTTAGTCTCATCACATCATGTTTGGCATGTAGATATGTACATGACTAACATTTATTGTCAGTCTAGTGGCAGTTGCTTTGTCACAGTAATATGTTAGTGGGCCTTAACGCCCCCATTTAGACAACATTGGTCTCTAGACAGCATACTTGCAAGTATTCTTGTACTTATAATTACACAACTTGATTACTCATATTAATTTCATTATTCTTTTGATTAGGTTTTTTGAAGCAGCTAAGCCATGTTTAATGGTCGCTGAGCCAGATTTGGTGAAGCAAGTGCTTGTAAAGGATTTCAACTTGCTGCCTAACAGAATGGTAAGAAGTAGGGTTGCCGTCTTTGGATGCTCCCATGTGCTGGCTCATATCATGACTATTGTCAAGATTTTGGCACTCATTTGCTGCACATAAATTTTCTTTATTTTCAGGAGACATACGCACATATGCAAAAAGATAAAGAGCAACATTTTCATAGCTCATTAACTATTTAGAAATGCTATTGCTTATTGGAACAGCTGGTTTGATTATCAGAGTACAGTTGAGCACACTTATAATAAACCTGGTGACCACGCAGATTGTATTCATCATATTCAATGTTCGCAGTAAGTGGACTTGCCTTATTGCAGCCTAAAGATACAGGTCTATGACAAAGTAGTGGTCATTTCATTATGAAGTCTGTTTTGCACATTTATTTATTCAGAGTCGACACTGTTGAGCAGTTTTGTGAGTTTTCAAATGCAGCTCCTGGCTGAGACATTTTTTGTAGACAAGCCACTTTAGAGACATAATGACGCAAATAGCAATGTAGGCGTTCACGGAAACTGGCCATAGGTCAAGAATCCCGTCTTCAATTCTCAACAACCTTTAAAATTCCAGCAGTGAAGCTGTCACAGTGCATGCTTACACATTGTGCAAGTCACCACACAAGCAGTACATTGGGCTCCACATAAAATGACACCTCACTGTAGCTACTAAGGTTTTGACACAACGTCGACATGGAAGTGGAGCTGCTTAGGCGTACTAACCAGGCTGAAGCTAGCACTTTGCACAAAAGCCATTAGTTGTTGCCGATTTTCAGTTTTCATTAATTGCTGCGTACTGCTTGACACTGGGATGATTAATACTGTGTGCCTTCCGCATGTTGTTGTACGCCATCTCAGATGCATATGGCAGCAGACAGCAGGCAGTTGGGCAGGCAGTTGCAAGCGATACGGGGCTTGCGCGGCCTCTTGGACCTACTGTGTGTTCTTAGTGGGAAACATTCAAAATAATATTGCTTGAATACTAAAAACTTCTTCTACGATGGATTGGATTCTGCAGTTTTAAAAATTTCGTTCCAGGCGGTATGAATAATCGTCTGTCAGAAGTGTTCTGAGGTTTGCGGTGCTGGTTCATGGCACCTAACTTGTTTCATGGCGTTTTTTAATCAGGGGTGTCATTTCATTATTCGAAAATTGGGTATGTGATCACTGGCATCACACTTATGAGACCTGGTTTGAAATTGTCGCCACATGAAAACGTAATGGAGAGGTCTAATGATGACGGTGTTAAAGACATTATGCATGTTGGGGTGTTAATGACATTCTGAAAACCATTACACTTTAAAAGGAGTAAAATATCTTCGGTAGGATCTGTATTTTTCAAAACGTAATGTTGAAATCTCCCCCTGCTGTAAGTAGGTATTCACTATAGCTTGCATAGGAGAGTAAAACGCTACTTAGAAACATCGGGTTTGGCAGTGTGTGACAATTACTTGTTCACCAATGACTGATGTGTCAAAGTGAACTGTTGGTACTACTAGTGGTTGTTGTAGTTAGGCTGGATGAGAACTTAGTAACAGTCTTGAATCTGTCAGCATGAGAAATGGGGGCAAAGTGTGGACGAGAATAAATGAGAGAATCTTTGAATTTGTTTTCTGTAGTCACTTGTTGTCTGAACTGAGCATAACTCTCACGTCAGTCAATTTTACTGTTCCTGAGTGTAAGCACTTGATAAAACTCTCATTTTTAGCTTAATTGCTTCAAAACGTCACTTGAGACAAACCGAAGAAGGCCCAGTGACAGCATCTTTGTAGATGTTGTGTGGGCAGCCATACACAAACTGTTCAATAATGCATAGGGTCAGTGACTTTCTCTGCCGTACCATGGTGGCTTGGTGGTTCGGGCTCCCTACTGCAAATTCTGAAGACATGGGTTTGATCCCTGCCACATTGCCCATTTTTCGATGAGGCAAAGCACAAGGTGCGCATGTACTATCATGTTAGTGCGTGCTAAATAACCATAAATGGTCAAAATTTCTAAACTCCTCAACTATGGCATCCTTTTTAGCCGTTGTTGCTTTGGGACATTAAGTCCTAAAAACCGAGCCAATGATTTTGTTTGGGTTGTACGTGAGCTGGTTGGTACATAGCTAGAGTGGCGTCAGCACAACAATAGATGGAAACAAATTAAAGGCGGAGTGCTACGCTATTTTTCAGGAAATCGATTTTGGTGACCCGGTGGTCAACAACATGATGATAATGGTTCATGTGGAACGTTGGAGAAAAATAAGACCAGCATCTAGTCCAGCATTTTCTACAGGCAAGCTTCGAAAGGTGTGATATTATCATTGTATTATGGTACCTACTGCTGCTACCAAAAAAATCAGAAATGTCTGAAAATTTAATGAAAGGATAAGGGTAACAGCAGGATGAAAATGGCGTGCCGTCATTTTATGCAAGGCTCTTTGCAGGTGAAAAGAGCGGGTCTCCATGTGCATGAATTAAGCCTTCAAAATATTATCTTGGATAATGAAATTATAAGTAGCTAAACCTTAAATTTCATTTTGTTTAGTGAACTGTGAGAAAGATGGTTATTCATGCATCCAGGTATCGATCTAGAACAAAAGAAAAACATGAAAGAGCTGTTTTTGTTTTGGCAGGCATTAATTTTAGCTGGTTAGACATTCCAAGTTAAGACCTCGGTGTGAATAATAAGTGCCAGCTGGTATTTTATGTGATTCAGCTGCATATTGATTGCTTCCGTCGCTTCCTCTTGATGAAAGAAATGAGCTGGTTTCAAGCCAACAAGCAAGGGTTGGGTTAACACAGAACCCGTGAAATATTGGGCACCAATTCTGCTTTTCAGCCAATTCATGCTGGTTATTTTTCTTCTGTTATTACCTTTTTGTTGGCAATTAAACCAGTGTTTCACCTGATGGAGTAAGAGGCATCAGTTTTCGAGGAGAATTTAACCATGCTTGTATTTTTATCTTTGCTTTTTTTGTTTTGATTGTCTTTTGTTTGTGTACTGGTTTGTCGTGGTCATTGCACAGATAGAAAAGTTTTTAAAGCATTTGCCGGTTAATAATTCTCAACTCCATTATTAAGTTGTTTGTTCTTTGTATGGCACACCCTGGCTCGGACTAAAATGTTTAGTTTTGTTATTGTTATTATGTTCATACACATGCGCCAATAGAATTTCGATAATTCTGTCTGTTGCAGCTGTAAGAGTGGGATGGGTGCAAAAAGGCTTAAGAACTTACAAATTAAAAGGGTAGGTTTGAGATTATGCCGCAAATGTAGATACATCCTTAGAATAATCATTGTGTGATAGTCGGTTGTTTTGATCAATTACATGCTATACCACTCCTGCTATCCATAATATTACTTATGTCATATGCATTGATACTGTAGTCTGGCTAAATCTGGTTAAGTGTTGTTTTCGAGCATCTTTTCAGGACTACATTGTGCTCAGAAAGATGTGTCTATTTTAGGAATTTGCTATTGGGCAATGTTTGTGTACTGTAGAATCCCATTTGAGGGATTTATTAGTCAAGTATTGATTCCAAATAATAGCTATGTGAATTTAACAAAAAACACCTAAGCAAATTGATTTTCTGAGAGTAGCTTTTCAGTTCTTAAAACCCGTTGTGATTAAAGTAAATAAGAGAGAGAAGATAGCTGACAAACACATGGAATAAGCCATGCCTTATGGTATAGTCATGGCTGAGAAAAGAATGGGATATGAATTTAATGGGACACAGAACACTGGAATTAATGCATCCAATTTTTTTACGACAGAGTGGGAAGTTTGAATGTCTAAGGTGGCATTAGAAAGGGTGCAGGCAAAATTTACCAACAATGTTTAATTAGTGCATGTGCCTGTTTTTATGTAGGTCACTGCTGGAGACCATGAGCAGTGACTGCATTGACAAGTGGACCCAGACAAAAGCGATGAACCGAAAGCTAATATAAATCTCATCTGGCAAACTGTCATTAGGCAGTTTTTATGCAGTGTAGGTTCATTTCTGTTTCCACACCTAAGGCTGTTACGGCACACTAACGTCTGCCTTGTAGACAAAAGTATTAGGGGAACGTGATCACCGCCGACGTTATTAGAACAAACTCAGTTTCACAGCTCCCCATACCGCCCAGCGGAGGAGTGTGTCCCAAGTGGCGGTCGCGAGAACTAGCGGTGCTGCAGTCAACTCTTGCTCCTTGCCGGGCGCGTCGTCTGCTACGCGCGGCGCGGAAGTGTGGAGCAGCCAGCATGCATGTTGCTTTTAAGTGCTGCCGTTGCACTGTACATAGCTACAATATAATTATAACTGCGTTACGACAGCTGTAGCTTCGAAGCAATGCATTACCTTGGAGAGTGCGTTCATGTTATGCGAAATTCACTTGTTAATTGCTGTGAAATAAGTGACAGCGCCGTCGGCTTGCTCACATGCACTGTTTCTTGCTTTACTCCCTGGCCCGTGTTTCACAGTGTGTTCTTTCAGTGCACAGATCCGGTCATGCAAACATATTAGCCAAGTTTTTAGTTAGAAGGTAACGCGTTGGGTGTTACGTTTACTACTGCGCTGCGCAGACATGCAGAAATCTGCAAGCCTGGGCAGCCTGTTCATGCAGCGCACGAAGTAGGCTACTCCTGTCAAACGATATAGTGAACACAGACTACGAACGAACGGCCTCCGTCATTGCCTCATCAGAAGCGCTTTTCTTAGTGTCTTACTTTTGAGGTGTGGCATGGAATATAGCTCCGGATCAGCACTCTCGCACTGCCGTAATAGCAGTGTAACAAAAAGAATATATATATGTATATATTCTTGTGTCATCTAAAACAATGTCAGATGTGAAGAGTTATTTAATGAGTTTACTGTAAGAGGAATCAGTGAGAATGGGCATGCAGCTGCGAAAGGAAATGACTGAACAAGCTTATGGGTCTATTCAAAAAATTTATATTGCGAGTAATCAAGTCGCGCCCTTGAGAGATTCGCCCTTCCCTTTTATACACACACAGAGAGAAAAGAAACACGACATAATTTTACTGCATTTAGAGGAAGTTAATGTAATTTCAAACTAGCACTGGACTTCAGTCTTAAAACACGATATTCAAGGTATCCACAGCGCCTGAAAGGACGTTAGAAGTTAACTGCACGAATCTAAGGTATTTCTCAGAACAGCAGCGCAAAAAAAGATGCGGAAAAGGACGACATGCCCGTCCTTATCGTCTCATCCTTGTCCGCTTCTTTTTTTGTACTACTTTTCTGAGAACTATGTACCAACCCGCCCAACTTGCCACAATAACTAAGGTGTATTTATTAGCGCAAGAAGAAAAAAATTAGCAGAAATGCAATATTGTCAACAACTTTAATGCTGTACGCTAATGAAATGCAGGAAACAACCAGAACTTGATTTCATCAACATAGACAAGCATTTGCAAGGTTACAAGCAGTGCACAGGAGAACATTATACTTCTTTTGGAAAATGTTTGAGTGGGTAGCATAATCCTTTTTCTTTTGCATAGTGAGAGATGAGCGTTAGCATTCCTATCTTCCCTGACCATCTTTTGTTGTGCATGTGATTTCGTATTGCTTCAACAACAAAAGCCATATTTGCAGCGAATGCACTTCAATGCGTGAATTAAGGAGCTCATATGCTTGGTTAGTAGCATACCTTGAGCTCATTCAGAAGCTTATTTGCTTTTGTGCTTGCCCGCTTAGCTTGTAATACCGAGCTAGATCCTCTTCTGAGCTTTTTAGAGGCTTATCTTTTAACAATGAGAAACAGCTTTAAGAACAGTGAAGAAGCGAGAAGCTACACTTCCCATCCCTCCTAACCCGTTTATTATCCAAACAGCAGCCGAGAGTCATTCATTCAATCAAATAAAAGCATTATTCATTCATTTTCTTTATTTCGTTTTCTTCTCAAGCTCACAGCATGCGTTTTCTGCACCGCATGCTCTGTTATTTAGAAGATATTTTAATTTTTGTGATCATCTTGCTTGTCGAATGTCTCCTCGCTTCACATTAGCTCTGAGTTGGAAGCACCGTGCACAATTTCGCTTCATTGACATGCTTCAGAAGAGTGTCTACGTAATCAACGATCAGTTCACATGATATGAGAAGTTTATGCGCAACATCATTGCTGTGACAACCGTTCAATGGCAAAAGTCTTCTCTACAAGCAACTTTCTTCGGCCCGATGGCTCGTCTATTTCATCGTTGCTAAAATTCTCAAATTTTCTTCGAATTGCTAGTATTGCGACGAACTCAAAATGATCCAAATTAAAATCTGGTTGAGCAGCTCAGCTATCCGATTTGCGCTATGTACACTGATAGGTTGGAACACACTGGGCAGCACGATTATTAGGGTGCTTTCTCTTCGGTATATAAGGCTTGTTGCATTCGAAATATGTACCAGCAAACAAATGAAGCTTTGCTACACAAACTACATACATCACGAGAGCGCTTCAGTATAGTTCCTTTTCTAAATGCAGATCAATGCAGGCGCCCGTGTGCTGTGCGATGTCAGTGCACGTTAAAGAACCCCAGGTGGTCGAAATTTCCGGAGTCCTCCACTACGGCATCTCTCATAGCCTGAGTCGCTTTGGGACGTTAAACCCCTCAAACCAAACCAAACCAAATGCAGATCAGAAACTGTTCACTTCGAAGTAAGTTATTTCTTCTACGCAGAGGTTGTGCTCTCATTTTAATCTCGAGGACGTCTATCAGTGACACGAACAAATGACGGACTTCCAATCGTTTCAATAGGCTTCTTTGCTCCTGGTGCATAGCATGCCAACCAGCATGAAGAAGCCTGATATTAAAAAAATGTATGTATATATATATAGCAGAACGATAAGATTCGTCTCAAGAGAGGACGCGACAGCGCCTTTAACGCTGTCACTTCATTCCCGCCAATTTTAGTCATCTAGAGGCTGCCACGTAGTTGGCAATCGTACGTATAGTATTTGGTTTGATTTTAGAGGGAAGACGCAGCATCTTCTCGGCACACACCCTGCGTTTACAGTGAACAGCATAAAATTCGAGGCACACATGTCGATGGCTTGAATCCCTGTCACAAATTGTACTGAAACTGGAAAAGAAGGTGCGAAATTGCATGGCATCATACTGAACGCTGCGCAGTGAATAGCTATGCCACAATTTAATACGAAATGACATGGGCATTTTTCGGATACGTTTTTCTCAATTCTTGGTTGTGGCAATCGTGACGCCTTTTCACCTGTACGAGCTGCGTACAATATCAAGTAATAAAAAATGAAACAGAAGAGTAGACAACATTACTAGAACGTTAATTCTGGCGAGCAAGTTGACAACGCTGTCACACTTGTTTCACGGCATTAAATTTCGCATCACACAAACGCTTTCTCAGAGGTAATGCGTGCTTTTGAAGCCAAAACTATCGTAATGTAGTTATAACTGCACTAACCGTGTAGAGTGCAATGGCAGCACGTAACAGCTACGTGTGTGCCGGCTGCTCCATGCTTCCGCTCTGCATGTAGCAGACAACGCGCCCAGCAAGGACCAAGAGTTGACTGGTGCGCTGTTAGTTCACGCGATGGCCACTAGGGACGCCTCTCCTGGCGAGCTGTGAAACTGCTAGTAACGTTGATCACCACTTTGTCCAAGGAGTTCAAAACACTGAGGCGCCATCTTGTGATACACGTTACAAGCTTATCATAGGCAATGTGAAAGGAGAGGTGGATTTTGGCAAACTGGAGAGCATACAAAATGCAGTAAAACATGACGAGCACTCCTGAGAGAATAAAGAACAGTGCGCACTTTTAGAAAATCAGCAATATTTTCTTGAGGTGTGGTCATGTGAGGTACCACAGCAATAATGATGTCACTTTGCCGCATGAGGTTGCCTCAGTTGGTAATGCCAGGGGGCGCTCAGAGTGAAAGACGACGTTGAAGTGAATCGGCTCCGGACTCGCAGGACGTATCTAAACCTTGGACCGTGTGATTCTACCTGTACCGGCTCTGTTAATCTAGCCCCAGTCGCCAACACCGTGGCAAATCTGGTGGAGGTCAGGTCTGATGTCCCGTACCCCTACGCTAAGCAGGAGTGCTGGTCATATATTCGAGGAAACGCCCGTTCACCGCACTAGCCGCAGGCAACGAGGCCTACCACCTGAGTTTTCCCCCTCGGGCATGACTACCAGTAGCCACGACGTCGTCGCAATGACTGGGGCTAGATTAACAGAGCCGGTACAGGTAGAATCACACGGTCCAAGGTTTAGATACGTCCTGCGAGTCCGGAGCCGATTCACTTCAACGTCGTCTTTCACTCTGAGCGCCCCCTGGCATTCCTCCCTCCTTAAGCGTAACGCACACAGTTACACGTGCACACAAGCGTACAAAAGCAACTTCCCCCCCTCAAAAAAAAGTTTGTAGATGTAGTTTGTCAGTCACCGTGCAAAGTACGGCTTCAGTCGCAAGACATGAACTGTCTCTGGACGAGGTAGCTGACGGCCTGTGTGCTCTGATCCATCCGGGAGCACCTCGTAATTGACGTTACTGATGCGTCGCACGATTTTATACGGTCCGAAGTAGCGGCAAATTAGCTTGTCTGAAAGGCCGCGGCGTCGAACAGGAGTCCACACCCACACCTGGTCCCCGGTGTTGTAGGAAGCTTGTCTGTGGTGGAGGTTGTACCGGCGTGAATCCCTGTCCTGTTGCTGGGTGATGTGGACGCGTGCTAGTTGGCGTGCTTGCTCAGCATCTTGGGCAAACTGCTCGTCAGAACAAAGTTCGGTATCTGTTTGGTAAGGAGCATTGCGTCCAGCATCGTCCGAACCTCCCTGCCGTAAACGAGGCGAAACGGCGTAAAACGTGTAGTCTCTTGGACTGCCGTATTGTATGCGAACGTCACATATGGTACGATCGCATCCCAAGTCTTGTGCTGGGCGTCGACGTACATCGCCAGCATATCCGCGATGGTCTTATTAAGCCTTTCGGTCAGCCCATTGGTCTGCGGATGGTAAGCAGTAGCTTTTCGATGCGCCGTACCACTGAGATGAAAGACTTCGGCCATCATTTTTGACGTAAAGGCAGTCCCTCTATCAGTAATAATACAGGTAGGAGCACCGTGCCGTAGTATGATCTGGTGTACAAAGAAATGGGCAACTTCAGACGCTGTACCACTAGGTAACGCTTTGGTCTCGGCATAGCGAGTCAGATAGTCTGTGGCGATGATTATCCAACGGTTGCCACCAGAGGACCGAGGGAAAGGACCGAGAAGGTCCATGCCGACTTGATCAAATGGTGCTCGTGGTGGTATTAATCTAGCCCCAGTCGCCAACACTGTGACAGTATTATGGAATTTTCAGTGACAAATTAAAATTATAAATCTTTGTTTCTTGGATATTATAGTGCTAGATCAGTACTGTATGAAGCAAGGTCTTATCGTTTCCACCATAATCCAATGACATATTTTGGTCAGTGATTATTAAATAAAAGGGTGGTTTACCTTAGGTGTTAAAGTACTCTGCTTCACGAATATACCCCAGCAAGGATTTTTTTAATGCATCTTGTGGAAACTGATTTACCTGTAGCCAAAATTTTAAATTCAGCTTCTGCGTGCTTTTCTCACTCATGTCATCACTTTTTGCATGTTGAAAGGTTTAAGCTTCTCTGCCGGCCTCTCTCTTGGACAGATGAGAAGCTGTGCTGCAAAGAGCAACCTGTTGTTTGCAGATGTTTCACTTAGTCCAGGAATGTGTGAAGATCACCTGCAACCATTTGGAAGAGGCTGCAGGAAACGAGGAGGACACTGACATGAAAGAGTGAGCACAGTTATAGATCTCAGTTATTGCCAAATGCCCTGTAGTGATTCCATCCGTTACCTGTACCATATCATATGTTTGAGCTGTGGCCCATGTGTTTGCTCAAGGTTTTAAAAATGTTTCTCAGGTCAAACGGACCAGGTCATCTCATCTTCTCGGGAAAGGTGTATTGCGTGTTTCCAAAAGGGGCAGCTGGGTTAGATTTATCATACTTACCAGTCTATAAAACCTGTAAAACTGTGACGAGTATCGAAAAGGAAGAAAGCAGAGGGGGGAGGGGCAACAAGCCTGCTCACATCTGCACAGGGAATACCTTGTTCTAGTTAGGTGGATGAAACTCCACTGGGTCAAAATTAATGTTGGTAATGATTCTGCTGTTGCCGATTTTTGCCGCATCAAACCTTTACCTGAAGCAAGTTCCACTTGAGTGTCTTTTTAGCATCAGAAGACGTTTAAAGTATTGTCACAGACAATGAATGAAACTCTTTTCTAGTCTTGTTCACAGGGTAGTGTATCTGATCGCACGCAGCATTACTGCGGGGAATTTGTAGGATCCCTAGCACAATCACTGAAACTCTGTGTAATCTGAGAATCCCGTCGATACATTGAGCAATTTCAACTTGTGGCCACTGCATGTCCGACCATGAAAGCTGATTCAGAATGTTTCATGGCAGTTTGTTTGCTTACGAATTGGTAAAATTAAGACATTCAGATCACGGTTGCATGTTTTTATACAAAGGCTAAAGCTGCCCTCTTGTTTTATGTGCAGTTTTAGCAACAGTTGAAAGTACTGTTGAGGCTTTCGGCATGCCATCGCACAGTGTCGGATGCACCATCTCGTAGCAAAGAACAGGAGAGGCGAACACAAAAGGCAGTAGCAGTACCCTTGAAGAAGGGTTTAGCAAAGACAACAGGCATGGCAAGATGGATAGAGTATGTAATACCAGAACTGTGACACATTTGGCGGGGCAGTCATAGAGTTTCAGATATGGATTTTGGTCCCACTTGGTTGACTACGGAAGTCAGTACAACATTGCACCTTCTGACAGTGGTTTCATGGTTGGTTTGTATTACCCATTTATGGGGGAACACGGAACCACCAGCGATGGATAGCTTTTCATAGAAATTTAGTCTTTTTTTACAAGTAAAATTTATTTTTCAGTACAGCTTGAGCCAAAATTCGTAAAATATAAGGTGGGTCTAATCCACGTATTTTTCAGAAAATCCAAAAAAGCTAGCAATAATGCATTGACGTTCCTAAATTTGACAAAACTGGATACGTAGCATTTTTAGTACAACTCGGGTAATCTTATAGGAGCCTTCTTTGTAAAACTAAAATTTTCCTAAATGATTTTGTTCTCAGTTATATAAGGCACAGCAATTTGTGGGTTCCTTGTGAACATACCATCTCGAAACTTACTCAGAATAAATGCTGTATATATCTTTGTGTGAGCTCTACGGCAAGGGTACAGGCTCGTTGCTGATCCATGGCGCAAGTGCAACTATTAAAAAAAAAAAAAAGCAAGAGGACACAGAGAGAATGCACAGATGTGCTTTGTTCTTGCCTCTGTGTTCTTTATATATTTATTTTTGGTTTTTTGTTGTGCTGTCAGTCTTCGAGTTTACCTGACCTCTTTCAGTGTAATACTGAAATTAGCCGCGACATTTCAGAACTCCTATCTTTTCAGTAATTCTAGAACACGCAAAAAGCAACGTATAACATCTTTCAGTCTTTATTTCTTCATTTTAAGAGGAGATTTTGTTTCAAATACAATTTAAGTGCCGCAGGTTAAATCCTTGCCATCAGCAACCTTTCTGGCCGTGTCTTTACGTAAGTAGAGCCCTATCTGGTGTGTGAATAATTTTGTGAATGCACACGCTACCAAATAATTGAGCGAGGTTTTTTATGGGGAGGTTGAACATTGGGGTCCTATGGTTGGCACAAGGTATGCAGTGTGCATGCTGAGTCTGGACTGTGATGTCTTGTTGAGTGCCAGCTGGACATGTTGAATAATATTATTAGTGCCTATTTTTACTGGCGTGGCCTTACCCTGAGCTTTCTCTTCCCATTTGATTACCTCCAAACCCTACCTGACAGGGTCTATAGCCACTATGCGCTGGATGTCATTGCTCGCTGCGCATTTGGCACTAAGGTGGACTCTTACACAGACACAGCCAATCAGTTTGTGACAGCATCCCAGGAGGCCTTGGGAATGGGTTTCTCACCTTTGCAGCTCCTCTCAAGTGAGACCACATCCTTTGCTGCCTGACTGTCACGGTGTTATTTGCTTCCAAGAGAATACTGAGTGTGTTGCTCAGAGAAATTAGAAAAAAAAAACAACTATAAACCGATCATTTTGCTTAACTGCTCACTCATTTGCACACATATTTCTTGCAGCGATAGTGTTTGGCAGGTAACTTTCATATTATACTACATTTTAGCTGGGTGCTTGCTTGAATTAGTAAGAAATAACCGAAGATCTGCATAGTATATACGCGATGCGCAAAATGCCGGCAACGCCGCCTGTCGCCAAAGCCGCAAAGCATAAGCGGGCTCGGTCGGGCGCTGTTCATGTCTGCGTCTATGCTCGCGCGTCGTGTTTTTGTCTTTGGTCGCAGTTTAATGGATGTAACCCCACTGTCAACAATTAGCAATGTCCGGGAAGAATTGCTGCGCAGTTGGTTTTTCGAACAGACATAAAACCTTGCAAGGAACACGTTTGTATAGGTTTCCAGTTATGATTCACGTGAACGACGGCGGCCGTGAATCGCAGCGTTCGACGCAGGACGCATGTAAACCCACCGAATGACATTTGTTCAGGTTAATGTCATTTTTAGACGCGCTGCTACACGACCCATGCTAATGCCATTTCCAAATTATGGTAACTGCAATTGATATGCAAATGTTGGTGCGCCTTCAATATGTTGCGAGGATGACGGCGCTGCAAACGAAAGCAGCCTTTCAATTGACATTCATTTCTTGCATCTCTTGTAAACAACCTGTTGATTAGGACTACCAATTACGAAGTTACCGGCAGCGTCGGCGGCGTTTGTTTATGAAAGGGGACGAAAGGTGCGCACGTCTGCATTCAACTGCGAAACGCGTACGAGTTTCAACAACATACACTTTGCGCACTAAAGCAAGTGTCAAGAGCAACACATAAAATAGGCAGTATTACTGTCCGACGGCGCTTTTATAGAACCTTCGAGTATCGCCCTACGCCGAAGCATACTACAGCTTCGTTGACTCCCGTACGTTTTCGCCAGATCGTTCGCTCGGCGTATTAAGGCCCGTCGAAAAATGCCCGAGCTTGGCCTTATGAAAAAAACATACAGTAGATTTGTAACACTTGCTACATCAGATACTGCGAGCTTACCACAACGACGCTCTCCGCGATAGCGGCCGACAGCAGCGCTCTGGCCATGTGCTAGGCCCTAGTCGTCACTAGGCCTAAACGCCTAAATGGTTTCGCATCAAAGCCGTAGCTGGAAGCTCCTTGGAAATAGTAAATTTCATATCCATAAAACTGCTTTAGTATCAGCTCAATTTTCTCACAAATTGTCTTACAGTAAACGGAAGGTGTAACTTCGGCAATATCTTAGCAGCGGATAAGCTGCATCACACCGGCGGCAGCTGCTAATGTGAGCAGAAATTTGCTTTTATTGCTGTTATCACTTCTTCTAAAATCTCGTTACATAACAGCGATCCTCAGTAAAGATAATTTTTTTTAGATTCCTTCATCAAATTAAGCGCGTATTATTTAAGATCAACAGAGCATGCTTTTCTGAAGGTGGCGAAAGAAATCCGCCGTGTCAGCGACTCGGCGCCGACGGACCGCGGCAGCAGGAGCGACCTGTTCCGCCCGCGCTGAGTGCGGTGGCTACGGGTTGGCTGGCAGCTATGGGTGCTAGTTCTCTTTTTACGATGCTATATGGCATATTTCACATAGATGACTAGCTGCAAAATTATAGGAGCACAGTAGTATTTAGTGCAGGTGGCACGTTTGTAGTTTATTTTTGGCGTATCTTCTCACAGAGTCTCTGGTGTAGAGATAACATATTTCCTTGTTGATCGCATTCGGATGAGCAAACTCATTCGGTACCTAATGTCGTTTTCATCGAATGTCATTATATTTTCTCATGTAGCAGCAAACAAATATGATTTTGAAGGAATGTCATTCGATGGAAATGGCATTAAATTTTTCATGTGGCACGGCTGAGTAATAACTATGTTTTCACTGTTTTCTGCTTGTCATATTGCACCTTCTGTGAACACTTCTTGTTTAAACTTGGTAGCCTCCGCTAGCTGGGAAGATACAATATGCATTAGATTAGTGAAACGCTTAGCCAGATGATCTTAAGCGTGCATTTATATTGCACAGCACACGGTTGCATTTTGCATTTCAGCACCTAAACGCATGTGGCGCAGTCGACTTCGGTCTCGATAACTCAATCCTCCTCAGTAACCTGAGCCACTGTGGCGAGTTATTGAACAGACATTTGCCAATATGCGTTATGAAACTTGCCATGCAATTACTTTGAAGGCTAGAGCCAGTGTTCCTGTTGTCTGGCAAGATTATGAAAGCATAGCATGTCACTGCACTTGCTATTCAGACTAATGGCTCTAGAACTGGTTATAAAGCGCGCTGTAGTTCTGAAGTTGTGCCCGAGGGCAATACGCATGAAATGAAGATGATGTTACAATATTAAAATAGGATATAAAATTTTAATCTAATATGCCCTGCGCTAACTTGTGATGCAGCTTTTCTGATAATTCTTCTGCTATCTCACTCCCCCATGAAAGTTTTTACCCGCTCTGCCTTTTTGACAACGGAATACATGAAATTCATGCTGTACAGGCAATGATAAAGCACAAGCATGAAAAATCTGAACTCTTGCTACAGCAGCCCTATATGCGCTATTTTTTTTATGCTTAAAATGCTGGTTTTCAAGCTCGCTGGCTTTTCCTGCGGTCGCACCGGTACGAAACCGCTTGCAGTTTCGATGACGCTATCTTGTTTGCTGTAGCAATTTATTGCATATAAACGAAGCAAGCGTGTACCATTAAGCAAAGAAAGAACATTGGTTCATAGGTCAAGGAATGAACGAATTAGCGTGGCGTTGTAATGAAAGCGGGAAACTCGAAATTAGCACCACTTCGTACGCAACCTTGTTGACGCTCGTCTTCAGCAGACACTTGATGCATTGGAGGTGATGTAGTTCCAGACGGCCGTGATATTGAACACATGACGATTATTATACATTGTGATCCCCTTGTGCGCGCTGTTACTGTGTAAGTGCCCGTGAGATGCGCACAAACAGCAGATCGCATGCGCGCACCAAGGCCACGCTTGCCGCACGGGGCCTGCCTCGGGTTCCGACGGCCGCTGCTACGCGTCATTCAGTGGCGCCCCTATACGCGCTGCGCATGGCGTATAGCGATGCTTGACTGCGAAACATGTCTTTGCTGCAGTTGTGATGGCAATATGCCAGCTGTTGCTAGCAACAATATTAAAAGCAAGTAAATGCCGTTTGCCAAATGAAGGGGGCTTCCTGCCTTTCGGAGGCGAGAGATGATGTTATGGCTATAATTAGTGTGAAAGTCTTCTTAGGTCCAACATTGTTGCGTATAATGGTCGACATTCAATTAACTCCCACTGATTCGGGCAAGTACCCAGTCCAAACACTGTGTGAAGTAGGGGTGTGCGAATGCAGAAATTTTCGAATACGAAAATGGGAAAACGATGCCTTTCGAATTTAGAATCGAATAATGAATATCTGACAAGTGAAAAAAAAAAAAAAAAAATAGTTGGGAATTAAAAAAAAAAAAGCAATATTTTTTTTTGTTTATTTCAGAAGTCAAAATAAAACTATAATTGCTGCATACTCTACTGAAAAATACAGTATAAAATTTATGCAGAACTTTGTGAGCTGGTTTTGATACAAGAAGCACCTGCATGAAACCAGGTGGATCTGCAATATCACTGCTAAATACAATAAACTCTCATTAATTCAGCCTTCTAGGCACCAGAAAAAATGCCCATCAAATGGACCTGAAAAAACTGAAATATCTGCGTCCCAGTAATTTTGTCTGATGAACACCTGCATGATGGTTGTTTGCATTTGAGATGAAATAGTAGCGAAAACGACATCTGTTCCCGGTTTCGTCAAATGGTTTGCTTTGCACACTGTTGGGAAAGCCGTCTTCACAAAAGGGAAGGCCCTTCACAAAAAGGAAGGTCCTTCTTCACAAAATGGCTCCGTCGCATTTTGAGGGTGCTTCATTACACAGTCCACGCCGTTAAGAATTGCAGTGAAGCGCACAGTGCAATGAAAAAGCAATAAATTCAAAAATTTTCTATATATTGGTACTTTTCGAATATTAGAAAATTTCGAATATCGGTTTTTGAATACGAATTGAATAACAAATATATTTGGTTCGTATTCGAAATTGCAACTATTTGCACACCTTTCTATAATACAAAACCTGCAGCCAAATGCTACATCTATGTGAAGTATGAGTGAAGAAGCCAGCTGCTTGACTGAGATTGTTTTTTTTTCTCTGAGCAGCACAACGCAATATTATCAGAGCACGAACACCTTGATTACTGTTTTACTGTGCAGTAGTAATTTCACTTGGTAGAATGCAATGCCCAGGGCAGGCAGTGGTTCTATGCTTCAGTCATGGAGTAGCACTGACCAATATTTCTTCAACTGTGAAGCATTTGTGAAAGCTGTATAGTTTTTCTTTGTAGTTAAATGGTTTCACTTGGGGGGATGATAACGAGTAATTACTCCCCTATTATAATTATTCCTGTCTGTATACATTATTTCAGTGCTCTTTCCTGGTCTGTTGAAGACTCTCAGGATTGAGGCAAAGGCAGCAGCGCCATTCGAGTACTTCCGGCAACTATTCCGGCAAATCATGGCTGAAAGGGAGGAGAAAATGCTGGTGTGTGACATCATTACTAAAGTTACCTCTTCTGGCCTAAACTTAAAATTCTTGCGCATGGCAGCAAGTGAAATGTGAGCCACATAGCTAAGAAACCTGCTCCATAATGTCTTCAAGCTCTTTCTATCTTTCTCCCTGTAAAATCATGGTGTTCAGGCTGCTTTCAGGGCTTGAACTCTTTTCTCTGAATATCTGTGCCTCTTTTCTAGCACCAAGAAGACTTCCTGCAGCTCATGATAGATGCCAAACAGGGCCATTTTGCTATGGCAGCAGAAAGCTCAATTGATGCAGAGAGCAAGCTGTTCAACATTGGGTCAGAGGCGAACTCAGAACCAAGGGCATCTTCAAATGGTATGATCGATAACTCGGGGCAAGCAGCAAAGTGTCTTGTTGTAGTGTTAGCTGCACATATATCTTGGCACTCATCAGAAATTTTTTTCTGCTTCATTGCTGGTTAGGTTTGGTTTGTGGGATTTAATGTCCCAAAGAGACTGAGGCTATGAGAGATGCCTCATTGCTGGTTAGTTGCTCTGAATATTACACCGAGAGTCAGTTTCGAGGCCTTGTTCGTACCAACATCTTTAAACATTGGTTATTTGCCTGGTTCAGTCTGTAGAAATGGAAAATTGATTTTATGGGCCAATCTAGCCTTTCGGTTAGTGAGCTTAGCTGACTGAAGAAATGCAGTAGATCAATGTTGGTTTGTTCTGAGAATGGATGGAATGCACAGAAACCAGTAGTTGGGGTCATGCATTCTATTTTCCAAACAAATTTTTTTGCGCTAGTTCATTTTGGCTTTTTCTGTTTGGTGTAATATTATCAAGGAAGGCAGGGATTGTCAACAATGGTGGTTTCCAGTTTCTGTTTCCCGGACCAGGTGCATGTCATTACTAAATACATTCAATCAACCTGAATATTGCGATGGAATTACCGTGTGAAAATTTAGTAAGGGCAAGCCACCAATGTAGGCCAATCAGATTATCTGTGAATGTCAAAATAAGCCTACATATTTAGCATATATTTTGGTGCCTTTATTATGAAAGTATATTTTAGCAGTGGCTAGTAGATGCTGCTAACAGTGGTAATGTGATGAAATATGTCATTAATTTGGCTGCAGGCAGGGATTGCACTTTTTAATTAATGTTTTTTCAAATTTGTTGTTTGGTGCGAAATGAAAGTATTTGTGTCCCATTGAATTTTAGTATCCACGAGTGACTTACAAGGCAGTTTAAAAATGGAGTCAGTGCAGATAAGGGAGCTCTAACCACACCTAAAAGCACCCTTAATTATTCAGGCGTCAATATTTTGCATATGCATACTGGCACCCCACTATTCTGTTTCATCCTATTTAAACGACACTCGCGCCCTATTTTAAATCTTGCTATTGACATTTTCGGTGATGTATAGGGCTCCAGAATTGCTACTTGCAGTAATATTCTAATGCAAAAAATCCATATAGGTGGTCTTTCTGAGTATTCGATCCAGATTTTAAAACTTTCCGTGCAGTTGATTATTTGCAGGTGATCTTTAAAAAGGGCTCCTGGCGACCGCTTGCCGCCCGCACGCACAAACCTCCCCACTAACATCATCGGGGCTACTGGGTGGGCTCGCTCGTTACACGCTCCCAAGTAAAGTGGCCGGGGCCGTCGTGATTTCCGCCGGGGTGGCACAGTGGTTACAGCGCTTGACAACTGTTCCCAAGGATGCGGGACTGAATCCCGGCCGCGGCGGTCGCTTTTTGATGGAGGCGAAAAGCAAGGTGCCCGTGTGCTGTGCGATGTTAGTGCACGTTAAAAGAACCGCAGGTTGTCGAAATTTCCGGAGTCCTCCACTGCGCCATCTCTCATAGCCTGAGTTACTTTGGGACATTAAACTTCACAAACCAAACCAAACCACCGTCACTTGTTTTCTTCTTTTTTTTCTTGCGCGCTGGCGTGGGTAGAGTTTGGGGGGAGAGGAGGCGCATCATTTTTGATTGTCCATTTGTTCAGTACTAATAAAGCTAGCTTAAAAATTTTTGCGCTACAGAGAGGATTGATGGGATACCTATTATTGAGCAATTCTATAATTTTAGTAAATTGCTATTCATGAGCCCTTTAATACAGCATTTTTGTGTGGTCACAAGTGTGCAGCATGCACAAACAGTGCATGCAAATTTGCCAGTAATTAAAATGCAAATGGTAGTACTTGAATCTGTCTTTGTAGAAATAATTGCTATTGCCATAAAAAAAAAATTAATGCACGGAGAATGAAGTAACCCAGAGACAAACCCACAAATGGAAATCTGCTTCTAAAGACTAGGCTGTTATATTATGATTGCGTTTTGCTGTGCTGAGCTGAGAGAGGAAGTGGGGCATCATATGGTTCACATGCTGATGGCACCAGTGTGGATTAACTGCCACTGAATCATCATAGTAGCCAGGACGTGATGCTTTTCGATGGCGCCCTAGCACAGTTTCAGGCTATTTAGTGCTCTCGGCGTGTGATGATAGAAAATAACAGTGCTTTGCTGGCAAGTGGTAAGTAGTTTATGCGTTGTGGCGACCGGAGCACAACTTAAAATCGCACAACGGTTCTTCTTATCCAACTGCACTGCCATCGCATCTTGCCCGTGTTTTTTTTTTCATGGTACTACTATAGTATTTTTCATATTTTATTGAATGTAACTCGTTTTCAAAGGCCAGCTAACAACGGCCGAGCAAACTGACGTTTCTTAGTTGAAACCGCATTTCCAAAACTGAATTTGACAATTTTATTGGTGCCGAGTTGTTATTTTTAGATATTCTCCTATTAATGCAGTAGCTGTATAAGTTGTTGGTTTACTTCATTTCTCTCATGCATAGGTGGCCATCAGAGACGTGGATTATTGTGAGCTACTGCTGTCTATGAAAACCTCCTGCTTGGAGTAGTTGGTCTTCTGCTTTCCACATCAAGAAAGGGTGTGACATGTTAAGTCACTCTCTGATTATAACTGATGCAGGTTTGGTTTTGGAACTGCACACTATGTTACAAAAGTCCCGCTGGAGTGGCACAGTGGTTATGGCGCTTAACTGCTGTGACCAAGGATATAGGGTCGAATCCCGGCTGCGGCGGCCACTTTTTGATGGAGACGAAAAGCAAGGCGCTCGTGTGCTGTGCAATGCCAGTACTGGAGCTGCTTGACCTCTAAATCGCTGCTAACACAGTTTCATTCTAATACTTTTACAGCACTCACAGAAGATGAAGCCCTGGCTCAGTGTGTGGCATTTTTCCTTGCGGGGCAAGACACGACTGCTTCAACACTGGCTGCTGCAGCTTACTACCTCGCGCTGAACCCTCAGGTGCAAGAGAAACTTAGGAAAGAAGTGGACGAGTGCTTCGAGGCTCATGTGAGTTGGTCTTTTGGCTAGAATGTTGCATGCTTATGGCTTTATGTTGTCCGAAATATTAATCTACAAGGTATATGCATTAGTAGCTTCATTTGAGAATCAATTTGAAGACCATCGCCGTTAATTTTTTTCCCCATTTCTTATATCTTAGTTTCCCTCATTGTTCTTCACTTGGATGAATGGAAAATAATTTCGAAAAATGGCATCAGTGGTGGTTTCCCTGCCTTTCCATGTGAACTGACCTGCCACAGCTGTTTCAGCCTGTTGCTTGTTTCTGAAAATCTTTGCTTTCTTTCACTGATCTCTAATGTGGAAATACACGAAAGTGATCTTGCAAAAATTCAATCTGTCATTGAGACTGCGAAAATTGTTCGAATGAACTCATAATGCAGCAAAAAAAATTGGGCCCAGTTAAGAGATTTCTTTGTGAGAACAGGTTGCGCATAGCCCTCGCATTTCATACTGTTGCTGCATTTTCCTTCTGTGTGGCATCATGGCTTGTTAATCTTTTGCTAATCTTAATTCTTGTGCCGCTCGAACGAATAACTCATGCTTTTCTCGCACAGACTTTGGAAGAAAAAAAATACCTTCCCGTACGCGCGAATGGTACGAACGACCAACTGCCGAATGACGCACAACACAGATTGTGACAGACAGAAAAAAGGCAGTCGGCAAGGCCTGCTGGCTACTGCATATTAAACCAGAGCTCTGTGGTGGCGCTAAGAGCTGGCACTAGATATCCTGATGATTATAGCTACAGTCCATGGACCATACACTCAGAAACAGCGGCTTCACGTGAGAGTTGCTAGCTGCGGTGCTGTTCATTTTAGCCAAATTTGTAATACTGATGTTCTTAGATTACTGAAGATACATATGCTAATGTCAAATACACGCTATATTGAAATTCATAATTCTGAAATGTTTTAACATTGAAAGCATGTGAAATCTGTTGGGGATTTTAAAGAAATGCGTTAATTTGAAATTTTCTTTAATGTGGTGTTCGTAGTAATGAGATCTGACTGTATACCCTTGTCAGCTAATGTTGAATGGAAGGAAGAAACAGCTCAAACGAACAGGACATAAAGAAAGGCGAGACAGACACATCAGCTCATGTGTCTGTCTCGCCTTTCTTTACGTCCCGTCCGTTTGAGCTGTTTCTTCCTTCCATTCAACATGAACCAACCAGTCCGACAAAGCCCTCGTCTTGAATTCAGCTAATGTGTGCACGTACAAGGCATAAGGGCGTGGAGTGCATCAGTGAGGGGATGTCTCAAAAGTTCCTCAAACTGAAGTTGTCTGTTGCTTTTGTGAAGGCCTACATAATGCCATCCGACATCGTCACTCTTGTGAAAGCAGGACAATAATTTGCAAGCATAATTCAAACACACTTTCAAATCTTCATGCTCAGCTCAGTCAGGCGCTGTTGGCACATTGAGAAACTGCTGCCAAAATCGCTGCACCCATTCATAGTTGCAATGCAGCGGCATTTATAGGCCTGACGTTAGCAATGGGGCAAAATAGATATCCAATAGCTGATCAGACTGTGTCCCATGATACTGTGCCTCAGGTATGGTGGCTAGAGGGAGGACCTATGTCCATCAAAGTGCCAAAGAGGGTAACACCAATTTAGGATGAAGCGACAGCCACAGCTGTCGGCAATGAAGTGCCTTCCACGTGCTGGCCATGCTCTGCCGCAGGAATTTTGTTTTGCCGCTCTAGCTGCGCGTTGCTCTCTGGCCTCACGGCATTTTGTGCCAATTATTCGTGTACCCTAAATAGCCTAAAATGATAGTCGAGCCTCGGCCAACTTAGGATATGCAGCCAACCAATCCTAATGCTGAATTCATTGAGTAGATCATTGTGCCATATTTTTGGGCTCTGTTCAGAACTGTCGTAACACCACAGCATAAAAAACAATAGTGAGTGCTTTCACTTCAGGTGATCCTTCAAATATTTATTTCACTGCTTTAAACATTCCATACGTTACATTACGTTTAAATATTATGTTAGGTAGGGAAGCACAGGAAATAGTAGGCAAATATGTCTGCTTATGGCAGGAAGTAACCGCAAATCCATATCATGAAAGGGAAGTAACTAGGAGAATAAGATGGGAGGGAGTGCATTTGACAAGTATTCGCAGATTATGACTAGCAGCTTACCGGTATCGCTCAAGAGGAAAGCATACAACAGTTGCATTTTACCTGTACTCACCTATGAGGATGAAACATGGAGGCGAACGAAAAGGGTTCTACTTGAAGACAACACAGGGGGCTATGGAACGAAAAATGGTAGGGGTAACATTAAAAGATAGGAAGCATGCAGAGTGAGTTAATAATTCAAATTACTGATATTCTAGTGGAAATCAGGAAGAAATGGGCATGAGCAGTACATGTAGTACAAAGAGAGGATAACCGATGGTCGCTTAGGGCAACAAACTGGATTCCAAGGGAAGGAAAGCGTAGCAGGAGGCGGCAGAAAGTTAGGTGGGTCGATAAGATTAAGAAGTTCATAGGGGTCAAGTGAACGTAGCTAGCACAGGACTGGTTTAATCGGAGGAATATGGAAGAGGCCTTCACCCTGCAGTGGCTGATGATGATGACACATTGCAGAGGTGATTCCGGGTTTCAGATGCAGTTAGGCTGGGTCTCCCACGTGACTACAGTTTTCTGCATTCTTCATTTAGGGGTTGGAGCAGGAGTGGGAGGTGGGCATTTAACAAAAAGCTGACTGCCAGAAGCAAGAAAGGAATAATTCTTACAGAAAACTAAATTTCAGGAACATCTGCACGCAACATCGCCTGACTGTGATGTCAAGGGCTGACACATGTCAGGGTTCCTTAAGGCAAAGAAGTTAGAGAACCCCTTTAGCCAATTGTTTATAGAGGTTAAGTAAAAGAAAGGAAACTGAAAGTGCCCAGTTCACACCGCTATGTGGCACGACGTGCCTGCCTGGAGCAGCTAATCCTTACTAGACTGATTTCCAACCAGTTGATCTATGCACTACCGCCACAGTGCACCTTGAGAGTTGCTCTACCCCTGCCTGTGGCTGCACCAATGAGTACCCCAGGCACCACAAACCATGTCCTAATATTGGTACTATGTTGGGGCAATATCCTGTCCTACATAGGACCAGTACATTGCCACCACACTGCCATATCGGGCCAATATTTTGTGCTACCTGAGGATCATGTCATGTAGGTGGCTGGCAGCACTGCTTGCATTGCCATTTTCTTTTTGATGCACATATTTAGGTTTTACAGAATAGGCTGATTTATGTAATTGCCACAATATGCTTTGACAGGTGCAACTAATAGATAGCACATGATTTTGCATAGCCTAGAAAAGCAGTGTCTGTAGAAGTGCCTAGAAGTTGATTAGAGAGGTAGCATGTGGAAGTGGCTTTTAGTTGCCATCAACTTTTGCTAAAGGTGCTTGAATTGTTGCAAAAGCTACACTCTATCATCTTCCCTCTAATTCGTGAAGTTGTCTTTACAACAATCTTGTCATAAGTTGGGCTGTTATTACAATACAATCTTGTTAAGTTCCCGGTTCAATACAATTTCCTATTTCGTATGCTCACCATCGCAAACAGTAAAAGAGTTACAAAAATTTTCTCTTGGTTAATACGTCCTCGAATAGCATGACTTTCCAGTTACTGCATTCGTCCTTTAGACATTGGGGTCGTATAATATGTTTTGCAATCAACCGGACATATGCTAATGAGTGGTCGCAACATTAAAAACTGATAAGCGGTGCTCACCTGCCACAGTTGCTTTTCTGCCATGCTTAGGTGCGAAGGGGCGAAGCATCAAAACCAATGAGCTAACTTACGAGGGGCCATTTCCTGCAGAAACGTGAAATCATGAGGTGAAATGCGGTGGCTTCTTCACGGTGCCTTAGAGCCTTAGGGGGGCGAACCGCTTGATAACTACAACCATTTGCTTGCATGCGAGCAGCCGGGTCTGGGCAATGCAGCATGAGCCAAAATGGGATGACTGTCAGCAATTGTTATGGCTTCTCCACATGTCAACAGCCATTGGTGTAAGGGGGTGAAGCATTCAGAAACAATCAAAGAAGCGACCTCCGCTCGTTATTTCCTTCTACGAACCGGATTTGTTATTGAATCTTTTCCGCGCTTAGGAAAACGCAACTAGGGACTGAAATCTGTGAGAGCTAAAAAAGGGCAATGCATGCTTCATGTCTATAAATGCTAATCTATACGTTTATGCAATGAGAGTCTCAGTTCTAAATGCCTTTCTATCTCAGTCAGCAGTTAAAATTTTCAAAATCAGGCATTTTGAACCATACATATTCCTGGGTAGTACATTGTTTTCTGACATCTTTTCAAAATGTATCAGCGAGATTTTACTGTGCGTATTCATTGTTAATGAGTGCAAAAAGATAAAGCAGCTTTACCTCTTTGCACCTCTACATCACTGTTTTTTCTGAATAAACATTCAGCTGCAAAAGTCTTGTGTTTATGTTGTAGTCTCATTCTCATTTATTGCCTTTATGCGCTCGTTAGCAATGAGTAAAGAATTTCTTCTTGGTGTGTGGCTATGGAGGAAAAGTTAGTGAAGCATTAGCGTCATATTCTGGCGTCCGCGAGATATGAGCAAGCCTTGTGCGCATTCAGTGTTCAAATAATACCCATTCTGCCAGATGCAAAAAAATTCCTTTTATGGTTCTTCTTTGTTATCTGCTAATGAGCCTTTCAGAGTCTGAAAATGCATTAATGCTTTAGTAAAACTGGCATTCGAGCTAGTTGGTAAAGCATCTTGGAAAATTAACAGCGCACACACGACAGGGACAAGAAAGAAAACACCACAAGCGCTGACTCGCAAAATCGTGTATTCTTTCATTGGATGGCAGTTTTTCTGAGCAAGTGAATAAATTAAGACCGGCTGGTCTTCCAGAAAACATCCTGACTCTAGCCTGCAGCAAGGTGCTAAAAGAGTTACGGATGCCAACAGGCCATCACCTACGAGCGATGATGGGGGAAAGAAAAAGAAGGTAGCAGTTCTTCCATATGTTCATTGCTTTTCACAACAACGAAAAAAATGTGGGCAAGAGATATGATGTCGATGTATTATTTTCAGCCCGCAAAAAGTTGGGAGTATTTGTGCCAGGGTTGACAAATGCTCTAGCTGTACTGTTCGTGATAAGCGGAAGATGTGCAATGTGAACCATGTAAATTAGTACATGAAATGCAAAAAAGGAGTAGTGTACCATATTCTGCTGTCTTGTGGGTGTACTTACATCGGTCAGACTGGCCGTTGACTGAATGTTCGCTTACAAGAACACAACATGTCGCTAGGGAAAACAGCCTTCTTCGAATCTTTCCAAGCACTGTAAGGAATGCAGGGGTTGTAAGCCTTTGCTCGATAAAACTACTGTTTTGTTTAGGTATCCTAATCAAGTGACAAGGGAGGTGTCGGAGGCCTATCATATCTGTAAAAATCAACCTACACGTGTTAGTGACCCGTCTGTTGTCCTGCATGAGTGGGAGTTTTTATATCTGGACGCGCCTTCGTGATTGCTTGGGTTTTTGTGTGTTTTTCACCTTTGAGTGTATATTTTATGCATTTCGTGAATAAACGCTTATTTGTGAGTCAGTTGTGAGTCAGCACTTGTGGTGTTTTCTCCCTTGCCCTGTTGTGTGTGCCCTGTTAATTTTCCAAGATGCATTAATGCTTCTAGAATTATGAATGCTTTCTCCTGCAGGGCCCAGAACCAAGTCTTGATGTCACTTCCAAGCTTAAATATTTGCACTGCATTGTGTCGGAAACATTACGGCTGCTTCCACCTGCCCCAAGGTGATGCTTTCAGCAAGTAACGAGGCTTACTTTCTTGCAAAGGAAAGCCTGAAATGAAGTAGTGAAATTTGTGTAAGTGCACTGAAGTTGTTTTCTGCTTTCTTTTGCGGTAGGACTCAGCGTGTTGCTTCTACTGACTACGTCTTAGGCGAGACTGCCATCAAGGTTCCTAAAGGATGCACCGTTGTCATACCCATTTATTCCATGCACCATGATGCGGAATTCTTTCCAGAACCTGAGCGGTTTGATCCGGACAGGTAACATCTCTCTGCTGACATACCGTATTTACACGATTGTAAGTTGACCCCTTTCTTAAAATTCGAAAATCCGAAGTGGGGAGGCCGACTTACAATTGGAACCAAATCATGGCACTGCTAATAAGAGCAAGATAAAAACCATATCAGGGAGGCTATGGCAAATATGTTTACTCCAGGTTTTTAAGTGCAACATTCAGCTACTGCGCGTGCTTTGTGGGAATACTTTTTTTATTTTTCATTTTTTTTAAATTTTACTGCGCACCATGGACTGCACCTGCAGGAGTGTCGATAGTTTACGGAAAAACCGCTATTTGAATCGCGGTGACACTCACTTTTTGCATGTCGGTCACATAAAATCACGTGACATGGCAGCACATCCAGGGAGTGTCGATGGTTGATAGAAGAGCTAACACCAATCCCGATCATTCGTTGCGTTCACGTGTTTGCACTTCTGATACAATGTACTTTTGGCCACATGCTTTGTCACTCCATGTTTCTCCAGTCCAAAAAGCGTTAAACACTTGTTCCGCACAGCATTCAAGAAGGCGGCTATCATTTATGCCGAAGAAACAACTGTGCTGTAGGCCGTACGTTCAAAGCTTCTGAACGGGTTATGCGGGAGTGGCAGTGGCAATGAGACAAAATTTTCAACTGTGGCACCAAGCGAAGAGGCTTCCAAGGGATGCAGTTGGTATGCGCTATCCGGAGCTAGAGGCCAAGCTTTCAGTGTCTATCACCGAAATATGCGATTTGAAGCGGAGACGAGGTGTATAGCCAGGCAATAAATATTTGTTGTCGAAAGCATCCATGGGAAGGTTTTTTTATTTTCAGGCATGCGATTTGCAATCGTGTAAATACGGTAACTAAAAAGTTCGGGCTCTTGGAAGTTGTTTCCGGTCTTGAAGCAGACATGTTTTGAGGAAGAATATTTGAGGTCTTGCAGCTTCTTCATTAGCAGAGGGTCTTAAACTGTTTCGAAAGACTTGCTTGCTCCTATGATAAGCTCCATAAAACCCCGGCCCTCAGTCACCAGCGGCTGCGGAACAACTGACCACGGCGGTGGTCAGACCTGTGACGCAGCAGGGGGTGCTAAGAAAGCCTGGCTCCGCTGGACAGGCCGCCATTGGAAACTGACCCTGGCAACGTTTAATGCTAGAACCCTAGCTAGTGAAGCTAGTTTAGCAGTGCTGTTAGAGGAACTAGAGGGCATGAAATGGGATATCATAGGGCTTAGTGAGGTTAGGAGGCCGAATGAGGCATATACTGTACTGAAGGATGGGCATGTACTGTGTTATCGAGGTTTACCAGAGAGGCGACAACTAGGAGTAGGTTTCCTTGTCAATAAGTATATAGCGGGTAATATAGATGAATTCTATAGTATTAATGAGAGGGTTGCAGGCATCGTAATTAGGCTTAATAAGCGGTATAAACTGAAGGTTGTACAGGCCTATGCACCTACATGTAGTTATGATGACCAGGCAGTTGAAAGCTTCTATGAAGATGTAGAATCGGCAATGCGAAAAGTAAAGACGCAGTATACTGTACTAATGGGCGACTTCAATGCCAAGGTAGGGAAAAAACAGGCAGGAGACAAGGCAGTAGGTGACTATGGCATTGGTTCTAGGAAATGCAGGGGGGAGTTACTAGTTGAGTTTGCAGACCGCAATAACTTACGAATCATGAATATCTTCTTCAGCAAACGGAAGAACCGGAAATGGACATGGAAAAGTCCTAACGGAGAGACTAAAAATGAAATCGACTTCATAATGTGTTCGACCCCCGCCATTGTGCAGGATGTAGAGGTCCCGAATTAGCCTAAATCTGAAGAAGGAACGCAATAGATTAGTAAGAAAGAAACCCATCAACGAATTAGTGGTGAGGGGGAGGGCAGAAGAGTTCAGGATCTCGCTACGGAATAGGTATTCAGCTCTAACTGAGGATGGCGACATTACCCTAGAGGCAAGGAACAATAATTTCAGAGATATCATTACTGAGTGCGCGGTAGAAGTAGGCGGTAGGATAGTTAGAGAGGATACCGGTAAGCTGTCTAAGGAGACGAAAGATTTGATTAAGAAACGGCAGAGTATGAAAGCTTCCAATCCAACAGACCAGATCGAATTGGCCGAGATATCAAAGCTAATCAATAAGCGCAAGGTGGCCGATATAAGGAAGTATAACATGGAGAAAATTGAGCTTGCTGTAAAGAACGGGGGAAGCCTTAAAGCGGTAAAGAAGAAATTGGGCATAGGCAAAAACCAGATGTATGCGATAAGGGACAAGGCGGGCAATGTCATCACTAATATGGACGAGATAGTCAAAGTAGCCGAGGAGTTCTATACAGATCTCTACAGTAGCCAAAGTAGTCAGGACCGTAATGAGATTGGCGGTAGGGAAAAGCAGTCAGACGTTCCACCAGTGACGAAGGACGACGTCAAGAAAGCACTAGAAACTATGAAAAGGGGGAAATCAGCTGGAGAGGATCAGATAACTACAGATTTGCTGAAGGACGGGGGGGATATCGTGCTAGAAAAACTGGCCACCTTGTGTACGCAGTGCCTGGTGTCATCGACGGTACCGGAACCATGGAAGAATGCAAACATTATCCTCATTCATAAGAAAGGGGACTCTAAGGACCTTAAAAATTACAGACCAATCAGCTTACTGTCTGTTACGTATAAGGTATTTACTAAGGTAATCGCTAATAGAATCAGGACAACCTTAGACTGCAATCAAGCAAAGGATCAAGCAGGGTTTCGGAAACGGTACTCTACTATCGATCATATCCATACCATCAATCAGGTGATAGAAAAATGCTCGGAATATAACCAGCCCTTATACATAGCATTCATTGATTACGAAAAAGCATTTGACTCAGTTGAAACCTCGGCAGTGATGCAGGCATTGCGAAATCAGGGGGTAGACGAGCCGTACGTGAAAGTGCTGGAAGATATATATAGTGGGTGCACAGCAACCATAGTTCTACATGAAAGCAACAAAATTCCCATAAAGAAAGGTGTTAGGCAAGGAGACACAATCTCCCCAGTGCTATTCACAGCTTGTTTAGAGGAAGTATTCAGAGACTTGGAATGGGAGCAGTTAGGGATAAGGGTAGATGGAGAATACCTCAGTAATCTGCGATTTGCTGATGACGTTGCCTTGCTAAGCAACTCGGGGGACGAACTGCAAATAATGATTGATGACCTAGACAGAAAAAGTAGAAAGGTAGGCTTGAAAATCAATATGCAGAAGACTAAGGTAATGTTCAACAGCCTCGGGAAGGAACAGCAGTTTACATTAGGTAGCGAAATACTGGAAGTAGTAGGCGAATATGTCTACTTAGGACAGGTAGTAACCGCAGATCCGGACCATGAAAAGGAAATAACAAGAAGAATAAGATTGGGATGGAGCGCATTTGGCAAGCACTCGCAGATTATGACTAGCAGCTTACCGGTATCGCTCAAGAGGAAAGTATACAACAGTTGCATCTTGCCTGTACTCACCTATGGGGCTGAAACGTGGAGGCTAACCAAGAGAGTTCTACTTAAGTTGAGGACAACCCAGAGGGCTATGGAACGAAAAATGGTAGGGGTAACATTAAGAGATAGAAAGCGTGCAGAGTGGGTCAGAGAAATAACTCAAGTTACCGACATTCTAGTGGAAATTAAGAAGAAGAAATGGACGTGGGCAGGACATGTGGTGCGAAGAGAGGATAACCGATGGTCGCTGAGGGTAACAAACTGGATTCCAAGGGAAGGAAAGCGTAGCAGGGGGCGGCAGAAAGTTAGATGGGCGGATGAGATTAAGAAGTTCGCAGGGGTCAAGTGGATGCAGCTAGCACAGAACCGGGTTAAGTGGAGAAATATGGGAGAGGCCTTCGCCCTGCAGTGGGTATAATCAGGCTGATGATGATGATGATTTGGGGGGGGGGGTCGACTTGCAATCGTGTAAATACGGTAATGAACTGTTAGTTTGAAAAGTTCGGGCTCTTGGAAGTTGTTTCCGGTCTTGAAGCAGACATGTTTTGAGGAAGAATATTTGAGGTCTTGCAGCTTCTTCATTAGCAGAGGGTCTTAAACTGTTTCGAAAGACTTGCTTGTTTTGAGCCTTCAGATGCCGTACACAAGTCCTATAAACTTACCAGAAGTTACCAGTGTCTCGCATTTGCTGCAAATGAATACTGCATATTAGTGTGAATACATAGTGTACTGTGCAAAGATTTTTATTTGTCTCAAGAGGCGTGCACCAACTAGAGTGCCTCAAATTTTACGATTGCTTCTGGATTTTTACAGCTGCTAGGCCTGGTGAGTATTGTCTTTTGTGGGGTAGATAAAAGAACGTTACCAAGTATTGAATTTCACATGATACATTATTTTCATTGTTTATTGCTGCATTCTGCTTATTTTGGCATAGATAAAAGAATAATTTAAATTTATGAAATGTACAATTTTATGCTATCATTTTCTTCCTAGAGGGCAATGTCACGTCATATGCTTAGGGTTGACGCTAAAGTGTCTCTCAAGGTTTTTTTTTCTATGTTGAGTTTACATTCCATTTGTTCTCATAGTACATTTCTTAAAATGCAAACTGTGACCGTGTTTATGCTTACAGGTTTGCTGAAAATGGGGACATAGTTCGACCGTACACATACATTCCTTTTGGGGCCGGACCAAGGAACTGCATTGGGATGCGTCTTGCACTACTGTCTGTCAAGCTGTGCCTTCTTCACTGTGTGCACAGAGTCCAATTTGTGTGCACACAGGAGACAAGGGTACACACTTCTTTTTTATTAGCTGGCTAGAAGCATTTGCAAACAACACTGCAGGTTACCATTGTCATGAAGGAATGGGTGTTTATAAAGGTTATAAATGTTCCCACTCATAATTTGATAGTTTCTTTTTAGCTGCGAGCTTCCACTTAGTTCTCATAGTTTCTGTATAGGAAACTAAAAATGGGTGTGCATATTATTCACAACGTATGCACTCAGTCAAAAATTTACTGGATGCAGCTTCAGGAAAAAGGACTTTTTAAATTTTTTTTGCAGTCAGATGAAACAGTATAATGGTAAAAATTAAATAAAATGTGGACGTGTATAAACTGCACCCAGTATTACAGTACCCGCGACATGCTAGCAAGGCAGCACAATAACTTTTTTCTGCTCATTAGGTTCCAGTGGCATGTAGACAAAAATAACCTTGCCAGATGCTATGCTTGGTTTCATGCAAAACCTGCCAACACAATATAACTTCAGTTACGGGAAGACATTCTAGAATATAAGTAAAAATATTATAATGATGTAATTCTTGCATTCTATTTTAACGGGGCCCTTCACACTGTTAAGCATGAAGCTAAGTAAAGGTAACAGTGCTAAATACACTGGCGTGACAAGACTGCACAGATGCTGATTTAGCAAGTGAGGCTTGTCATCTGTCAGTTGCTCCTGCCTTCGAAAGAAGTTTTGATGCAATGCACAGGGACTTGGCATGGGCCTGTCTTCTTGTATGCCCTCCAAGTATAACATGATCTGCGCTTGTTTTAGAATTTCAACGTGACTTGAAAAGGGGCTAAACTTTTAGGTCCTAAAAAAATCTCTGAAGGCACTGCTAAGAAATTTCCTGTCAGACTTTGAAAGTTTATATGAACTGTTGAAGCATCTCCTAAAAGCTGCATAACGCACTGCTTCATGGCAAAGATGATTGCTTATGCAGCTGCAAAAACTTTTGTTTTAGAAAAATTCCTAATGGAACACTCATGTACTTATTGCATTTTTTCTGCCCAAAGTTATTCGTTACCCTGTGCACTTTTTTTTTGCAGGTTCCTTTGCAGATAAAAGAAGGTTATGGAACGTTACGAGTGGAAGGTACTGTTGTTGGCATACGGAAGAGGCCAACTGCTTGAATGTGATAGAATGTACTCTCTAGCCTTGTAGATAAATGCTGTCACCATGTGTGTAATGTAGAAAAGAACTATATCAATGGCTGCACTTTCTTTTCTGCAGCACATGTATTCCATGCCCTCCAGAAACAAAAATGTAAAATAAAAAAGGAGGGGTACTTAAGCTAAATATTTGAGGTCATGAAGCTGCAGAACGGTTCCCATATGCACCCTTCCTTGTAAATTCTTGTCTGCATGCATGCACCTTCCCACTCACTAATAACTGATCTCTTAATTTTTTTTCATCTGTTATCTAGTACATATTGATTAGTGCAGTTTTAACTTCTGCATCATGTGAAAGACCACCTGGTATGCATGTTCAACTTTAGCGAAGCCGTGCAGACATGCTTGCATGGCCGAGATGCACCTTGTCTGACTCAAGATCCGTGTGTTCAGCTCCCATCTTATTCTCCAAAGCAAAAAGAGAGCTTGAGTTGGCAGATCCTGCCAAATACTGAAGAATCGGCTAATCGGCAAGTTGGTGCATCATCTTTTTTTTAACTTTAAGTGTATGACAGCACCATGTCTGTTTCAGTCGCTGTCCTTGTTCCACTTCTTGCACTTCAAATAAGTCCTGCCAATTTGAGCATGTCAGTCTCATGGCATCACAAAACCCAGTCTCCATTTCGTTCTTCACCATGTGACTTGACTACCATCTGCCAGAGGCATGCCCATGATTTTTTGGTCAGAGCGCTGAGAACACTAACACCAGATTTTCTGTTTGGGACTGACATCACTCAGAATGGGCGCCTTTGCGTTTTACCTCCATTGAAACGCGACCAGGGTCACATCCATGTCCTTGAGCTCAGCAGTCGAGCTTCCTGCTATGGGAGAGCTATCGTCAAGAAACCGTTCCAGCACGTCCACGTGTTCGAAGGGTACCGCTGGAAAGCAGGTCATGGTTTCTCGGAGAACTCTATAGGAGGGCCAAGGACAGCAGCACAAGGGTGCTAATATCTTCGAGACACGGAGACATATCTTCGACACGATAATAGAGAGTTTTTACCGCGCTTTCCACTGTGCATTCCCAGATCCCCTTGACACCGATAGCTGGCGCCACATGTTGGGTGTCGACGCATGGGACCAATTAGTTCCTGTGGCCCACGGCCACCGCCCACAGGTGATAGAAGGCATAGCTTCCTTTATATAAAGGAGGCTATGTAGGGGGTCACGGTGGTGAAATGCTAATCACGGTGTAGTAAATCTCTAATCAGAAGTCTAACCGCGCTTTCATCTGCAAATGGAGTGAGCATCTTCTCATCCCCCTCACCCGACCCTCTTTTGTGCAACGGGCAGGGGATGGCGGGAACAAACGGGAGCAGCTGCCATCACCGCTGGTCTCAACCCCAAGCAAGCCGCCATACTGTGTCTGCAATTTTGCCTCCTTAATTGTCCTCAGGCAGGCTGCTATGGATTCCGAGAAGCTTCTGCATGTGTCGCTAGAGTACCATTAAGGCTTACTGGCTTGAACCGGGGTGTGCTTGTGCCAGGCTCCAGTTCCACGGTAGGGACCGTGTCAGTGTCATATCGTCTCGGCGGAGCCGTTGCAGTAAGATTTTACGGCGCCTTGCTAGAACCAGCAATGACATCTCTGCTTTTTGGGAAACAAGAACAGCTTTGCTCTTCAGTTGTGGTCTGCAGTCTTCCCAAGTCAAGTGAGAGGAAGTATATGTGCGCTTGTGTGTGATGTGTTGAAAAGACAGTTGGGCGGAGCCAAAGCAGCTGGGCGGAGCCACAAGTAGCTCACTGCATGCCCATTGGCGTTTAGAAGCAGCTGATTCCCTAGCTATAGAGATCGAGGGACTGGACAGGTGATCCGCTAGGGCTGCTTATGTCTCACTTACCCGTGCTTCCAGTTATGCTGAAGAGTTAACTTGCTGTCGTTTACGTGCTCGCACGTTTTCTTAAGTATGTAAATAAAAAACTCAGTTTGGTTATCTGAATAACGCCTGCCGTCGTCTGCCTGCACCATCGCGAGTCCTAGACCCCAGTCTTCCGATCATATTACGTACCACTGGGTCATGACAGCGAGGATTGATATTTGATCCCAATTCTAGCACTCGATGTGTATTTAAAGAGATACGAAGGAACCTTCGGGAGCAAATAGCGACTCCTTTGTAATGCCTCTAGTTTGCCGCAATTCTGCGAAGAATCGGGGATTTTTTCTCAATTTTTGGGTTACCAGCTGCAGTCTCTTTTTTATATTTGTGGGCCTAAATATCGGAATGCTAGGTTGAATAGAGTCTGGTAAATTTGATCACCTGAATTAAATTACACTGTAGAATCTGGCAACAAGGCTTTGCTGGTAGTTTGACATGCCTGCTCCACATCCACGATAGCAACCTAAAGCATCTAGTGCTGTGGCTTTGACACAAGTTGCTGATTATTTTGTGTAGTAAAAGTTGCGATACTAGTGCCTTGCGTAAGCAACTTCAAACAGAAGGCATTTTTTCTTTAATGATCTGCTACAGAAGAATACCTTATAGTTTGAGCCAGGGTTTCAAAGAACAGCAAGAGTACATACAGCCTCCCACATGTGGACAATGCTTAAGCGTGCCAAATTTTAGGGGGTGTTCTGCCTAAATTTGGAAGTCATGACAGAGTTGATCATAGTCAAATAGTTTGGACACCAGTTTTGGTCAAAGACGAACAAATTTCGACTGTCCAGGTTGCCAAATTTTCGAGGTGGCCCACATAATTTAGAAGTTACTACTGAACTAGCCATACTTAAATAAGCTAGACACCAGTTTTGGTCAAATTCGTATGAAGTCAAATTTAGGAGGTTGAGGGAGGCCAAGTTTTAGGGGTGGCCATCTAACTTAAAGGTGTAGTTAGCATCTCTAAATAGGTTAGACATCAATTTTGTAAAATTCTGATGAGGTCAAGTTTTGGGATCCATGGGCGGGTAAATTTTGAGGGCGACCCACTCAAATTCGGAGGTGACCACTGAATTGGCCATATGCGAATATTCTGGTGAGGTAAAATTTTGAAAGTCAAGGGGGTGAGATTTAGTGGGCGACACCTAAACTTGGAGATCACCACTGAATGGCCATACTCGAATTAGGTTAGACATCAATTTTAGTCAAATTCTGACAATGCCATATTTTGAGAGTTCAGATGGGGGGGCGAAGGACAAATTTTGAGGGTGGCTCACTCAAATTTGGAGGTCACCACTAAATTGGCCATACTCTAAAGGTTGGACATCAGTTTTGGTGAAATTCTGACAAGGTCAAATTTTGAGAGTCCAGTGGGAAGGGGGAGCAGATTTTATGGGTGGCCTATTTCAATTTAGCGGCTACCATTGAATTGGCTTGAAAAATAAGATTGAGAGGAAGCGCATTTGGCAAGTTCTCGCAGATTACGACTAGCAGCTTACCGGTGTCGCTCAAGAGGAAAATATACAACAGTTGCATCTTACCTGAACTCGCCTATGCTGCTAAAACGTGGAGGTTGTAACGAAAAGGGTTCTATACTTAAGTTGATGACAACGCAGAGGGCTATAGAATGGAAAATGGTAGGTGTGATGTTAATTGGAGAAATAACTCGAATTAATGACATTCTAGTAGAAATCGGGAAGAAATGGGCAGAACAACCAATGGTCGCTTGCGACAGATTGGATTCCAAAGGAAGGAAATTTTAGCAGGGGGCAACAAACTTATGTGGGTGGATAAGATTAAAAATTTCGTAGGGGTCAAATGGATGCAGCTAGCTCAGGACCGCAGGTAAAGTGGAGGAATATTGAAGAGGCCTTCGCCCTACAGTGGGCTTGTCCGGCTGGTCATGATTCCTGAATTGGCGATACCCGAATTCGGTTAGACACCACGTTTGGTCAAACACTGAAGCAGTCCAATTTCGGGGATCCAGGGAGGCAAATTTTAGGGCGACCCATATAAATGTGGAAGTCGCCGCTGAGTTGACCTTACTTAGGTTAGATATCAATTTTCGTCAAATTCTGAAGAAATCAAATACCGGAGGTCCAGGGGGTGGCCCACCTAAATTTCGGAGTCAGACGGCCATACTCGAACTAGGTTAAACATGAATTTCGGACAAAATTCTGACAAGGCTGTTTTTGGGGTGGGTGGGGAATAGGATTGGCATCAATTTCAGTCATATTCTGAGGTCAAATTTTTGGGGTTAAGTGTGCTGAATTTTGGTATGGCTGGCCAAAATTTGAAGGTCACCACTGAATTCTATAGTGTAGTTCAGTTTTGCTCAAATTGGGATGATAAAACAAAGGTATCGAACGGCGCATCACTCTACACGAAGCAGTTGAAGGAGCAGCGGCGGTGAGGGCAATGTTCCGCAAAAGTCTGCGTTCGCTAAAGCGCTGGAAGCCGCGGTATATTGCACAAGCTTTATTCTCAGTTCACGGAAATGCAAATTTTCCTCTGGAGAAAAGTTGTTGACCACATACTTATAGTTCATCAATTGTTTTTCTTGCTTTGTTTGCTTTATGAATGCTGCGCACTGGAAAGCCATTGTATTCAAATACCAACAAACATGATATATGTTATTTGTTCCCTCACCTTAATATTTTACCACCGCCACATAAATAGGAGTCGTGACCCAACCCTTGCTCTTTGGGGTATATACCATACTCGCCAGATGTAAAGCATTAAGGTCGTACGTGAACGCCATTATATGGTTAATCGTGTTGCCTGGTCAAGGCAGTTTATCACTCATTGGAATCAATGAAACTCAACATAACACTTAACGAGAACTCCAGATTTAGTCAGTGGTGAACGGCAGTCTGTACAAAAATCGGCTGATCATGTCGAGAGCGAACGCTGGCTTGTCAAAGGGCACGATGTGGCCCGCGCCTCTCACGACCACGTAGGACAAATTACGCACTTGCTTCACGTAAGCCAGCACGTTCCCGTCGGTGCCCAGCCAAGGCTTACGCTGCGTCCGTGCCCATTGGCGTTGGCCGCTCCACTGCAGCGTTTCGAGGAATTTCTCCGTGCCAACAGTTGGCACACAGATGTCGAGCAACCCTGTGAAGACGAGAACCCTGTAGTTCTCCAGGACTAGCTTGAACTGCTGCTTGGCCGAAGTCATGAATGTTTTTATAAAGTTCGTCATGACGGTCGTTCTGTTGGCGCTGAATGGCCTGTCCCCCACGTGAAGGGCCCTCCGAATGTGAGGCATCTGTACGAGGTACTTGTACGCTCTCAGCCCTGCGGGCGAGTTGCTTTGCATGAAGTTGTAGTAATAGTGAAAGCCTGTGGCATTCCTGAAGAAGGTGGTCTTGGCTAGGATTCCAAAAAAGAGTTTGTCCATGATATGGAATGACTCTGCCTTTCGACCTTTCTTCAGCAACTCAGCGGCATGCTCTTGCATCTTTGTCATATATATGGCATCCTTATGCTGCAGGAGACCCAGCTGCCAGAGCAGGGATCCGTAGTCTGTCATTGTCAATGGTTCGGTGAAGCCATTGCCCATGCCTATACCGACAAGGTTGATTTTCACCCGTAGCCGCCTCCTGTTCTTGTGGATTGCGGCGGCCACTGCCGGAGCGTACTTCCCTGTTGTAGTAGGGTGGGAAGAAAAACACATTTAGCGTTAATTGAAATACAGACTAACTAGCCGTGACAACGATAACGTCATACTAAATCCACCCAACGCAGGAACGTCACACCTATATTCTTCACTGGCGGCTCCCCTTTGAGGACAAGGAACTCCTTCAGACGCTCAAAGACCGGTGCCTAAAACCCCACCCTTGATGAGATTTCCACATCGAGGTTCGGGTAGAAATGCACTGCCTACGTACTGCGCCATCACCAGGAGCCAACAAAACCTCCAACAAAGCACTCTGCAATTTGGATGACCCATCCGTCTAAGCCATCCCAGACCTCTTCAACGAAAGCTGGCGTACCGGCAATCTACAGCTGACGCATTACATCTATTCCTAATAAGGCTATAGCCGCCTGGCGTTAAAAACCTCTAATGCATCTCTTTCGTATCTTGCCCCTGAACACACTTTCAGCATGTGATATTGGGAAATCTCCAAACAATATACCGTATTTACTCGATTCTAAGCACCCTCTTGTTTAATGATCGCGATGCCTGAAGTGAAGAAGAGCACTTAAAGGTCTACTGAAAGGGGTCACCAAGGAGGATAAACAATGCCATAACACTGTTAGTTATTGAACCACCAATCGTTCTCCCGCAAAAATTTTCGATCTAGCTTCTGCAACACCAGAGATATCGGCGATTAAAAATGACCCTTCCAATTTTCCCTCTCAATTCGTACGCCGAAGGGAGCCATAAAAAAATAACGAATACAAGCAAGTTCAAAGCTCCGCCCAGACATACGTCACTTCGACGAACTTCCGGTTGCCGTGCGCTCGCTCGCTGGCGTACTCGCGTCAACCCGTCCTCGCTCGCACACGCTTGAGGAGTTCGCCAGTTCGCGCAGCGACGGTTAGTGTAACCGCGAACCCGTGGTTAGCCCATGTTACACGGCGGACCAAACCATGGTTGGTTACACCACTAACCGCGGTTATCGCAAACCGAGCTTGACGACCTCGGTTTGCGTCGTTAACCGAGGTTATGACGGCGTCTGTTGACGGAAGCTACTCGTCGGCGCCCGAGTGCGCGAAGCGTACGAGCGGGTCTGCTTCACAAAGTTATTCATTTGCCCACTGTATCACGTTTAAAGATCGATGTATAGATTATGGTGCCGCCCGACGTCTTCGATTACGGCCGACAGCGCAGCGACTGCGTACTGAAGCTTTGTCTTGCCTGCAGTATCGTTTGAACGGCTTGTTGCTGAGCAGAACGTCACAAAATGCGCGGCCTTAGCTATGAAAGTACACGAGTTTGCAACGCTTGCAGCACGGGATGCCGCGAGCAGGCTGAGGTACGTTACACAATTACCGCGGGGTTGACGCGCGCGAGTGCGGCGAACGACAGCGCCGTGCGTGACCGTCCCTAGTCGTCGCTAGGCCTAAATTGTTTCGCTTCGAAGCCGCGGCGGTCGACGCTTTGGAACATGATCAACGCTGTCGTAAATCGTCTACTTATGAAACTGCCTTATAGTGAATCATTTCCTGCCATATTAAAATAATTATAGGATTAACTCTGCCGACGCATAGCTAGTACGAGCAGATCGGATCAGCCGAAATGCACCAGCGGCAGCTGGCTTGAGCAGAAACTAGCTTGTATCACGGCTATCGCTCTTACCAGCAATTTGCTGCTGGTCAGCGATCCTCACGAGGGCTTCATACTTGATATTCGGCTCAGTATTCCATACGCCAATAAATTTTAGCACGCTTTATTTCGGACATGGTGCAAACGATCCGCCGTGTCGTTCGCGAACGGTATGCGGGAGGAGGGGCCACAGCGGCGATAGGCGGTGTTTACGGCGGTCGAGGAGGTGCTGCCATCGTGCGGTGCTTGACCGTGCTGTTGACGCCGACACTCTGGTACTCCTGAAACTACGTTATATAAATAGGATATTTGTAAATGCAGCTTCGTTCTGCCGATCCCTGCGTCGCTTCGGTTGTTGTACTTAATGAGCAATGGCCACCTAACCGATAAGGGCGGCGAGCTGTGTAACAGCCCGCACAGAGTTCGAGCAGCGCACGAGCAGACGACTTTCGCAGCTACCGGAAGTGTGTCCGTGACGTCATGGCTGCAGTGGCCGCAGCGAATGGCAGCTTCTAGCAAGCCTTGCCAGTCAACTTACCCGTGACGTCACGGGTCAAGGAAATAGTTCCGTGCGATACCGCCAAGCGACATTCTCTCTGCCCGCGAATTTCAAAAAACGGTGTTTTTAAAAATTAATAATAAATCGCTGGCTTTGTTCCAAGGAGTTATACTTTGCTTTAATGCTCAAAAGGATGTATTCTACACACTCAACACGTTTGTCAGTGCCTTCTTGGGGGCCATTTCCGTGGACCTTTAATTCGAGAAATCTAAAATAACCTCCCCCCCCCCCTCCCTCCAGTTTTCTCGTCGATATTGACGAGACAGGCACGAGAAATAATTTATTTGTCAAATATCTTCCGCAAATGCGATTAGAGTGCCCTTGAAGGTCAAGCTGTGACAGCCCGTTTCAAACTCATTTCGAATTCCGTTACGGGAACCTAACAACTGATACCAAACAAAGCAACGCGGGCCCGCGATGCCTGCAAAACCTGTCGAAACCCGCCGAATGGCTGCCGATTCCAGGATCACGTACGTTACACGCTGAGAGAGTTTGAGATTGCTATCAACCGGCTTTTGCCGCCCTGTGCCGCCTGTTGTGGAGTGTCGTAACGCAGCAACACAAGAAACTGGAGACCACGCCGCGGACACTGCACCACCTCGGATCTTCAACGGCTCCGGTTCGACTGAGTGAGAAAGCGCACTGACAGCCTTGTCTGCACTCTCTTCCTCGCAAAAAAGGGGATGCTTAGATTTTCATGCAAACTTTTTCCATTTTCTTAACGCGGTAGCACTAAATTCTCGGTTCATCATAACATCCTGCGTCGTTGTCGGTGTTGTGAGCAAACATTACGCTTCAGACTGCAGCTGGCGTGGTCGAGCGCTCACTGAATTGCACGTAGGGTTGCCTGACGCTACGTGGGGCAGGAGCTGCAAACTCAAGCCTTTCCTTTTCATATGAGAGGGTGATATCAGAATCAGCCGGCCAGGGCCCTTGCATTCACGTTACCCCTAGGCCACGCAGGCACATTCATACAATTCGGTTAAAGCGGAGCTTTATGTGTGGGGTGGTACCTTACGCTATTATGTCATACCCTTAAAAGGTGGAGTGTCCCCATGATTTTTTTTTTCGAAGTCAGAGGAGGTGATTTGAATCGCGAAGAAACGGTAGATGGCAGCCACCTCTTCCCAGACACCATGAATGGTTTCCGCACACACCTTTACACAGGACATGCCCAAAATTTCGGATGGCGCCCTCAGTAGGCTGCCACACGGACAGCTACCACTTGGATTGAATTGTTTTGCTGCACCCTTTGTAACGGGCGACTCAGTAGCGATGCCCTAGCACACCTCTGCCTTCTCCGGCCACCGCAGGGCCGAACTCTTCTTTGAATACCTGTCTACTCCCACATTCACCCTGGGCATTACCCCCCAAGGCTCAGTACTCTTCCCACTGCTTTTTAATATCAATTTTCCCCATGACATGTAACCTTTCCGCTGTGCCGAATCTCTCTTACTCCTTTCACGTCGATTATATAACTTTGTGGACAGCCACAGAAACTACGGCCCAATGAAAGAAACGTTGCAAACAGGGGCGACGTTTTGTTGCAGGACCCGCAGCATGAGTCCGGCTCGCCTACTAACCCATGCAATTTGAGCTCCTCGTACATATTTCCCGGTGTATAAAACTTGTTTAGTTTTACAGAAAATTTCCCAGAGCGTCCTGTACGACGGTGCGCCTTATATGTATTTTTTTTTTTTGTTTTACCATGTGAACTTCAATTACCGTGACACGGTGGCAGCACCAACTTCCGCGATTACGAAACCTGTGGTCGTCTCACAGGCCTTAAGCATTAGTAATATATTAACATGAAATGCCAAAAGAAGGCGACATCCGCGCACCTCGCCTGCCAATACTGCCAAGACAAGCCAGAAAAAGCCGACTCACTTTTCCAGTTGTCATAAAGGGAAATGGAACCATCTATCTTGCCATTTGCAACTTTGATGGCTATTGCATGTGTTTTCTTGCGTGTACTTCCCCCGACGGCCGAGTACGGCACCCTAGCATAGTGCAGCCATCAGAGTATCGATTCTGAGTGCGAAAAGGATTTCTATACCAGCGTTCCTGCCGAAAACTTGCGAACGTTTTGATAGCGCGTCAGAAGATGAAGCGTTTGAAGGCGTTGAGTAGAAAGGAAGTGCCTGTGCGATAATTTTGTTTTCGGGAGGGGGGGGGGGGGGGCGTGAGTGTTGCCTCTTTTTGAAGCGAAAGCTTCCCTACGCCATGTATCAGTCAAGGGCAGCCTGGCTGTCCGCTTGACCTTTCACAAGCCAGAGGTCACACTGTGGCTATATACGTGAACCATGGTAAGATCTATGGTGTACCACTACTTGACCTCTACTTGACTTTTGACGGCAGATACAGCACCACATGTAATTAAATACAAGGGGACGTTGGACGAAGATGAAAGGAAAGAAGTTTGCATTTGTTGGCCTTTAGCGTCATGACCCATTGTTCGCACCAGCGAATAGCGTGATGAAGATCGTTTTGAAGAGCTGCTTGATGAGTGGTTAGTTACTGCGCCATATAGGACGCAATCATCGACAAACATGCTAACGTTACACGTTAGATATGTGTTCGTAAATCGTTAATATAGATTAGAAACAGCAGTGAACTAAGGTGTCAATTTAATGACTGCAAAGCCATGTCTTCTCATTTTTAAACGTCAGCCTAACGAAAGCACGATGCTATTTCTTCGCCTAACTAGATTTAGTAGAGTTAAATCTCAGCCATTTTTTTTATCTTTCCGCGTCGCGTAAGGAGTTCTCTCATAGGCACGGAACATTGCGGCGGTCGCGCTAGCAAGGATGTAATGTTCCATTACCCTTACTGGATAAATTAAGGTGCGTCTTATACAAGGTTGCGTCTTATATGTCAACAAATATATTGTTGAAAGTCTAAATATGAGGGGTACGTCTTATAAGAATCCCACCTAGCCTGAGGGTGACCATCGACGATAACCCCATTCCGGAGGTGGACAAAGTCCGAATACTTGGTATTCTCTTCCAGAGCAACGGCAAAAAGCAGAGCCACCATCAACCGAACTCATCCACCGTACACCAGACCACGCGTCTTACACGCAGATAGCCAGCCGACACAGGGGGATGTGCTACCTTGATTACCTCCGCCATCGTACAGGCGTTTGTCATCAGATGATTCGTTTAATCCCTGCCATATCTCTACATCTTCAAGGCAGAAGAGAAAGTAAACGCACTCATATGACAGGCGTACAAAATGCACTGAACCTGCCTAGACACACCTTTTATGAGCACATGCTACTTATGGGAGCCCACAAAACTCCAGCTGAGTGCAGAGAAACCCATTGAAGGCCGCAACTGGTCCGTCTCTCCACCGCCCTCAAAAGACATAGCATCCTAGCTAGCCTTGGTCTCAATTCCATGAGCGAGCACCTCCTCAGTTACCCAATAATTTACATTAACGGCTCACGATGACCTCCCCCCCCCCCCCCCCCATCCCCCTAAAAAACCAGAAAAAAAAAATAAGAACTTGGACCAAGAACATGACCACACATGCCGCACTACCCGGGCACAAGCTCTACACAAACACTACGGCACCAGGCAGGTCATCGTCTATATAGATGCCGCCTCATACCTCAACCTTCATTAAGCTTTTCATTCAGCGGGGTCCTCAACTTCCTTACTCTACACGCACCCCACTCAATCCTCGCAGCCTCTTTGCTAGAGACAGAAGCGGCCGTCGCCCTCGTCGTCTCCTTCACCACTGCCACACAAGAATGAAAACACAGCAGTTTCGTTGCAATGCATTAAAGTGCCCGACATTTTCAGTCGAATTAAATTGAGCGTAAAGACATAGCCCGAGCACGCATAGCAGCCAACAGAGCTTTTAAAGTTTTACTCAACTGATTTTTGGCAGCGCTATATACACCAATACACCGTATTTCTGCTTGATAACTTTGCATAATTGCAGAGAAACCTACTTTTTAATGTCACACACACACACACACACACACACACACACACACACACACACACACACACACACACACACACACACACACACACACACGCACGCACGCACGCACGCACGCACGCACGCACGCACGCACGCACGCACGCACGCACGCACGCACGCACGCACGCACGCACGCACGCACGCACGCACGCACGCACGCACGCACGCACGCACGCACGCACACACACACACACACACACACACACACACACACACACACACACACACACACACACACACACACACACACACACACACACACACACACACACACACACACACACACACACACACACACACACACACACACACACACACACACACACACACACACACACACACACACACACACACACACACACACACACACACACACACACACACACATAATGTAACAAGACGAGAATGTGGCCTTGCGGATGGTGGTGCATAGCCGTTCTTACTTGCAGAGTGGTTTGTTTGTCAAAGTCAGGTAATTATAAGTCGTCTAATAAATAGATGCTGATCTCCCAGCACATTAGTACATCCATTACCTTATGTACGACAAATATGTGCTTGGGAAAGCTGCGAGGTAAGAGAAAACAATGAAGCGCCTCCACCAAAAATATATGAAAAAAAAGTGATAACAAAAGCGGGATATTTGGAACTAGCATGACAATAACGTAATGTGCAAACTCGCAAGGAAATATTTTAGCGATGTCCTATGGGGAGGGAGGGGGCTTCCCGTATTGCATTTAAACGAGCAGACACTTACCAGCGTATGATTCCCCCGTGATGTAAAAATCGTTTCCTGACAAGTCTCTGAAGAGCGTAAAGAACTGCTGCAGGAACTCGAGCATGTCTCTGGCCACGTCCTTCATTGAGCGTGCGTATCCCCGGGAACTTTTGGTGAAGCTGAATCCCGTGCCCACGGGCTGGTCCACGTAGATTAACGAGAAACGTTCGGTCCATGCGTACGGACGCCGCACGAGATATCCGTCCTCGTTCATCCGGTACGGACCGTGTTCGCCGAAGAAAGCAAACAGTGACGACGTGCCAGGGCCCCCTGTCATCCACAGCACAACGGGGGCCTTTGCAGGTTCGTGCTGCGAGTCGAGACGACCAAGGGCACCTTATGGCCAGAACAGCCCGGGGGTCATGTCAGAGGGCTCTTTCGCATACGATAGTAATGAGCTATAGGGAGGTCCTGGAATTTAAAAGAAAATGCTTATTTCTAGGGACGACAATGGTGCCCTCACTGCGTCAGTAACTGTAGGAGAAGAGGTTAAGGAGGAAATGAAAAAAAAAAAAGAGAAGAAAAAAAGTCAGCCGAGGATTACGATAAGGTAATGCGAATTTGATCGCAGCGCTTTATGTCGTAGGAAACGTGGTGTCGTCCTCTTAACTGAGTGGGAGAGAAGCATGCATCAGTTCTGTCAACGGTACACACAGCGCCTCCGGTTGAACAGCGTCACCTAGGGGCCAGTCACAAAAAAAGTTGTGAAAACAAATAATAGCGCTATTCGCAAGCTTCCTCTTGAGCAGCCACAACAAGCTTCAAAGGGAAAATGTTATGATAACGAATGAGTACAATCATTGCCTCTTTTTCTCGATGGTTCTGTGGCGCAAGGATTAGCGCGACATTATTGAATGTGAAAAGTGGTAACTATAATCCACTTGTTCTTCCTTTTTTTTTGCGTTAGTCTCACACGTACTTTTCTGAATGTGCAACAAAATTTGGGAGGGAAGGACAAATCCCTACGCTGCTGTTCAACAAACTGTTCCAGTCGTAAATGCTCCGTATGATCAAGGAAGGTTGCCCAAGGCCGAGCAAAAACTTGTGCCCCACCTTGAATTTAAGACACTCAACAGCTTGGCCACCCTCCTAGCGACCCGTGACAACCTATCAAAGGTGCACTTAAGCTTCGTTCTCAAGTTTAGGACGAGAGAGCGTTTAACTCTCTCGGGACATCGAAAAAAGCAAGTAATTGTGAGGGGTCTTGAAAAAAAGAGGCATTTTGTATGTACACGTTTTAACCGACACTGACGCAACATATATCGGAATGCAGCCATCTAAATGCTCTTCCATATACATGAATGATATTTACTTAAGTTCTGTACATAACATGAAAAAAGCTTTCAGTGGTAATTTTTTGGGGGAAAACTTACAAAATGTTCTGAAGGCATGTACATAAAGTTACGAAATGGTAAAACAATTTCGGAATATACAAAATAGCGCATAATGCCTCAGTTCTTACTTTTGCAAATATGGGTTTTATATGTGTAATTTTTCTTATTTGATATTAAGGTACCACGCGCCTAAAGGTCAAACGTGAAAGTGAACGGCTTTGGGAGTTGCAGTTCTACGATTAAAGCTACGTTCTAAAATTATGGGGCGCGCGTAACGAGACTTGTTAAAACCGCTCAGGCGCAAAACCGCAAGAATGCTTAATGTTCACATCTTCCACATTGCTGCTGCCGATTTCGACTCCAATATTGTTCGTACAACGACTTCAGTGAAATTCAGGTTGCAATATGAATGCGCCTGAAATAACTGCATTGCCACTTCTGCCGCTTCTGTTCGCGAGAACATATTCCCTTAAAGTGATTGAAAGGAGTCAAGTGTTTGCTGTCTTTAGTAAAAACAGCTGTATTTACTCTCAGTGACTCAGCAATCACCCACTAGTAGTCAAAAGAAGCCTGCAGTGGCATTGAGAATGAAAAGTTCCAGCTCTCACCTCGGCGGGAACGAACCAGAAGAATATGTTGCTGTCAAGCTTCTTGTTGACAGTTATGAATCCCGAGTGCCCTGGCACCTCCCTCTCAGCGCCAAGTTTGCCTACTTTGCTCTGTTCCTTGGCTGCCTTCAGCAACCCTTTTTTGATTAGTGGTGTCAGGAAGAGTGGGCCTGCAACAGTGCAACAAATAACGTAATTAAGTCACCAGCGGCTGTGATGTCACCTTTGTTTCTGACATATTTTATTTATTTACAAGTACTGCAATCCATTTTGGCTGAAGCAAGAGTGAAGAGTGGGACAATACACAAAAGCAGCTGCCAGCTTGATACATGAGACACATTGCCCGAAACGAAAAAGCACCTAAATACACACAAAAATCTTGGAGACAACCATGGCGAATGATTCACAACTACAATCACAGGCCTGATCCAGAACCCACTGTGATCACCCATTGAAAAGGGTTTGGGCCATATCATCATCATCAGACTACAAAGTGAAAAATAAAAGAACAAAAAAGGAATTACATGAGATAATTTGCGAGCGTCTTTGTAGAATTACACAATTCAGCCGTTGTTACTGCAAGGAGTTCTAATTTGCCATGGTTCCTGGGATCAAAAAAATATGCGTTTGAACATTTACGCGCGCAGAAAAAAGGAGAAAAAAAAAAAGGGACTGAGGAGTTATTGTGGTTATGTCTCACTGTTAGCACTGTAGATCGCTGTATGCAGTTAGCTGAATCTGTAGTCAGCTCACTTGTTAGGATTTTGTGCAGGAAAAAAAGAAAGCAACCTGTTAAGTTTTCTACGAGTCACTAAAGAGGGATACCGCGTTGCTCCATCAGAAGTAAAGGGAATCTTAGCCGTTTGTATTTCCGGAACACAAAGTGAATATATTTTCTCCGCACTGCAACTGATTGATGTATTTTGTATTAGGAGGATCCCAAATTTACCTTCGCGTCCGGAACGTTGGCCCAATAAATACATTATAGGAAAGCAACCCTCAAATTTATCAATTTTCTCAATTCTCTAAAATAAGAACTGTAAATGTTTCTCAATTTTCTTCAATAAGAACTGTAGATGTGTGATTTGTGACTGGGTTACAAAAGAGTGTTCTTGTCCTCTTCTCTGTATGTTTATAGTCTATGTTCATTCCACAATAGATGCTGCACAAAAATTACTCCCGAAAATTTTATTTTCTCACAAACTAGAGCTGAGTTTTGAAATTTGAGTAGAAAACCATCAGTAATGGCCTTGATTTTGGCTCTAAATACGACACCTTAACTATATCGGCTGCATTTTGTTTTATATTGTACCTGAAAGTTCGGCACAGCTACACTCAACTACAACACAGCTAGTAATTAGAGAAATATATTAAAAATAACGAGTATGACGCCTCTCAATACTCAGTTCAGGCCGACGCTGCTATTAATCAATTTACTCCACTATTCCTGTGTTGTCTTGAAACCTTGCATAGTCGCAGAGTTTCTCAAAATTACTTAGAGGGGAAAGTGGTGCCGCCTTTGTGCGAGTCTCTCGAAGAGTGCTTCACTCACCGCGGGATAACCGATAAGCTTCGTATGTGGGTTGGCTAGTGTTGGGTTAAAAAGGGTACGTCGACTTTGCCAGAAAATCGTGCCCGTGTCGTGATACACTGGCCACGTTACGGTGACTAGACGAGCAGGTGCGCTGCAGGAGTAATTCACTGCTTCTCCGCTTCATGACGACAAAATTGGCGCTGCAACCAGTCTCTTGTCAGCGGCACTTTTTATTTTAGAGCTCAGCTCTTTTCGCGCCCGTTCCTGCGTTTCGTGTCGTCGTCGCTGTTGTCCCTCGTAACCAGCTCCGCAGCCAGGACAGCGCTAAAGACCCTCAATAAAGTTCTATTGAGGGGCTTTAGGCAGAGCACGCGCTCCTGCCGCCACCGTTCACCGCTCAGGGTACCCCTTTCTTAGTTGTATATTATTCTGAAGCATATGAATATTGAATTTTAACCTTTCTGTGCCGGCAAACCGGGAGACAGCGGGCAACACAAGACATTTGATTTGTGACCTTCAAAGGAGTGGAGCCAAAAATGCCTCGTCGGAGCAGTTAATAAGTGGTTCATGGGAAAGGAAAGGCGCAGTATCTGTCCCGCTGCTTCTGTGGATACCTGAACCTTTCCGTAAGGGAAATGAATTGGTGGTAGTGACAGTGGAAAGAGAGAAAGAGGAGCCGTAGTGCAGGGTTATGGAAGAAATTCGATCACCTGGGGATCTTTACCGTGCTCTGACATCGCACAGCACACACACGCCTCTCCGTTTTGCCCTCATCGAAACGCAGCCGCCAGCGGTCGGGATCGAACCCGGATACTCCGGCACAGTAGTCGGGCATCTTAACCACTGCACCATCGCGGCGGAGCGAAAACGTTAGCCGGTAATTGTTATGTTGATAGTGTTTTCTAGGTTACAATAGAGAGATTTAGCACACCGTTATCCGCGATCCGCTACTGTGATCCGCCACCGCGCGTTCCATTGCGCATGGCCAGATCACTTTGATGCCGATAGATGGCGCCACATGATGTCGGCACATTGACCTGCCGCACCGGAACCAATCAGCTTGTGCGCCCCGCCCACGAGCGGTAGAGGGTCGCGGTGGCGGATCGCAGATCACGATATGCTAAATCTCTCTATTTACTGATAAACTCGACCCGTAATCGAAGGAATAATTGATGCCAGTAGCAGACGACGCGCCCCATTTTGCGATAGGGCACTGTCCGCAGCGCCACTTTCTTGTGATGAAGCGGAGAAACAGTGAACTATGCTTTGTATCTCCAACGATCGGCACACCACCTCATATAGTCAGCACAGCCATGTATAGCAAGACGCGCTAATCACCGCCCTGTACGAAGAAGAAATTTCTGACAGCTTTTTTACTTGTTCGACAAATTTAACATGATTACATTTTTGACGTCTGGTTCGTATAGAAATTACCAAAACAATGATTTCAGGTCAACCTTTGCAAACGTTGTCTTGTTACGACGAAATCCAGGTTTCCTGTCTGCGTTAGACAAGTCAAAGTCTTTCCGGCATGACCATGGAGGACGAAGTTAAGTGCCACGCTGCTTCTCTCCAGTTATGCACGAGGAACTATGAGTGGAGACAGGGGAGAGTGGACAGCCGTTACTTCCGCAAGGACAAGTGCTACAAGCCTGGGGGCTTCATCATTTTCTCGCACGATTGGATAATGGCGGCGCATTGACTGCATGTCACTAAGAAAAACGAAGGCATTAAGCAGCTTTCTGTGCAGATTTGCTGCTAAACAGGTAGGAATGAAGAGGACCCGCTTATTTTAGAGGTCAGCGCGCCGTGATTATGCGGAAGTCTTGACTCACCTGACTTGTCCTTCGGTTCTCTTCGTTTCGGCCCGCGCATCCATGCGTTCCTACTAAATCGGGCAAAAAAGTGCAGTGATTACTCTCATTTTAAGAACTGGTAGGCTCTAAAGTTTACATATGACTTCATACTAATGGATAACGTGTGCTGAAAACGGCCAGCAAGCTCAACACTGCTTATCAAGAACAAAATATTCACTCGTGCGGCTAAGCATAGCAGTGCATACAAAAGTCATGCTTGTCTCGAGCGTGAAAATGAAGGGCAGCTCACCCGTTGGCGGCGGGCTCTTTGCACTGAATGGGTAGGTTGGTCTCACACAGCAGGATTACAAGAAGCACCTCGGATAGCTTCATCGCCCACTGGAACGTGTTGAAAGAGCGAATAAATGAATCAAAAAGCGTGCGCGATTCTGTATGCCGAATTTCTTTCTCTGGATATACGGCGCTCTTAGGGTTTTGAAAGAAAAAGAAGGAGAGTAGGGAGCGAGATCCAGTTTCTTTCACAGCCGTCTGGCTCTTTCTGGAAATTCGGGGCTTGGAATACAGAGTACCTTCTCCGGGTGAACCTTGCCTCAGGGGTGTCTGTTGTGCAAGCCGTCGTCGTACTCGTCGCTTATACCTCTATCACACACACTTTCAATCCTCGTTGAACTCGATTTGCATTCAACTCAATGCATACCGATGTTTCCACACGACAACTTTCAAGTGCAATCGAGCCTGAGCTTGCTTGGTTCGCTTCCTCAATATATTTTGAGTTTTTAAGCACATTCGGGAGTGGGCGTCGTCACCCTCGACGTCACCTAACGCATACGAAGGAAATTATACGGAGATTCTCGAAAATTACAGGCTATAGAGACTGGTACCACCGCCGGATAAAAGTCTAGGGAGGCGTCTGTAAGCTGGGAACTTCGCAAGCCTGGTCTGGACATATTATGTCCAGATGGACGATAAAAAAATTAAAACAAAACAAAAAAACGATGTACTGCTGTAGACTGCTTAGTTTGTTGCGGGGCAGAGACCTCGTCAGGCAATCATGTATTTTGTCTCTGCCACCCGCGGGAAGGAGTTATCTCCTGAAAAAAAAAAACTGACTGACTGATAAATGCAAGCACTGTGGGGATAGATTGACCCTCGACCACATAATCTGGGAATGTGATATAGCTCCTGCAGAGGCAAAAGCCAATATGAATTGTAGAGAAGCCTGGGAAGCCCTGCTGCGGAGCGAGGTCCCTGCTCCACCGCAACAAGCCATCCGCCTGGCGGAAGAAGCAGCGAAGAACCAAGACCTATTTGCCTGCTTCTGATCGCGGAGGTCCCGGCTCTCATACCTTAGGACTGCGTGCTGGGGGCAGCGACTAGGGGGCCTCGTTATCTGGTGGAAGAATAAGGTTGTTATCCCACAAAGGAAACTTCTCAATGGTCATTCAAAACGGCCGTCTAGCGCCAGATGCTTCATTCTTCCTTGAAAACCTCAATCCAGATCGACTTCAATGAGGATAGGAAGTGTTCGTGCGGCAGATGATTTAGAGGGGTTGCCGGCATGCTTAATAGATACTCCTGTGGCAAGGAGCCCAAGCATCAATGCACCGGCAGGAACCACCTCCTCTAAGCCATAACGCGCAATCGGCTCGTTATGGCTTAGGGGAGCGTGACATGCTGTGTCAGTTTTCTCGTCTAATAATAGAGAGATTTAGCACACCGTGATCCGCAATCCGCTACCGTGATCCGCCACCGCGCGTTAAACTGCGCATGCCCAGATCCCTTTGATGCCGATAGACGGCGCCACATACATAGACTTGCCGCATCGGAACCAATCAGCATGTGCGCCCCGCCCACGAACGGTAGAGGGTCACGGTGACGGATCGCGGATCACAGTATAATAATAATAAAAATAACATCATCTGGTTAGCAGGAAATGAAAGGCGCAGTATCTGTCACATTTGTTCTGTGGACATCTGAACGAACTACGCCGCAAGGGAAGGGAAGAAGGTGGGAGTGAAAGCGGAAAGAGAGAAAGAGGAGCCGTAGTGGAAGGCTAAGAAGTAATTTTGACTATTTGGGGATCTTTAAAGTTTACTGACATCGCACAGCACACTGAAGCCTCTTCGTTTCCCCTCCATCGAAACGCGGCCGCAGGCGGTCGGGGTTTCCCGTCTTTGCAGGGCCTGCAGGTCAGAGCAGCGGAGGCGACCCTACTCGGCTGCTCTGACCTGCAGGCCCAACGGGTCTAGTCCCGCACCTAGGGTACCGACTAGGAACGTTCACTTAGTGCTTGTGAGGGCTAGCCCGTTCAGGGTCAGCTCGTGCATCCTCCTGTATTCGTATCTATCGATAAATGTTTTTCACCACATCGTAGGGGAAGGAACGTTGGAGTGAAAGCGGAAGGAGACCACATATAGGGATCTTTAAATATGCACTGACATCGCACTGCAAATGAACGCCTTTGCAATTCACCTCCATCAAACTCCTGCCGCCGAGGTTGGGTTCGAACCGCGAACTCCGGTTCGGCAGCCTATGGACACTCTCGCGTTTCATGATGCACTCGTTCGTCGCACAACTTTCCGAGTGCTTTTGTAAGATTTCTTTTTGCAAATAGCGTACCACTACTATACTCGCACACATTTTCTGTGGCTCTGCAGTCAAGGCTGGGCACAAAAGAAAAAAGAGACGGCATTTATTGCTAAGTTGTAGAATGTATTATTTGGCTAGAGATGAAGAGGATGGGAGTGGGGGCCACAAAATCACAAAGCATCTGATGCCTCTTTCGAGTTCATTAACACCGTATCAGCCGCCACGCCATTTGCACTAGAGAAGAAAAATATGCGAAAATTTGAGTGGCTTGAAAAACAACTTTTTCAGATTTTGTTTTCATAAAAAACTGTGGATTTTTGAAAAAAACAAAAAATGAAAACTGAGCCACATGCTTATTATAGTGTAGACTTTTTCATTGAGAAGGAGAAATATTATGAATGACTTTAGCTTTATTAGATCGTTGATGAGCAAGCTTAGGTCGCGAGTCGCATAACCAAGGGATGTGAAATGCGCAAATTTCTTGCAGCATTGTCACCGGCTGCTTGTATATATGTTGCTGGTGTTCTCCGCGCTTCCGCGGGTTTCAGTGACTTAGTGAGTTTAAGTGTGGCGAATTTCGCTTGTTTTGACTGGTCAGTAGGATGAAGATTTGGCGTTAAGCTACGAGCGATTCATGTGTACCTTGCTATTGTTTAGTCTGTCTGTTAAAAAGTACCCAACAATACTCATTTTTCAAGGTCTCCTCTACATGATGCTTATTTGCATGCAGTTAGAAAGCTCCACTCAGAATATTGAGAACTTAAAATAAGGCCGCGTTAGCTCGGTTTTGCAGCTCTCGATGGTTTAGAAAACCAACAGCTTCCTTGAGTCTTTCCTGTAGGGGTGTCGTTCTTCTCCTCTGCAAAGCACAGACTTATTTCTTTATGAGTTCATGATGACTGAGTTGGTAAAACATCCTGATACTTGGTAGTTGTTTCATTTCCTTGATGTTCAGCCTAAATCTCTTAAGTGATAACAGATGTCTTGCCAAAGGCAGTGCATAGGAAATCCATGTTCAGCGTTACAGTACTTGCATATAATGCTGGATTTTTCCACCGGTGGCCGTTTCACACTCAGATAGTGCTTCCAGACATTAAAACACGGACGAACCTTTTGCAATGTTTGCAAAAATGTACCCTGTGATCGAATCTCATGTAATTTTGCGCTCTTTCTTTCCATTTTCTTTCTGAAGCATACATGGCAAGACTGCGCAGCCGTTTACCTTAAAGCCTTTGCCTGGTTCCCTTAGAATTCAATACAAGGCAGCGCGATAATTTCACATATATAATTATCGCATAGCTTTCGCGAAAACAACCAATACAAAAGCTAACGTCGCCTGCAGGAAGGCTTGCATTTGGACAAAGAAGCTTATGGGTGCAAAAGCCTTTTTGATTTTGTGTCGAGTTTCTCGCGTGGCAATTAACTCAGCCATTTTGTTCGACTTAAACCGTGAGGTAAAGCATTCAATTAGATTGGTTATGCTCAGCCTGGTGCATCCGTGGGACATGGCATCAGCCCATTTTCTCTCAGCAAGAACGTCTGAAAGACTGAGTCTGGGGACCCGGTTGCGATCCCGACCGCTGCCTACATCTCGATGCAGGCGAGACGTATGGCGCCGGGGTGTTGTCTTATCTCAGTGCACGTTAAAGAATACCCTGCAATTGAAACCATCGGAACCTTCCTCTACGAAGTCCCTTATAGCCGATGTAGCTTTGGGAAGTTAAACGTCATAAGAACTTAAAAGTAGGCGCAATCACAACTTCTCTCCACTATCTCCTATAGAAGCATACTGTAGTTTCCAAACAAAAATAATTAACGCGAGAGCAAGTAGTCATAACACCTTCAAAACGCAGTTTGGAAATTGTCGTTTTTGTATTTTTCCGACGGTGAAATAAACACAAAAAACGTTCTTTCCCTAAAATTTAACTGCTTTTTTTAGGCCTTCATATCTCTAGCCATTGCGTACAGACCGCACCACCCACAAATCGCGCAGTATACATACCGACGAAGGTGGATCCGACATGACACTGCGAGGATTTATTTCACACTGGAATAGGAGGCTCGGACATGCAGGCCAGCTACCACAGGCACATGCAGTAACCTCTCACCTTGAATGTAGATCTCCCAGAAGAAGAGTGGTCGCGGGCTTTCACGTGCGCTTGCATGAAGCTTTGAACTGTTTTCAAACTACACCGTTCTCAGATCGTCGGTGCTCGCTTTACGCGTTGATATTGCGTTCAGTAACTCTGCATTTCCGTTCTTGCTGGCTCCTTTTTGCGTACGTATTGACGAGGCGGAAGTTGTTGCTGCATGCATGCTCGCAATGCCGGCTCGACGATTAACTGAAGCGTAAGCATCGTTATTCAACGCGATGCCGACCCGAGGCTAGGCTGTCGCCGGGCACAAAGGTGAGGCCATATATCCTTAACAGCGCTTGGGGAAGCGCGCTAACTAGCGGCAAGGCGCCTCTGATCTTATTTTTCACGGACGAGAGCTTCAAAGCGCCGTTCACGGAAGCAAAAACGTCGCCTAGATGCTTCTCCGCTAGCGTGCATGGCTAAAATTCGCGGCATTGTGTCGATCACATCTGTCCAGCTGGCGGGTGTCTCTCGCACGGGAGCTGTATTGAAGACTGTCACAATATGGCAGCGTTGGCGAACATTTGTTATATACGACCATACTGCGTCGAATGCAACTTAGTCGCTTGCGATTTACTGATGCGTGCTCTTTGTAGCACGAGACATGACAGCGAAGGCTCGAAACTTTTCTCTCAGAAAAAAAAAAAAAAACAAAAAAAAAAACAGAAGAGCCCTATTCCCAAGGGACGATGATTTTTATTGTTGCGAAGGACAGCAGGTGAGAGAAGAGTAAGGCAATTCTATATCAGGACGACCAGAATTAAGTTTACTGTCTAAGACTAAAGCTTTAGTTAGCTAATGTGTGGCGTGTGCAAAAAGTGTGACCAGGATAGATAGGAAGTAGGAGGGAAGGCAGGGTTTCCAGTTGGTTACCCTACAATGAGTATAAATGATGAGGGGATTAAAGAGAGGAAAATAACAGGGACATGGATCCTAGTCAGAATTTGTCACTCAAACCGGTGGCTCTCAGGAGTGCCTTGTATGCCTTGAAGGCAGTCGACTGTTGTGACCACGGACCAAGGACCTCATCCGCAGTTAAAGGGCGAGGACCGAGGTGGTCCAGCGCTCAACGCAACTGATGTCTTTCATTCACAAATGCAGGGCATTCTCACAGTCTCTTCCCAGCCACAATTTTCACAGGCAGGGCTGTCGGCCGTTGCAATCCGGAAAGAATATTTGTTTGGGAATGTAACATCGAGGCACACCAGATTTTCTTCTCGATGTACTATCTTTTGGGGAAGGCGAATGCGCAGTCTAGGGTCCAGTGCCCTGAAGCGGTGGTTGCGAAACACCCCCATGTTCCACGCTAAAAGTGTGATTCCCAGGGCCAAACCCGGTCGAAAAAAACTACAGAACCATGTCAAAAATACGACAAAATGTTCTGTAGTTCTGTCGTTAACGTCAGATTTTTCTGTTGTTCTGTAGTACTTTTCTGTAGTTCTGTAGTTTTTCTGTAGTATATTTCTGTTGTCTGTAGTTCTGTACCACTTTTCTGTTATAACTACAGAAATTTAACGTTACTACAGAACATTCTGTTGTCACGACAGGTTTTCCTTCAAAAACCGCACAAAAATTTTGTCGCAACAACAGAAAATTTTCTGTAGTTGTTTCCGACTGGGAAGAGCGAACCGCACACGCTGCATCAACCTTTGATATAGGGATTTTTATTGGAACTCCGTCGTTGGGGGCACAACTAGCAGCCTCGTCTGCCTGGTGGCTTCAATTGATACCGCGCAGTCCCGGCAGCCACTGAAAGATAATATCGTGGCCTCTTAATATGGCACCGTGGCACAGCTGACGGATCTCTCCAAGCCGTTGTTCATGCGACCCGCGGCGTAGTCCAGCTTGTAGGCCTTAAAGAGCTGCTTAGAATCTGTGAACACGTTTAAGTCATGTGGATGTTCTTGGCAAATGAATTCAACTACAGCGCGTAGCGTAGCTAGTTCAGCACCAGTAGAAAAAGTAAGATATTACGTCTTAACCTTTATCAAAATTGACTTGGCCGGTATTACCACAGACCCAGCGGAACTGGTTCGATAAATAACTTAGCCATCTGTGTAGACACGTATGCGATTTTTGTGTTTAGAAGGCAGATAATCCGGCGTCATTTGTTTATGAGCAGGCGATGACATTCCGGTTTTCTTCGTAATTCAAGGAGTCTAAATTTGTAAAGGAGGGTCACGTATAGACTCCATACGGGGAGCACGGTCTTGCGGCAGGGGCGAACTGTGGAGAGATTAGGTCTCAGCACTCCACCTTGCGTAACTCCGTGAAAACTGCAATGTAAAAAAGTTGGCCCGTTTTCAGTCTGGACGAAAAGAGACCTCTCTTACAGGTAGCTGCGTAACCAGCTGAACATGCGGCCTCCAATCTGAGCAGCTGCCAGGGCCTCTAAAATGTTCTGATGTATTACGTTGTCGTAGGCGCCCTTGATGTTCAAAAACAATGCCCCTGTCAGTCTTATCAAACTTTTTGTGCTGTACAGACGTTGCGAGATCAATTACATTATCGACAGAGGAGCGGTCACGGTGAAACCCAGACATAAAATATAAATAGATTTGATATCTCTGCAAGCATCATTTGACGCTTATTAGTAAAGTTCTTTCCATTAATGCCGATGCAGCTGACGAGTGAAAAGAAGAGTGCAAATTGACGGTATGACGCAAAGTCGAGTGGCTAGTTTCCCTGTTTCAGGAGTAGAACCAAACGACTGGCCTTCCATTATTTAGAAACTGCGTCATCACACCATGAAAGACAACAGTACTGGTCACATTGTTAGCATGTCATAGGATTTTGTTGCTTTTGTTGTGCTGTCAGGTGAAATGGTGTCGCAGTTCACCGCCATCGTACATACAGCATGAATAAACAGAAAGACTGCAGCGTCGTCATACGTACCAAAATACATTTATTAGGACAGCGTGTTCGGTTCAGTGAGTGCAATGAGTGCAGTGGGGACACGCCGCATGATTTGATTTCATTTTCCAGCAGAACATCTCTCCGTGTCGACACAGTCAAAATGGGCGCTAATAGCCAACATTGCATTTTTGTTTTACTGGTCCTTGATACTCATTGCACACAAGTACTCAATGAAAGTAGCAGGCTGACGCACGGCATATTGGCGGTAAAATCATTCCTATGTAAACAGACATTGTTCATACCAAGTGGTGAATACAAGAAAAAAACACTACTAAAACAGCGAAAAAAAAAAAAGGCCGCAAACCAAACAAAAAGATTCGCAGAATATTGATACATATCGTTTTATGATGTTTATACATTTATCTCTGGTGCATCAGATCATAATTTCTCGGATGGCGTATTTGTAAACGTTAGAAGGAAAATAAAATGGGGGTCTTCATCTGTTGTAGTGGTTATTTTATCATTGGTAGTTGCCTGGTCTCAAATACAGGCTTTGTGAGTGCTTACGAAGGCATGATACTACTGATTTTCACTCTGATTCCTTTTTTTTTTATTGGTTTATAGAAAGCGTGGTTTATCTGCCACGCTTTATTTTCCATGGTAACCCGGCCGTAAGGGAAGGAAGAAAAGCGAGAGTGAACGCGGAAATACGAGAGAAAGATGTGGCGTACTGGAGGGCTGCGCAGTAACTCCCACCTCCGTAGAATCTTTAACACACCAGGCATTGGTGGTGGCTCAGCTATTCTGTGAAAGTAGCGCGATACACAGATGACAACAAAGAAGCTGTGTCTCGCGCTGTTTCCACAAAATGTCATACCAACTATCTCAATTCATTTTCGTTTTACACAATTACATATCAAAAACTTTCTCTGCTGCCCAATTATTGGCCGACTACAATGTGTGGGTATGTGCCTTATGCTATTTGGTAAACAACAATGGCAGCAACACCTCGGCTTTCCGAGGTATTAGCTATAGGCCAGTTGGCAGGCATTTTCTTAGTTCCTGCAGTCAAAACAACTGACATCGTACAGCAAAACGGAGAGGCGTCCGTGTGCTGCGCGATGTCAGTGCACGTTAATCTCCAGGTGGCCGAAATCCCTCCAATACCGTCACAACGTTCTCTCTTCTCACCTTCATTCTTTCCCTTAAGGCGCGATTCAGATGGTGAACGAAAAAGTGCAACAGATACTGCGCCTTTCTTTTCATATAAATCAGTTTAAAATAAGCGCAATAGGTCTGAAAATCAATAGTATTGTGTCTTCATAAGCATTCAAAGCCTGTCTTTGTGGCCTGGCTTTACAGCTACCAACGATGAAAGAAACTACTGTAACACATGTTGAAAAAATCCTCGGAATCGCAAAAACATGGTGAGGCTGTAAGTTTCACTTTAACACTGTGTTTTTTTTTAATTGAAATAGATATTAAGAACAATAAGTAAAACGCTTATAAAGGAGGATTTCCGCCAAGACTAAGAAAAATTTAAGAAAGTAGCTTTGGTGGAAAGTCACATTTCCTAGGAATGCTTCTTTCGCACAAGTCAAATGAAACGGCAGAAATACAGTGGTAATTACCAGGCCACCTATGATCTTTTTGTTCTGAAATAAGAAAATAACCTTTCAAATTAACAATAGCCGAAAACAGAATTCTAGGCAAAGGAGTGAACGAGACGCACATCAGTTGTTTGTTCTAGGGCATTACACATCTATAGGATAGGGGAGACAATTCACAATAGAGGAAAACAATTCCTGACACCAAGCTCAACAAAATGAACGGAGTACGCGAAGGTCCTTCGGAAGAAGGGAATTGTGCATGATTCCACTCTCTGGGTCGAGTAATGTTCAGCACAAAAATGCAGACGACATTGCAAAAAAGTAGGGATCCTCTCAAGAAATGCCATTCATTTTCTGCTAGTAACAACTCTTGAAACATTTATGAATGACAACTGGCCTGTTAGGGCCGATATAGTTATCTACACTGCACTATATATAAAACAGCCTTCTATATAAAATCTCAGTCTCCGCGATATATGCCTCGCTACTTCTCTCTTCTGTTCCCGAAATACAACAGCTGGCAACGACAACAGCTCGACAGAAAAATACTCTTACACAGCGCTACACACAGTGTATGCATATACATTTCTCTGCATATAATTTACACTCTATTCGCACAATTGTTTTTTATTTTGGAATTGACTTCCGGCTAAAAGTGCCTACAGCGCAGAACACGCAAGACGCTCAAGAACGGTGAGCCAAATTGATTGTTTTTACCCATGCGACAACAAAACTGCTTCCTCTGCATGGGTTGTGGGAGCACGAGTCAAAGGCAGTCACGCCTAGATGGAATTATATTGCTTTTCATTCTCTGTGAGTTTGGTGCAATCCTCTACGCACGCCTTGCTTAACTCAGGGAGAACGTGCGTATTCTTATTTCAAATTCGAGATGAGAACGCCTACAACTTTCTATGATCGAAGCGAAAAAACATGAACGGTGGAACTTGGTTACAAATAATTGCTTTGTAAATGCGTTGACATATAACTAGCGAAGTGCATTGAACCAATTGCGACGGGCATTCTAGAACTTTGACTTTCACGTGACAAAACGGAGGGTTGCTAATGGTAGAAGCGAGCTTTTCTTTCGGCAGTTATATCTTTTCAGCACAGTGATCTGTGCACAGGAACTCTTAAATTCCTGTTGGCTGAGAAATAACGCAACCTGTTTTGAATAAAAAATGCTTAGCGCAATGTGCGCTACTGTCTCAGGATGACCAAGCAAGAAAACAAAGTCTCGTGACAAAAAATCCTCCTTTTATTCATCCTGATATAATGGCGTCCAATTTATTCATAAATGAGTGCTATGTGTTTCTCTAGCCATGGGTAAAAATTTGGCTAAGAGATGTCTTTAGGTTATCTTTTTATCTTTACATTGCGCCCTTGTTTGTTTCGGACTGAAATCTCCCGGTTTACAAGTCCCGTAATACACTCGACTCTGAAATTTCCGCTTACTTTTCGAAATCCATTTTATTGCGCGCGTCCTACTTAATAGATTATTTTATTTTAATTTGTTTACAGCGATGGCAGAAATTTCGATTGCACTCATCGTTTTCACTTCGCGCCTCAGCAACTTTAACTATTTTTCCCACAATCATTTGTGTCGCCTAACTAGCTGCCGTTGCCACGGCTTCGAGGCTATGACATGCTAAGCTCCTCTTGAGTTCGTAGCGTATGTCGCTTGAAGCGGTGGAAAATTAAAAGAAGCGCCAAAATCTTGAGTATATTTTGAGCTCTCGGGTGAGGCGTTCTTCATAATGCAGTATGCGTGTAAATATCTATAGATTTTTTGACAGCTAGAAAAAGTTACTAATGTAGCATCCCACAGCTATGAGTGTTCTGCGCTGGAGCACGTTTCACAGGAGGACAATGTACAGTTGCGTGCATCGTAAAATGTGTATAGTTTCTCTTTCTCTTGAGCTTGTGGCAGTAGTGTAGAAAACAAAAACAAAACATTTGCTCTGTTCTTTGACCTTCATAGGCACATGTAACATACGACATGAAAGTGCGTTGCCTGGTGGACGTCCGCACCCGAGCGGAGACATGAGCAGACTTTTATTAATTTTGATTCTTTTTTTTTTGCGTATGGGTCCGTTTCGCCCCTAATATTAAGTACATGAATTAGGATAGCGAAGATGTTTTGCTCGTGAACCGGGGTTCGCAGTAGAGCAGAGGAGTTGTATCTAAAGCGAACTTACATACTCTGCATTGAACTGAGTTTAGCAGAACATGGCAAAATTTTCTAACACTTACGAGAATGCCATTACGAGTTTTTTTTATTTCGCGAGATATTGAAAAAGGTACGAAACTGATGTAATGCTTCTGCTATTTTCGGGTATAGCTTTAACTGAGAAATAACAGTCCAGATACTTCAGTTATTGTGCGCTTTTCAAAATACCAGATTTTTACTTGAAGCAACTCCGCAGAGTTTGATACGAGATGATGCATTTGCCTACCGCCTTCAGTACTATATTTCGGTCTGAACTTACTGAGGGTAGCCTTGAGTACTGGAGGGTGCTGGGGTTGGCTCCGTGAATAGCATATGTAAGATGGCATCAGCCACTCGACCACTTAATATTACAAAGTGCTTGCATAATCCACAAAGTATGTGATTACGTTTAATTGAGCTATGAAGCATTTACCTGCACATTACTTGTAAAAACGCCAATTTCTCCAGGCGGCGATATTTGCCACATAACTGCTATGAGTACACTGTACAGTGGTTATAATACTCATTCTAAATTGAAGCGAATAGCTGCAAGCGCCTTAAGTAGACGACGTGATGACGAGTGAGTATAGGCTTGTTTCCCATTGCTGGCTCGCGCTGAGTACGCTACGTCCACCAAGGCACGAAATATCCGTGTGAGGCACGTTCGGTGGAGCAAACAACACTGACGTGTCCGCTTCTTGACGCATTTTCTTCATTAGCTTTGTTTGTTCGTCCTCTCTTTTTTTTTTTCTCTTCGAACAAACATGCAGGAACAAATCTAACAGCTACACACCACTCTATACAGAGGACAGGGTAACACTCAGTGCCTAGAAACATGTGCGCAGAAAATACTAGGAGCGACGCATCCAAACATTTATTACCGTGTCTACAAGTATGTGCGGAAGAACTTGCATACGACACAACATTGCATTGCTTGAAAGGGCGTCGCAACGTATCCGGAGTCGGCGGCGCCAGAATGAAAATATTACACTTCAGGTTCTCAGACAGTTTTACATATAGATATACTACGTCTAACGTCAACAGCCTCCTGCGGTAACGGAGTAAGCGACACAAAAAGCTACTATAAAGCATAGTGTGACGTGAATTACACGAAAACACTACAGTTAGGGTCAGTTTTAAAGTTCATCACTTTGGTTGAGTGAAGCCTCCGGTCATTAAAAGCAAGGGCGTTTCTGTTGTCGCAAGTCTATAAGATGAAAGCCGTGAGGAGCTTAAGCGGCAAATTTAGTTCCCTTGCATTGAAGTACAAAAGTATTTTGCCGAACTTTCTACAGTCATTAACCTATATTTGAGTAAACAACGGTACTTTTCTTTTTAAAAATATTTCTCTACTATCTTACAATTGGTGCAACGTCACTGTTGGTCTTGTATCTTTCATCGACGCCCACTTCAATCTCACAGCGTCATAATAAAGTTGTTTCTTTGTCTCTCTCACTCACCACCACTCGAAGCTCATCGAAATCACGAAAAATTTTAATATCGTGAAACTGCAGTAATAAGAAAAGTTTATTAATTTTTGCGCTTTGGTAGAAGCAGAGATTGGCTTATACTTACAATAATTCGTTTTATATAAAAACAAAAATATTCTCTTCTACTGTACAACACGTCTTTTAATTTACTGCGAAAAAAAATCAAGCGCTTGACATAGAATCAACAAATAAATAAAGGTGGCACTCAATGTTACTAAATGCATCGTAGCTTGCTTTCTGAATATCGACATTTCATTAAGGCGAGCACATTATCGCCCCTAAAAACGTCGGCACAAAATTCCATGTGGGCCTTAAAAAAAATATTCAATTCGTTTGCCCCTGAATGCAGTTCGGTATTTATTAAATAAATAAATAAATAAATAAATAAATAAATAAATAAATAAATAGATAAATAAATAAATAAATACGCTACATGTAACATTTGTTTTTCATTTTTATGCTAACACCTCCATTAAAATCTGAAAGTGCACATTCAGTGCCTTCTCAATAGCACATAAGCGCAGAATAATTGATAATGTTTTTGCTAGAAACACAAAACGGTGCTGTTCGGGGCCATTGCTAGAATGTAGAGAAATCTTTTTGTGAAACCGGCAAAGCTGGAAACGGCTACAAATTATGTAACCGTGGAAATTTATGTGCTTCATTGGGTAGCCTAATGCGCAGTCATCGCATGCATCTAGCAAGTGGGGCAGTTTAAACGTCACTCCATCTTTGTAGAAAAATTTGTGTAACACATGTAAACGAGATAACACTAAATCACTCTGTACGAAGTGTATTTGAATGCCCGACTTTAAAATCAAGGGCGCTAAGAAATGTCCAGAAACAGAAGATATGTCTTTTGCAACGTCTACGGTCTATGAGTACTCAACACATAACTTGCTATTACCAAGCAAGTTGGAAAATAAAACGGCCATAATGCTTTGGCTGTCTCGAATCTGGAAATTTTGAACAAGCGCATTTTTATCAAGGCGAAAGTTGCTTATGAAAGCATTTCTTATTACACATCGTAATATTGAACCACAAGATTTATATTTTTCTGCAGCTCGTCAAGACGAATGCTGGGCCCGCTTGCACAAAACAATCTTAAGACTGTCTTAGCTAAGTCCAGACTTAACTGGAGTCTTAAGAATAGGCCACTAGCATGGCCGCTTAAGACTGGAGTCAAGACTGGGCTTCAGTCCTGACTTGAATAAGTCGCTTGTATGATTACGACTCTAGTGCTGTCTTGGTTAAGACACAAGGACGCCAGGTGTCTAAGTAGAGAAATTAGGGAAATACAGGGATGCGCTGGCACTGTCCCTGGTGTAAGATGTACACATTCCGTCAATTTTGCGTTGTGTAAAATCCGTGCCATTACTTTTTGCGGCTTAAGATTGTGTTACGAGGAAAAATGCCCCAAGTGGTTGCTGAGGCCGTTCTGGGAAGAAGCCACTCTGGTGAACATGAACCCGAAGCGTTCGACGTTCGGAACACGAGCCGTCTTAAATAAGCTTGGTCTTTCTAAAGACACCATTTAAGTCTGGACTTAGTTCGGACTTTATCGTGCAAGCCGGCCCTGGTATTTCTTCGCCATTTATTGTCAAAAAACGCAGGCTATAGGTTCCTTATCTCAGTCTTAACTACTTGTGCAAGCGCAGGGTAAATTATAAGCAAGTGCTTGCTACACACCGGAAGATTACACCCATGTGCAAAGCAGCGCCTGAAAATATTCCACAGTTACCTCATAATATATTTTTAAACGCAGCCCGTTCGCTTTTTACGGTAATATCAAGTACTCGCTGCAAGTGAAGAACGGAACTGAAGAGCGAGATTTTGCTATGCATCGAAAGGCTCACCTTTCTATTAATATGTTAGTAAGAGTACCTTTCAATAATCCGCGATTAAAAAATGCTTCACAGATAAAATTCATGTTCCGGAATGACGTACTTATGTTTATGGTGCGTTCTCCAGCCCACGTAAAATGTCAAAGCGTTTGCGTTTCTCCAACGCATGGGCACGTACACCTCAGCTCAGACCATGCATTAGCCAGTTTGACAGTATAATCGTACTCATTCTCTGCTCTCGCCTTTTTATTCGAACGCAGAAATAATTTTGCTGCGTATGATTTTTGCTGCAAGGCCAGAAGTATGGATAGGCTGATGAACAGTGAGTTTTCTTGAATGATATCACGCCATTAGCGATGCAGTCTCCTTTAATTCTCCATTTGCTTGCCAAAAACGAATTACTGCAAGAATAAATCTTGCGAAGCAATCACCGTGCTAGGAGCCCAATGATGTGTGCATTTCCTTTCTTTCTAAAACAAGTTGCTATTTTCGATTGTGACATAATGTGCAATTCATGCATAGAGCCTTTGAGCTATTATGAACGTAATTTGTGGATTTTCTTTTCAGAGCACCTCTCATTGCTTAGTGCATTGATTCTCCTTTAGACTGTTGTCATTACCTCAGTTTTGGCCGCGCAGGACTGATTTGATAAAAAAACTGCTCCAATGTGCTTAAAAGACTACTTGAGACTATGTCACGGCAATGCTCTAAAAAAAAAAAAAAGACAATCAGCTTCCATAAGATTTGTAGCTCCCAGAGAACCGTCAGAGCACAGAAGCCGTGGCGGGGGTTAGGTTTTCATAAGGTCTAATTTCTGGCCGATAGGTTCCTTCAACAGCTAAAAATGCGCGAGCAGGGATGGAAAGCTTTTTAGTTGTCCTCGGCTGCTGCGGAGAGGTCGGAATCCGATGGTCGGTTGAAGCAGCGTTACCTTCGGTACCTGGGGAGCTTTTGGCCGAGCAAGTACCGGTCTCTGCGACAGTCGACCGCCTCGATGTACGACCGTCGCACGCGGAACATGCCAGTGTCAGCCTGGTAGAGCAGTGTGTCAAGGATCTCTTCATGGCTGATTGTCTTCGTGGGGAGCACCACCTGCGGCACGCGCGCAGAAAAAAAAACATCCCTCGTGGGAGAAAGTAACAGCAAGTCGCTGCAGTACCCAGTACAAAATAAAGCTACAAGATGTGATAAAAACATGACCTCCGAGATAACATAATGGATGGGTCTGATAAAGAAATTATTTATTCAAAATGATCCCGCCATGAGACATCTCGACAGTTCACTGTGTGAAGCGCATGCGTTATTCCGAATTCACCAAGACCTTACTACTCTCATAAGTGTGGAGATTAGTAGAACATTCCCCTTTTTTTTTGGCACAACACAGCCCTGCGTCTGGGTGGTTTCAGTGGCCCATAGGAAAAACCAGCAAACATGATCAGTAAAGCTATTATGTCATATATCTATGCATATTGGTTTTTAACGATAGGCTCAATGCTACGACCTTGCATCTGTTATTTATTTGCGTTTAATGTTTCTTGACACGTTAAGTTGGCAATCCCCATGATTACAGTATATTAGTACTTTTCAGCTGTTATAAGGCTGTTATATATTCCGGTAGATTATCGCGTGAGCACAACCTCAGCCGTCACGTGGATAAATTCCACCGAAGACCTCCGATAAAACCAGCCGGGAAATAGAAGATAAGAGAGCGGAGGTGCGTGGCATCAGGAAAGGGAAGGGGAGACAAATGGAAGGATGTCGTCATGCACAAAGCCATAAAACAAAAACCGAAAAGACGGGCGCAGAGTCTTTCGTTCTTGTAGCTCCTGCAGGGCGTCATACGCTCGAGTAATGTTATTGATCACAGGTTGCCGCTGCTCTTGTATTGACCTCAGGCCTCGCTATTAAGCCCGCAATTCTGTATCCCACTTTCTTGGTCGGTTATGTATTTATTTGAGTACGTGCAAATCGCCCTACTGGGCATTAGTGTACGGGGGGGTACGCAAAGCGAAAGGCAAAACCACTCTGAACAGATGTAAATTCATACAAAAGATCCAGCAACAATGAAGCAAATAAAAGTAACGAACACTTGGGAAATGATAGAAATGCGAGCTGGGAAGCGAAAATGGTGGACCTGAGGAAGTTGAGTCAGGGTTCCTAATATAGGCATAATTACTTATTGCATACACCCAAGCGCAGCCATACAGCTAAAAAAAGCTGCACTGACTATCCCCCGAAACAGGACGAATTTTTCTCTTATCTACAAAGTTTCTGAGAAAGCTGTGCAACTTTCCTTTGCAGCCGTATGGCTGCGCTTGGGTTCAGTGAGTAATTACTCCCTCATTACAAATATACCCCTCCTTGGGTGATTCCCTTAAACATTAAACCATCACCCCAGACTCTCACTGCAGGAAGATGAAGAAACAAATTTCAAGATTGCAGTTAAGTCTGCCTAGGTGCAGCAATCCGAAAGCATTTCTCTTACTGCTGCTGATTAAGCTGCTGCACGTTTACTTCTTTCTGTTCTGCCGCGTCGCCTTGTAGATACGCCTGACACTACGCACGTCTACCTGGTCCCCACTCAACCAGGCGGCGTGTATGGCGTATTTACCTCGGTTAAATGAAGGAGCAGCGCAGATTTTAAGTATGTGAAGGTGATGGTGTTCACTGAGCAGCACGAGAATGTGTTGCAGTTGGAACCTAATGAAGGCGGTGATGTTTACTGAGCAGCGCGAGAGTGTGTTGCAGTTTTAAACGAGGCGCGATCGACTGGGGCGATAGTACAGGCATGCTGAGCCACCAAGATTGTCCAAATCTGTGTCTCGTGAGCAGTGTGCTTTGGTGGGGAGTGTATACGCTGCACGCGAAGAACTTCCAAACTGGCTGCCGTATACCTAGACGCATGTGTTGTCCTCCCAGAATTTTGATGTTTTGATGCTGCTGCAGTGTAGGGCTAGAAATATGGCGAGCTCGTATTAAGCAGCTCGGTAACTTCAGACATGAACAACTTTAAGCAAATGAAGTTTTCGTTTTTACGGATATTTCCTATACAATATAGAAAAACAAAACTTATGGCGATAGTATAGTGCTTTCGTGCGTGATGCAGGGAAACTAATTCTTTTTGCCGCGGGTTCGAAACCCTGTCACAGCAGTGCTTTTTATTCTTTAGTATCCGGTCGTGCAGACACGCTATGTGACATGCTCTATCGACAGGCTCTGGTTACACTATTAGTGAGAAGACATCATCATCATCATCAGCCTGACTATACCCACTGCAGGGCGAAGGCCTCTCCCATATTTTTCCACTTAACCCGGTGAGAAGACATGCTTTCGCGTTAAAATGGCGACCCAAAAACCCAAAGCATGTAGATGAGACAGCAGCTGTAGTACTGCAGTGAAGGAGTAGGGCGTTCATAGAAGCCGCGAGGTCGGCGAGATAAGATCAAGTTGTTTTTGCCGCCACAAGTTGATCGGTGTCGCAGAATGACCGAGGTGTAGCGATTGATGGAGGCTTCCTAGCAGGGACAGTGTCGCATTAGAGCGAGAGCTTATGAAGCGTCTGCGCGAAGCATTCACAACAGCTGCCCAACCTCTGGCTCAGGCCGATTGTGTAAGCCACTGCTTAGTTCACCAATTTTCGGGAGCAGTTCCCGTTCTGTAGCTCAATAAAACTGCAGACGTAAAGTGAAATTGCTCCCAGTAAACAGTGCTGCAGCACCTAAACTACTCGTGGCCGCAACACAAGCAGGCAAATACTTCGGCCGCAAAGCTGCTTATTGGGTGTGCCTATAAACTAACAAAGAGGCGGTGATAGCAAACAATTGCTAACTTGGTGGTTATTGGCGTAAGAATGGCGTGTGCTACAGGCCCTGTTTTGTTTAAACATAGTACAAAAATCAGACAGCGCGAATGACAAGACGATTGACAGAATCAGACAATGGGAGCAGACTTGCAGCTAGTTCACAGAAGCAGTGTCTCATACTTTCCGAAACAGCAAAAAGCATGCGCGTCAAGCACTCAACTGCACACGTGTAATCATATCCATCGTATCAACCTAGGCCCATAGGCAGATTTTTGTTGAGAAAGAAATAATGCAACGTTTCAATGAAGCAGCTATAAGTTTGTGCCCTCCCCCCTCTGCTCCGGCCCTTTACGCAGCTTTATGTTTATATATTATGCTATAACAGCTTGCCGCTTACCCCCCCCCCCCCCCCCCCCATTCGTAAATTTCCTCGCATTTATTTAAACATAACTTATAACATTCTATATAACACGTCTAAAAGTTCGGCTAGAATCATACGGAGCGCGCTTTGGTGTTTGCTTGCAGATAGACTGTGACGTTTCTTTTAGGTTAAGCGCAAATGCACTAATGAAAGTAACTCGTTATTAGCGCTACATATGGGATGTGGCGAGTCTGATTGCTGATGCGCGCTCCGTATTTTTTTTGGGCTGTGGATATATATCCTTGCAAACAGTTCAACAATATGTATGCTTGTGATTGACTCATCCTTGTGCTGTGCAAAAAAAAAAAGGTAATCCTGAGCGTCAATAGCTCTAACGAGAGTGCACTTTTTCAGAAGGCCAAGTGAGAAAAACGATGTGGCAATACTTTCGAACTGTTCCTTAGGCGGCGATTTAGTATAACTGTGACTGAGCATCAGAGGCGAAGGATAGATGTTTACAATATCATCTCGATTATCCAAAAACTGAGGGATTGAGCAGCGTGAAATTCGGTCTTAGTCGCTTATTTAGCCTGAAAACCAAATCGAAAGGATTAGGGTTATAGCGCTTCTGGTGGTTCTTTCTTGTTTTCTGCCTTTGTGTCTAGTGTACGCAGTTTTTCATTGTGAGGGTTCTAACGTTTGTCTTTGCCCCCTTTCAATGACACAGCATTAGCGTGGTATCTGAAAAGCTTGCGAATGCCTCCGTATACATGTAACCAGATGTGATGCCGCGAAAAAAAAAAAAAGAAAACCGAATGGGGAGAAAAGGCAAAGGCAGGCAATGCGAATATAATGCCACATTTGGATACTGATTTGATAGAATGCTTGGCTTGTCTTAAATAAGATCTCCTAAAAAAAGGCCTGGCAAACTTGCCAGATGATCCAATTTGTAGTCAAAAATTGCGAGCCCCCGCAATGTCGAACAAGTGAGGCACCTGTTGCGTTCGAATCTTTGTTAGACCTAGCTTAGTGCAGAACTGTGACTCGCAACTATGCGTCAGTCAGAAGTCCGGATTTGAACTGTAAACATGCACACACATGACTGTTTATAGAAGCAATTCGGCCCTGTTTGTCACGCTTGTAGGAAGACATTCTTAGTACAAAAAGCGATATGAGGGGACACGCGATGAGGCTTCATGAGCGTCTTTATTCGACTTATTAGTGGGTGGATACTTGCACTGCAAAGCACATAACTCGGCTCACAGGATCTTCCTCTGCGAAAACTTAGTATCATAGCATTGCAATCAAACAGTGTAAGAAATCGTGTGTAGCAACGTGAGGCGTGGCAGCGAGCCATGATGGCTCGTCGCAACTGACTTGACGCATATGACGCATCGATCGCATGGGAATTTTATGTGACACGTAAACTTTATTACACTTATGCTGTCAATAACGATAGAAATAACCACATTATAAATGAAAGACATAATTGCGTACAACCCTTCCAACTACACAGAAGCGAGAACACAAAGAAAAAACAGTAAAAGGACACCAAAAGGACACAGGAAAACAATGCAGGTAATCACAGTACCCTGAAAAATAAGGCTGTTAATAACTTGCACACACGGTTTATTTTTTATAATCTCACTTGACACTTGCAGGTCTGCCCAATTATGACATTAAGTCATCAATAATCACCGTGTAATGCGGAGTACTGATACTATCTCTCAACTCACTCCCTTTCCGCAAGAAGCACTGTTTTTTGCCAGTCATAGTTAACTGTTCCATAACAAGCAAACACAGGTTACAGAAACCCAACTACTCAGGTAGGGTTTGTTGCACGGCAGATGTCCTAACAGAAGCTGTGTCCTTAGGACATTTTGGATAATGCAACTTTGTTTCATTAAACGCTATTAGCGGAACTGCTTATCGCGGAGCTGGAAAAAGTGCTGGAATTCTTCCTCTGATGACATATACTACTGGCACTGAACGGGCAGTGAAGAGTCCCAAAACATTCAACGCCTAAGATCTGGCTCCTGAATGAGAACAAAGGCCCAGCTGTGCTGGTGTTCTGCGCTCAAATTCGCAGGAATGACGAGAAAATATAGAGCGGACATTTCCAAGCATTTATAACTGAATTCTCATTATAGACATTCTATCCAAAGCTAGGGGTGTTTCGTTAAGGCATGCGATATTACATATAAGTAAATTTTCCGCCGCCCTAACCTCCTTGATGTTTCGACTTTGTATGTCCTTGTGATCAAAATAGACTAAAGAAAACATTGATACTTACATTTCATACTTACTTTTATTAACTCTTGCGGCGGTATGAGATACAGCTTCAAGTCTCGGGTCAACCGGTTCATGGTGCATTGGAGTTCTCTTGGATCTGAAAGGAGCAATAAAGACGTCAATGGAAATTAGGTTTGCGTGTTCAAGTGAGAAAACTAGCTCAACTTGCGGAACAAACCAGCGTGACTGTGCAGCCCGATAGCCGCCATATCGGGCGGTGAAACGCACTCCGACAGTATGTAAAGTGAGCTCTGTAATGCCGAAAGATACTTCTAAGTAGACCAAGTGCCTAACCAATATGAATTGCCGAGTCAACGGAATATATATTCATTTCACATCGAATAACAAATTGTAGGCGCGAAGCATGTATTAAAATTAACAATTTAATCGGCATAAATTGTCATAGACTGTGCAAGAGGCGTGCCCAAAAGGAGATATTACGAAGAACTAGTGCTGACTTTCGTTACGCGAGCGGCAGAACTTGTAAGAGCCATTACATGTCGCAAGTTTAGAGACAGTGCTAATTGCTAAAGGACTGTCGCTTCTTACTTTTGAAGCATTCCTAGCGCCTTGTAGAATTTTTATGTATGTTCACTGAGGCCTAGCACATTAAGATTTTTTATATATTCGGTTCTCTACTGACACGCAGCTAATAATTTTCATAGTGTACAGTGTAGCACAAAAACACTGCAGTTTGTTTGGCAATGATCCTCAATTTCATCGCCACAGAAGAATGATGATTTAACGCACTGCCAAAATCGCAAAAATTGCGTGTGGTTACCAGGTCGGTTGATGGCCTTGACGTGGTGCTTGGCCCAACGGAGCATGACTTCGAACTTGTTCACCTCAGGTATGTTCAGCTCGCGGCCGATGATGGTCTGGAACATGGACTCGGACAGCTCGAGGAAGTCCTGTCCCGCAAACAGTGCCGCGGCCCTCGTGTCCACGAACTGCAGGATCATGTTGACTAGTTCGGTGGCCGAAGTGTAGCGCCAGTAGTAGTTCTCGAGCACGTTGAGCATGCCGCAGACCACTGAGAGGCGCAGGTGCTGCTTGGCGTGGTGAAAGCAGGCCTGCATGAGCTCAGGCAGGTCGTAGTGCTCGGCGGCGCATATGAGCCCCGGGATGGACTCGCAGGTAAGAGGGCAAGACCCGCAGTGCAGGTAGTCCACCAGCAACTGGAACGTGTCGCTGTCGAACTCGATGATGTTGAACTGGGTAAAAACAAAATAAGAGGACACTTAAGCTCCGCCTTGAGGGTATGACTTGACATCGGTTTGCGCTAGAACGCGGAGGGGCAATCTGTTTTGCTACTGACATATCAGGTATCGGAGTTCCGGGGGTAGCTGCATGTCGGCGCCATCGAATTTGTCCGATACCTTTCCGACTCGTCCTTGAATTCTCCCTCTCAGACAAGGCTACGGTGGCGGTAATCGCTTTTCAGCACAACAAGCCTAGTGCGCTATCGCCTAACATTGGCTAAACAAATGCTTTCGCGGAAAAATGAATTGAAGAGGAGAATGGCTGAGCCTATGCAAGCTTGCACGTCACATCATGCCAGTGAACATGAGCGATGTGAAAAGAAAAGAAAGACGCGTGCTACGATTCTCTTCGATGTAGCCTGCCAATATGTTTCCTATATGTTGCCCGTGCTTATGTTGCGTGAATACGTCGATTGACACGAGGTGTGTTGTGAGGGAATCACACTGGTGCTTCATTTTCAAGCGAAGATTGAAACATGCACTTCGCAAATAAGATATTTAGCTAGTGGATATTTTCGTATGATAAATAGTGTGCTTAGATACCGGTTGTGTCAGCAGTAAAAAAAAAAAAAAAAATGGCGCATACAGGTATAAGACTGCTTGCGTGAACAAATGTGAAATTTTTATATTTTGCGGGTGTAATGTTTTCAAGTCAGCTATTCGACACATATCAAACTTCTTTCTGATGGTATTAAATTTGACGTGTGTGCGATCGCGTATTCGATGTACATTACCATACTTCATGTAGTATATAGGAGCCGAGCTTGCAGGAACTTTGGAAGTATATAACGGCGTCGGTTTGAATCCCTATTATGAGCTAGCCTCTAACTTGAATAGCATTTGTACGCTATGTGCAAAAAGAAAGTGTATGACAGCATTCTGGACGCTCATGATGAATGGTTGCATGACACTTTCAATACAAAAGTAGTAAAAACTGCCTCCACACGGAGCTCCGCCAGTGGTGCATTTATGAGCCACATGTAAACGACTGTCATAGCTGGAGGTGTCCTTGACTGCGGATGGGTCTGGAGGCATCTAGTGATGCATTGTGGATGCTCTACTCGCTCTGTGCCTCATACGGCCGCTTGATGTCGCCACAAGTTTCTTGTCATTGCTAGGTTTTTGCAGCCATCTCGCGAGAACAGCGACGAACGATGCCACCACATTTTCTCCTAGAAAAACAAAATACATGCACATAAAAACATCTGTCTTGTTATCTATCCCCGGAAGTGATGTCATCACTGCTGCCCTTGTTGAGTGGGTTCAAGCACAGTGCTTATCTGTGAACAGTTTATTCTCACCTCTGGCGAAAGTATTGTAAGGTATTACTGTTCAGAATTCAGTTTCGCTGTGCTAAGAAATCAGTTTTTTATTTAAAATCATTTTAAATTAGGAAGATATTTGCTGCAGTCAATTTTTATGGATGCGCGAGACATTTTTTTCTGAAAGGGTGATAGTTTTTATTTGAAGTTCTGGCGAGCTTTGAAGGAGTGAAAAGGCAATGGTATAAAAAACGTTATTAGCAAAGTCCCGAAAAGGTAAAAAAAGATAAACACAGTGCGCCGTACTTAACCCTAAAACAAACGCAGTAACTCAGTCGCGTAAAAACTGCCGTTGAGCAAACATAGGTGTGGCTCTTACCTCGTGTTGACACAGCTTCGTCCTGTCCACCTTGTGAGCGTCCGCGCAAACACTCAGCGTTACTGTGGTCCCCGCCATTACAGTATTTTTTTCTTTCTCCTTCTCTTTGCCTGGAACGAAATAAACTGGCCATCAAAAGGGCACACCCTTCCGCAATATTTGACAACTGTGCGTTACTTAAAGGAAGGTTCCTGCCTGCATGTACACCCGAGAACACATGATAGAAGGAACAGCGGAACAAGTGACACATATCCGGCGGCGGAACCAACATGATTTCGTGGAGGCTAAAAATTAGGCAGCACTAATAATTTTTGTACTAAACGCTGCGGGTCAGCTAACATACGCTATGCTTGAGATGGAACTTCTACGTACTCGTTGCTTGGTGATCTTTTTTTTTTTTTTTTTCACGCAGAAAAATCAAATTGAACACGTATTCGGAATTTATCGGTTTTATACCTGACACAAACATTGATATGAACTTTTAGAAAGCGAATTCATTGCGCCGCAACGAGTAGGAGTATTGAATATTCGCTTTTTGAATGTTAAAGTTCCACAGGTGCAAGGAACCACGTTGTGTAAAAGAATCTAGTTAGACACCCTTTGCTAGACACGCTGCAATAAAATTGTTTATTTTCGTGAAAACATCAAATGAATACAATCTCGTTTCAGTAGTATTGGCTGCCGTTCCTTCCACGTGGTCTCGATTGTACAACCAACCAGGAAAAGACAAACGGAAGGTGCGAGTGTATTTGGTGATGATGTTACTGTACTACTCAGGCAACTACATCGCAGTGCCCAGTGGGTACATGAAGGGAAGCAGGTCAGAGTGCAGGGAGGTGCTCCTCTATTATTTACTACAGCCAGCTGCTATGCCTCAGATGTCTAAATGTTACTGCAGCTGATTGAAGTCTTTGGTATCCTCAGAGGCTTGGTAATATGGCTTGAGATGCACTCCTGTACAGGATCTCTCATTATGATGGGAAATAAAGCAATTACGCTTCCAGTTAGAGATTACTCGGCAATTATACGTGACAAGCCCACCTTTTCTAGTTTGATAACTGGAACTGGTCCTGGTGCACCACATTAAGAAATTGGTTTCCACTTTAAGTGCAGAAATAACATATAAATTATTTTGGCAAACTAGTCGTTATTTTTATATCGTGCGACGCAGTACACTACGGACGCTGTCTTTGAAACAGGTGCTGCTGCTATATTGTTCGCCTTTCAAACTCGCGCGTCGGTTTTGTGTGGTCATGGTCAGAGCTACTGCATTGTTCCAAGCGCTGCTACTCAGAATGCCTGTCAGTCCATCGTACGTGTTCTCATACACTCTTGATTCATACCGTTTTCCCGCAGGCTGGATAGACGTGGTAAGCAACGTAACACCGCAGAAACGACAGGACAGAGGGAAGGAGGCAATACAGGGCCTTTCCTCTGCCCTGTAGTTTCTGCAGTGTTGTTCCTTAATCATAATCATAATCAGCCTGAATATACCCACCGTAGGGCGAAGGCCGCTCCCATATTCTTCCAACTAACTCGGTCCTGTGCTAGCTGCATCCTCTTGACCCCTCCGAACTTATTAACCTCATCCGCCCACCTAACTTTCTGCCACGCACTGCTACGCTTTCCTTCCTTTGGAGTCCAGTTTGTTACCCTAAGCGACCATCGGTTATCCTCTCTTCGCACTACATATCCTGCCCATGCGCATTTCTTCTTGATTTCGCACTAGAATGTCAGTAACGAGTTATTTCTCTGACCCACTCTGCGCGCTTCCTATCTCGTAACGTTACCCCTACCATTCCATAGCCCTCTGGGTTGTCCTCAACTTAAGCAGAACCCTCTTGGCCTCTTGGTTAGCCTCCACGTTTCAGCCCCATAGGTGAGTAGAGGTAAGATGCAACTGTTGTATACTTTCCTCTTGAGCGATACCGGTAAGCTGCTAGTCATAACCTGCGAGGGCTTGCCAAATTCCTTTCCTTACCATGTCCCACCAACTGGCCTACAACCGCGCTCTTTTAAGCTATATATAGATGAATGTACCGGATATCTGTGTAGGCCAGAAGTGAATTCCCTGAGTGATACTTGCGCTGGAAGGATGGACAAATCAAATTTAGTCCAACCGATTCCAACAGTATTCACTACGCCCACCGAAAAGGGATAGATCGCTGCGTCACAATTATATTAGACTACAGGCTCAAACAGTTGTCAACATAGCGAGCGCGAAAAAAGACCGCAAGCGATGGTCTGTATGGCTGCGCAGAATTCGGCAGGAAAACTTTGTTTCTACGAAAAGTACCCACCTGTGTGAGGTAGTGCTTCTCTCTCTGCGTATCCGTAAAGAATATTATTTACGCTGCCCCGACACTAGCGCAGCGTGTTTCGCGTGATTCCCGGAAAAAGTGTGAGCACGGAAATAATTGTGAATTGATGTTGTGCTTCTAGTGAGATGGTGTCACTGGATACGCAAATAACAATCAGCATGCCATGAGAACTGACTCTCCCAAAATTTGAGCTCCAGTTACTTCCCCTTGTCTTTGCTTAAGGTAATTATCTTTTTTTTTTTTAACGTACGTGCTCTTGTTGCTGTCAGTCACACTTTTGAAACATCACTTGAACCGAACTGTGAATGATGTGTGAGTGTCCGGCGCTCATGTTTTCTATATCTCGTGAAGAGTTTTGTATACCTACTTTTAAAGCTCCTAGGGCTACTCCTTATCTCATTTCTTGAATAACAAGAATATATTTTCTTCTGTTTCGCGGTCTCGGCCTCAGTTTTCTTAGCTTGACAAAAGAAGCTATTCTCACGGAGTAAGCATTTCTGAAATATTCACTGAGATATATATTTAATCTTATCGCGTTACCTTAAAGTAGGTTGGAAATTCAAGCAAGCATTTTTAATCACTGTGGTTACTTACTCCCATTGTGACTATTCTGGTGTGAAATTGTTTCGTGCTAAAGGCGTATTCAAGAACATATACTAACGCTGTAATAAAACATTTAAACAATTTTTATCTTCATGAAACTTTTGCTTCCTTGCTGTTTTAAGGTCACTACTAGCATTTCCATTTCGTTGAAGGATAAGGAGCGACTGATGAAAGTTCCGGAGAAGCCAAAGTTCAGCCCTGAAAGCGTTGGTATGCTCAACTGTAAGGAAGGGCTATAAAATCAACACGTGGTGTAACAGTGCGCATCTTTTTTATTGTTTTAGTTCCTTGCCTTTCATTACCTTGCATGTCATGCATTTCAGCGTGTAGAGGAGCAATAAAATGAAATTCTAACAACACGGCGTCTGTACTCTGCTCTACGCAGTTCTTTTCATCGGGCTCTTACCTTGGTGATAATCGAAAACTGTTGAGCCGTTCCCGACTGTAATATGGACAGCTCAACGACCAAGTTTTGACCCAACCAGTCAGGTTACAAGCGTTGTGAAAATAAGTGGGAGCATCGTAGCGCGTAGGTGCCGCACCGCTTGCTTTTGTTTTATCGTGGCAGTACGCATGCATACATCATTTCTTGCCTAATTAGCATGAGAGCAGTGTTATACTTCATTCGCTGCTGTAAAAGTGCACCAAATTAGCGAACTTGTGTTACTCCATATAAAATCTATACCGTACGGCCGTCGCTTCAGCCGCGTTGGACCAAATATATGCGGCAGCGGGTCGGAGCTACCCCCAACGGTCGCGTTAATTTTCCCGTACCAATAACTTTGCTGCGGCCCCAGCATTCAGTCGCCACTCTCACGAGTGCACAAACTCCAACATCTGCCGCCTTGTGTGCCATGACCCCATCATACCTTTTCGCCGGCGTTGTGGAGGTACGTATAATAACCGACCAACTTGGCACTCTGCTAATTGCGCCGGGTGGGCCACCGCTGCCTTCAAAAGATAACGAGTTGGCGGCGAGCAGCATGCCAAGGTCTGTGCTGCGGGCATCCTTTCGTTTCCCCCAAAGCTCCAGCAACGGAAGTGCTGGCTACGTCACTAAAAAATAAAACAAAACAAATCAACACAGGGGTACGCTTTGTTGGAGTATAGAGTGCAGGGCATAAACTAAAATGCATTAGTAATAAAATAGTTTGTTGGATTCAAAACTGCTTAAAGTAATGCGATTATTACGTCAGTTGCGGCCATCGTGCCATCATTAGTACGTTGAATAAGTTGGGTTGTTGTCAGCATGTGCTGGCAACATCTCAACTGTAACTCGTCGCTTAATAATGCATTGCTGTTCCATTTAGTGATGTTATGAAGAGTGGACGCGCTTTTGATGGTTGGTCAATCTGACATGATCGAAGTGCACGAAGAGATCATCAGTCCGAAGTGCTGACTCTGGCGTCGCTGAAGATCCTCAGGAAATCACGATAACTGTATCTCGTCACTTGAAAATGCATTGCCGTTCGGAAATCACGATAACTGTAACGTGTCGCTTGAGAATGCATTGCTGTTCCATTTAGTGTAGTGTTATGAAGAATGGACGCGCTTTTGATGATTAGCACTTCAATCTGACATGATCGAAGTGCAAGAAGAGAACCATCAGGCCTAAGTGCTGACTCTGGCGTCGCTGAAGATCCTCAGGAAATCACAATAACTGTATCTCGTCACTTGAGAATGCATTGCCGTTCAGAAATCACGATAACTGCAACGTGTCGCTTGAGAATGCATTGCTGTTTCATTTAGTGTAGTGTTATGGAGAGTGGACGCGCTTTTGATGCTTAGCACTTCAATCTGACATGATCGAAGTGCAAGAAGAGAACCATCAGTCCGAAGTGCTGACTCTGGCGTCGCTGAAGATCCTCAGGAAATCACGATAACTGTATCTCGTCACTTGAAAATGCTTTGCCGTTCAGAAATCACGATAACTGTAACGTGTCGCTTGAGAATGCACTGCTGTTTCATTTAGTGTAGTGTTATGAAGAGTGGACGCGCATTGATGGTTGGCACTTCAATCTGACATGATCGAAGTACGAGAAAAGAACCATCAGTCCGAAGTGCTGACTCTGGCGTCGCTGAAGATCCTCAGGAAATCACGATAACTGTATCTCGTCACTTGAAAATGCATTGCCGTTCAGGAATCACGATAACTGTAACGTGTCGCTTGAGAATGCTTTGCTGTTTCATTTAGTGTAGTGTTATCAAGAGTGGACGCGCATTGATGGTTGGCACTTCAATCTGACATGATCGAAGTGCAAGAAGAGAACCGTCAGTCCGAAGTGCTGACTCTGGCGTCGCTGAAGATCCTCAGGAAATCACAATAACTGTATCTCGTCACTTGAGAATGCATTGCCGTTCAGAAATCACGATAACTGTAACGTGTCGCTTGAGAATGCATTGCTGTTTCATTTAGTGTAGTGTTATGAAGAGTGGACGCGCTTTTGATGCTTAGCACTTCAATCTGACATGATCGCAGTGCACGAAGAGACCATCAGTCCGAAGTGCTGACTCTGGCGTCGCAGGAGATCCTCGGGAAATCACGATAACTGTATCTCGTCACTTGAAAATGCATTGCCGTTCGGAAATCACGATAATTGTAACGTGTCGCTTGAGAATGCATTGCTGTACCTTTTAGTGATGTTTTGGGAAGAGCGGTCGTGGTTGTGAATATTAGCTTTTCATTCTGGCATGCTAAGGATGAACCAGAGACTATCAGATGGAAGTTCTGGTTCCGGCGTCGCTAGAGATCCTCGGGAAATCGCGGTATAACTTAAGAAAGTGTTTACGAAATATTTCCATGGAGAAAAGGGACGTGTCCCTGTGTCTCCGGTACTTCTTAGGAACAGAAGCACATTGGAACCATGTTTACACTCATTACGACTTTAGCGATTTTGTTTTCAGCGCGATCAGCGCTAAAGGAAAGGTGCCGCTCTCATCCTACGAGCCTCCGGTCGTCGCGCTTCTTGCCGCTAACTTGTGGCCATCAGCAGTCGAACCCGAAGCTTTTTTTTTTGTCCCAGTCTACGTTATGTTTTCGTCTCCGAAGATAGTGTGAAGCAGTTTAATGTAAGAAGACTACCAGTAAATACGGTATATTCACACGCTGCTCGGCCCGTCTGATCTTTATCCAGCCCAATTACTGGGCTGGATATTCGTCGCTTATTTTTGTTGAATTAAATCATTTTTTTGTCTAATTTCCCTTTATAACTCTTTTGTCAAGTTATTTTGTTTGTATGCAGTTTTCAGAGGCTCTCTTCCCCGTTATTTTATGTTTATGCAATTTCTATGAAACATAGTGCTCTTTCATTTATTGCGAGCAATTTTCATTGTTCATTACCAACCAGCCAGCTGGAAAGGCCCGCTGTTCATACCTACGTATTTCGCTGGAGCTTCGAAGGCAAAAGAGCTGCTGCCCAACCTCGTCGTCGCAGTCACTTCTGGTGCATGTTGACCTCCTCGCCCATCGCGGACGCTCCCGCTGCCCGGAGTGGCAACTGCGATGGCCGACCACGTGGGCGCGAGCAACTCCTAGACTTCTTTGCAGTATTAACTTGGGACCAGCTTCCGACATAACAGCAGAGTGGTGTTAAGAAGCAGCCTACCTCAGCATCATAGCCACGAAAGGACCTTCTGACCGACACTTGCGCGCGAGCGCAGACGAGCGAGCCCCTTTTGCTTCTACATCGCTGCTGCCGCCCCGTTGCAGCGTCTTGCCTGCACGACTCAGCGCGCCCACTGATAGCGCAGTCCTTCAATGCACTCTCGGCGCAGCTCCTGGCCGCACAGTTGCTAACCCGGTATGCAGGTGGCAACCCCCATGGACCACCGGTTCCCCCTGCGCACCCCTGGACACGTGGGCCCCCTGCGCGCCGCCGGCAACGGCAGTCCTGCCAGATGCGCCAGCTGTAACTACTCGGCGGTCTCCTGCTGAAAGCCCCAGGTACCAGCAGACAACGCTGTAGTTGCAGACCTAGCCTAGACCTGCACCGGAACTGTGTGGTACCGGCACCATCGCGTCAGGCAACCCCTGAAGTAACCAACGACAAGCCGGCAAGCCGGCAAGCCTGAAGACCAAGATTATTTGCGCTTAAGCTGTTAAAGCCATTCTGAATAGGACATCGGAATTATCAGCAAGCTTGCGGTGCAAAATGCAGTCGTCAGCAAATAGACGTATATTTTGCAAGAAATATAAGAAGGCATGTCATTTACTCTACTCAAGAATAAGATACTCAGAACCGACCTCCGCGGAACGCCAGAGCAGACTGGGAACGAAGGGGAGTTTATTTATTAGTTTCAAACTGAACGTTGGACGTGAGAGCAAATTCAATCAGTTATGGCAGGATCGATCTTTAGGAAGCTTAGTTTGTGAGGAAGTAGCGCACGGTTTACCTTGTCAAAACTTTTAGAGAAATGAAGAAAAATACATTCAGTTGAAAAACTAAAATCTAGACAGGCATGTACATCACAAGTGAAGATGACAAGCTGAGTTTCACAAAAGTAATGTTTACGGAATCCATGCTACTAACTTGAACATTATTTTTGAGAAAGTTTACAAGATGTTTGTATATAATATGCTCCATGATGTTACATATGGTACGAATGTAAAGGAAATGGCATTGTAATTGAGGGGATAATGTGTTGAACCCGACTTGTGGCTAGGGATGGCATTTTCAGATTTCCAGTCATGAGATATATTGCCAGAGTTATGTGAAAGGTGTGATGCCTTTGCCGGAGAGTGTGCTGTTTTTTTTTATATTTGTATAACAGCCCTAGACTCAATACTGAGCCCAGCTCACGTGGCACTGCCCACTAGCCAACCGTGTTTAGATTCAAAAATAGACGCGCAGGGCCGGCCCTAAAAACGGCCGCCCCTATATCATTGCTAATCAAGTGTATAAAAAGGGAAATGATTGAAAATGGGGCAGTCCAATCAGTTCTCAATTGGGACTTCATATTTACAGTCATGTTACAAGGTTCTTCTTAGGCTCTAACGAGTTACTTTGATGAGGAAAGTAGCGTAAAGTAGTTGTCATTGTAAATTAATTTTTGTTTCTCCCAGTTTTAATACCTGTACATATATTATGCCGTAAATATATGCTCTGTTGTCATCATCTTCAAGCACGCCTCCTAGTCTTCCACGCCGAAGAACACGACTAGAATGTGTTCTGGTGTTTGATGAGGAGGATTTCTTTGACAAGGAATGGCACTGGGCTCCTTTCTGAAAGCGAGGACATGACCACTTTATGTATTTGACATGGCTGCTCAAAGTTAAGAAAACGCAAGAACAGTGAAAAACTGTCATGAAGAAAACCAGTGTCTCATTCCCTGGCTTATAATAAAATAATTAATTTATAGTGTCTGTGTGTGCACACTAGTGAAATAACACATGCAGTTCCTGTTCACTGCAAGGTGATCATTCCAATGCTGGAGCTGTGGCAGGACAACCCTGGTTTAAAACTTTAACATTCAAAGGTAATATTTATGGGCCACCTACAAGTGAAAGAATAAAGCGACATCATTCTGGCAGGGTACTTGTTGCATGAATTTGCCGGAAGGTTGTGCTGTGTCCTGTCTTCAGTGTGCTTCATGTCCATGCCTTCTTGAGCTTATATCTTCCAATAGAAAGCATAAAGTTTAAGGAAGTGTGGCTCCAGTGAAAGTGGAAACACTATGTACTGCCGCCTTGATTTTGAACAATATAGCGCCAGTGTCGACTTAACTGCTGGTCAGCGCCTTATAACGACGATAAGCGTGCAACAAGTTGAGAGTTCGCGCACGCGCACGAAGGCAGAGCGTCGTCTGCTACGCTGTTCCTAGAAAAAGGACGTACGCCCTGCCACAATATCAGTTCGCAAAATCCCGCCAACCCATTGAGCGCGTGCGCATGATTATTATTTGAGACTGCATGAGACGTAATTTCTTTCTCTCTCTCTCTCTTTTTTTTTTTTTGCCTATTGCGGGAGGCCAGCCTGGCTATGCAAAGTTATGATAAGAAAAAATAAAAAGAAATAAATATAACAGCACATTGAAACTATTGCCTGGATAGCGATAAACGGGGTTCCAACCAGCTCTTTAATCAGCCTTGCAGTGTCTCGACGGTATAAAAAGGCATCGCAGCTTTCAAATGCCCTCTTCGGCGGAGAATGCCTCCACGTGTGCCACTGGAACGACGCCACCGCATCATCGCAATGTCGCTTTGCGGCAAGTCTCAAAATGAAATCGCTAACAGCGTTTGAGTTACTCAGGCTACCGTAAGCAGAATAGTTCAGGATTATCGCGACGAAGGGCGCGTTCGTGACGCTCCTCGACATTTCAAGCGCTAGACAACCGAAGAAGAGGACCATGCCATTGTTGCTGCGGCTTGTGTAGCATCCTTCATGACTGCTGGCCAATTGAAACAGGTCGCTGGAGTGGACGTGAGTGACAATTTGGTGGTGCGTGTCCGGCTTCGAGAAGCAGGTCGTCGCCATCGAGTTGCTGCCCAGAAGCCAAAGCTTTCGGCGACTAACAAGGAGAAAAGGCTACAGTTTGCACGCGACCATATTGAATGGACCGTGGAGGACTGGGAAAATATTGTCTTCACAGACGAGTCCACGGTTTGCACAAAATGGGACCAGCAAGAGAAAATTTACCGGCCAGACCTCATAAGGTTGGTGGTTTATCATTGTTCATTTCTTAGATTTGGCTATGCTTGGCTTACATTTACGAAAGTATATGGCATTTGCTTCATGGGATGGCATGTGATTATCAATGTCGGCTGTCACTGTTCAAGAAATAGAGGATGCAGCACATGCGGGTAAAATGGTTCCTAAATAGAATAGAAAAGAACATCTGGAACAACTAGGCATCATGACGTCTTGGCCTCCCTAGGGAGCGGACCTCAATATAATTGAAAATGTTTGGGGTATCCTCAAGTCCAACTTGTCTAAAATGAGTCTGCATGATGCATCGCCAGACGACTTGTGGGAAGCGGTGAATAGTGAATGGGATGCCCTTAAGAATGACGTGGACCTTGTACCCGCACTCTTCGACTCCCTGCCCAGGCGCATCGCGGGTTTTGTTCAGTCCGGAGAATTTCACCGTTATTAACTTCTAAGTATGATCTGTGAGAGTCTTGAGTCAAGGCCTTGTTTCAGTTATAAAATGCACTTAGCAAATAAAGGTTATTTGGTGAAAATACGCAGAAGTATTCAACTTCCGCGGATACATGCAGCTATGCCTTTTGCTACTCCCTTCTCTCCTAAAAAAAAAAGCAAAAAAAAAAAACGTGCTTATACACCTCATGCTTCTCAATGCATCCATCGCTCCTAACCTGGCGACTACCATTTCCAGCTCAGGTGACGCAGGCAGGAAGCGGCAACCCTCTTGCAAAAAAAAAAAAGAAAAAAAATGGGGGGTGGGGGGGGGGGGGGGGGGAGCGCAACATTCGTGGCTCCGTGTCTTTGCGCTTCAAGTAGTTCAGGAGTGAGCGAGTAGTAAACCTCGCTGCATTAAGACAAGTGGGCCTTGGTCCAGAGCCACAAAAACCGAAAAATGATAACTCGCAAGGAAGCATTCTCCGCGGAAGGGCACGTTTGAAAGCTGCGGTGCAATTTTTATACCGTCTAGACACTGAAATACCGATTAAACAGCAGATCGGTGCATCTTTTTTCGTGATCTAGGCCATCGTTTCCATCTACTTCTGCGTTTGCTTCTTTTTATTTTTTCTTATCTTCGCTCTGCTTCGCCAGCGCGGCCAACGTATTAGGCAAAAGAAAGGCCGCATCACGTCTCAGTCACATTTTATTCATGCGCATGTGCTCTACTGCATGCCAGGCGTGTTTCTACGAAGTGGTATTGTGGCAGAGAGTGTGTCTTGATCGGAACAGCGTAGTAGACGGCGCCCTTTTTTCCTGCGCGTGCGCGAACTCTTGCTGTGTTGCACGCTTATCGCCGTTATAAGGCGCTGACTAGCAGTTTGGTCGACGCTCGCGCTATATTATTATAAATCAGGGCGGCTGTACCAGCCAAGAGGTGTGCTTATTAGATTGTCTATGTGCGGTAAGCAGGTTTTGCCTCTATTGTAAGTTCTACTCTAGAGCGACCAATAATTCATACTTATGCATTATGGTACACGGCTGCACTGATCTTATATTCTTTTCCCGATACGGATTTATGGTTTTAAACAATTGGAAAACTGCTGCACTGGCCGCTGTTGCCTACTTAACGTGAACGTTGTAAATAGTAAAAGTGAGAATAGAGCAGAAAACAATATTCTTCAAAAGGACAGTGTTCGACTCATGCACGTAATCATGTACAGTATGTCCCTATCGTTTAGACACTGATGCGTTGATGTTAACGCAAGCGTGCAAGTTTACTAAAAGAATTTGTGACACCTTTCTGAGTCGACTTGTTGATGAGTCTGTGTGGCTTATTATTTAGCGCTTAGCAGGATGCAACAACATATGTGCGGCTGGGCATTATGCCAAAACGCTTTGCTGTAAGGAGGACAAGAAGTCGGATATCACGTTTAGGAAGCACACGGAAAATAGTTAATGTACCAGGTGCAGCGTCTTTAACCTTATAATGACAAATATTAGCGCTGGTTGCCTTGCGCCGAAGGAAACCGAACAAGGGCTGAGGAGAAGCCTCAGTTCGCAAGGCAACGTTTCGATAGGAGGAACTGTCTTCTTCCCAGACGAAGGAAAGTCGTCTTATCGAAACATTGTCTTGCGGAATGGGGCTACTATTCGGCCCTTGTTCGATTTTCATTGATACTACGCGGACGTCTTTCTTTCGCTTTACCCTGATTGTTTAGTGAGTGCTTATAGCCACTTGCAATATCCTTGCACACTAGACGCACCGAAAAACCTCGAAGAAGGTGTATAATTATTTAAAGACTAGCTGCTACGCAGAAAGGCATCACATTTATTATTGTGCGGTGACACGCGCACACTCACACGCACAGATTAATGTGTTTGCTTTCTTGTACAGCCGATGGGTATCGTCCTATCAAACTATACGTGACAGCTCTTTCATGGTTCATAGCTTTTAGAGCAGCTGCAAGTTATTACTTAGAATTAAGTGCCAGGTTATTGAGAAAGCGCACACTACTGATATCAGGTTGTGTGGATCAGTCTTGTATGGCCAATTTACTATTTGCGGGAAAGGTTCCTGCGCATGCGCGATAAAGTCGCAGTTTTTGGAAATCATAACCAAGCCCAGCTATACACATCCGAGCATTCTTGCGCTGCAGTGCGGTGAGTGATTTGAGCCGCTTGCCTCGCTTTTGACGCGCGTGTGCCCATGATTTGAGAAACCTTACAATTTAGTTTAACAAAATGTTGGAAGCGTGAAAAAAAAATAAAGCGGCCTGGCTCTTTCGAGGCCGATTCCCGAGTGCACGTTGTCTGCCCTCGAAGCATCGTGCTTGGCTTCCTCTTCCCCTGCTCCTCTACGGAGGTGCGTTTTCTCTCCATCATCTAGGGGTTCTGGTTTTATTTGCCTGGTTTGTAGAGTTTAACGTCTCAAAGCGATTCAGGCTATGAGAGACGCCGCAGTGGAGGACTTCAGAACTTTCGACCATATGGGGTTCTTTAAAGCGCACTGAGATCTCACGGAAGCCACTCTGCATGTTTAACCTCCATCGAAACGCAGTTACTGGCGGTCGGGATCGAACCCGGGTACTACGGCACAGTAGTCGGGCATCTTAACCGCTGCACCACTGCGGCGGGGTATTTGCGGGTTCCATCTGGGTCTTAGTCAGTTTCTCAGCTGTTATGTTTTCATTCTCCATGCGCGACCTTTACGGGTAAGGGCCATCAATGCGAAGCTCTACTTGTAAGGCTTGCTTTTACATGCGAGTTGGTGTGATACATGCTATACCTTCACCAAGGACTATCGACTTTCAGAGTACAGCCGTGCAAGATGGTTCATCATCTGACCTCACAACAAAACTCAACAGCAGCCCGACTACATGATTGCAAGTTTCACTGAACCTTGACTGAATGTTGCAGCTGACAAGATGATATACGTCTGTAAAATTAATTATTGGTTTTGCCAATATCCTTGTCTTACGGCGCAATACTCTATCATATCACGTATATGAAATCTAAATAAACTTGGAGTAAGACGGAGGAAAGGAACATGGAGGGCAATGACCTTGAGTTAAAAAAAAACAATGCGCTCATCTAAGTTGCATTATGAACCCTGCCGTGAATAAACGGATGATTTGGATGTGTTCTCAAGTTAATTCAAAGGCCTCGGGATTTGCTTCAGTAGAGTAAGCTAATTATGGATTTGACGCATGTATGTTCGTCTGCAGTCACTTCTGCTTTGGTAATTGATTAGGTGTGATCCGCATGCAAGCATCTGACTAAATCAGCACCTTGCATGCGGGCTAATTGCCACCCAACAATTTCAGTTTAAGAATATATGAAACAAAAAAGCTACTGGTAGCGGCCGGCTCAGTTTACCGATGGTCGTTACAGAGCTGTCACCGATGGGACTCATTAATCAAGCGCGATAAGCTGGAATGCGGAAAATGAGCGGCTGCATAGCGGAGCGATCATGAAACAGGCGCCCTCCTCGGAACGCGCGCGGTTCTTGATCTTGCATATCACCGTGGCCCGTTAAGACGTACGCGTTCTTAACGCGGCGAAGGCTTGATCCAAGTAGACTGCTTCCTTGCAAGCATTTGATGATGAGGTTCATTGCAGCCGGAACTTAAAATGTGCTAGGAACAAGCTGTCGCAACCAGCAGTTAATTGTTTATTCTTGCTGACAACGCGGGGATTTTATATCGATCCTTCGGCGCAGATCGCTAGAGCCCGAAGGAAGTTTATGAATAGAAATATTATACCGTACTGACACGTACTGCGGAACGCTGTATAATTTGTAATTTGTTTCCCGTTGGTTCCTCTTTTTCGCAGTGTCATGGGCGCTCTGCTAGCGGGGATTTCCATAACGCCAGCGACGGCCGTCTGCTACGTACTTCGACATTTTAGCTGGTTTCTTGGTTTTGCTCAACTTATTCAACGTACTAAAAGTTGCGCGATGGACGAAACGGATGTAATTAGCTATTACTGCAAGCAAGTTTCAATTCAGCACACTCCATTATTACCAGTGCATTTAAGTGTACCATTGTACTGTATATATACTAAAACAAAGCGTAAGAATTTTTTTATCTGCTTTTTGTTGTGCTTTATTTTTTAGTGACGGGACAGTCAATTCCATTGTTGGAGCTTTGCTGAAACTAAAACACGCGTGCAACAGACGGTGCCTGTATACGCTGACGGCGCGAAGCTGAGGAAGGAGGAGATACGAAAACCCAACGCCCCAAGATGTGTTTCGACCAACTATACACTTCTTGGTTCGCACGCAGCAAGAAAGGAGGCAAAGGGGGGTGGGGGTGGTGGGAGAATCCAAACGGCAGCTCGTGGAGCCCACCTAACTACACGGGGCGTTTCAATTCAAATTATTCAATACAGATTTTTTTTTTTTTTTTTTTAGAAGACATGAAAGATACACTAGTGCGGTCTGTTCAGGTGTTTTCTACATTAAGGCAGACAATATTTGCAAGTTATAGTGCAATAAAAAGACGGCTAACTAAATAAAATTACCTAGAGAAGTTATAATTATTTTAGGACGCAATATTACGAAGCAAAATTTAAGGATTGAATGCTGTAGGTGAATCCAGTTTGTAAAATTCTTGTATCGACATTGTTGCCCGAAATATACCTAGCATAAAAAATACCCTTTCTACAGCGAGTAAAGTAATCACGTAAGCTTTTTCATAAAGTAAGTAGACTGCATCTATGTTGCATTAAACCTCTGCGATTTTAACAATGCCTAGTGTGAAAAGCTATATTGAAGAGCTTTAATAATCATTTTCGTTAAAGTTTGATGCTGCGATCCGTGTGCTGGTTGTCGAACATTTACAGTTGGGTTCTATTTTCACTTAAGCAGCTCTGAACTTCGATACTTAATCATGTATCCTAAGGAAAATACAATGAAGTTAATTAAAAATCTAGTGAACTCTCTTTCTTTCGTGCTTCGCCCGACTGCAAAATCAATCTGCACAAACTCACAAAAAAAAAAAAAAAAAGTGCCCCCCGAATATTTACGGTTCAGTCATGTCGAGTAACTTTTGGCATCATGCGAGTAAAAGATGAATTTGATTAAGACCTACCCTAATCATGATGTTTACATGGATGCCACCGATTCCTAACAAAACTTGTTTTTGCTGTGTCTTGTCCAATCGTCATCGTTTGCCGAATGCCAAGGCTCATGGACATGCCGCACGGCTTGGTTGGAGGTGCGGTTCATCGCCATCCTCGCCTTGCACCGTCGAAGCCAACCGTACGCCGGGTCCATCGGCTGAGAGCCCGTGGAGATCGCCGCCCAGCTTTGCCCCAGCCATTCGTGCTTAGATCCGACCAGCCGCTCTCCCCAGCCCCGTCCCCAGCCCTGACCATAACACACGCAGACCAGGAAGAGCCCATAGCCTACCCGATCGACCCCACGACCACTCGAGCCAAGACAGCACCCCCACCCAAGCCGTGCGGCGTGTCCATGAACCTTGGCCTTCGGCAAACGGTGACGATTGGACCTGATGCTCCGGGGCAAGCATTCATCCCATCTTTGCATTCATTGTGGTGTCCAGCGTTTTGTCTCCTAATCATGTGTATGTGTTCATCCTCACTTCATGCAATGAATTTCTAGCAATCGATCGGGACGATCGCTCGGCGGCCCCGGGTAGTGCTACGAAGAAGACAAAGCGGGCAGTGGTGCGGGGCGGAGCGCTCGCGCCAGGCCCGCCGGCCATTAAAGCATTTTTCATCGTCATGTTATCGCGTCGCTCTGTTTCTGTTGTGTCGCCGTGTTCCATCACTTGTCATGCCACCACGTAACAATATTACGATTAGGAAAGTCAGATTTTTTTTTTTTTCTGCGGTGCCCTCATATGACGACTAAAGGAGATAGATTGTTGCTCACAGTGTTTGTCGCAGTCCCATTCTCCCATTGGCCTGGTATACTTTCGAAGATGCGCGCCTGAAGGATAAAATAATGAATCAAAAATAGTCTTTCGCCAATTGTTTGCAGCACACATGGACAAAATCGATGTGCGTTTGATCGAGCGATGTTTCTTGTCAAGCAATTTTCAAACTGCTGTCTCCACAGGAGTTCTCCAAATGTTTGTCATTGTCACCTGCGTTAAGACAAACGCTCAGAGGAAATACTGAGCCATTATTAGCATCGTGCTGTATGCTTCCATCTTAGAGGCTACAAAAATCTTGAGACGAAGAGCGTTCTACTTGCGGGATTTGGAATAACCAGGATACGCAAACCAGCGACAGAAATGCCTTCGTCAAAAACGTGCCCCCTAGGTAAGTGTACTAATTCGCCAAAATAAGCAGAAAACAGCTTCCAAAATGACAATCAGTGATGTACTAATGCGCTTGCTAACCATCCAACATTTGCAGCCGTCTAGAAGAGATACGGCAAAGACAAGAGTTGCGATCCGGCTCGACCCTTTCACGTAAATGAAAAGGGCGGGTCATCGTCGGCGATGCATTTTACGACCTTGCGTGCCCTGTTTGCCAAAGGCCAAGTTGGCGTCATAGCTCTCAGCAGAACAGAGCACAACGCTGCCGTGTCCAAGGTTTTTCCAAACTCGCTTCATCCGCCGTTTTTTCCTCGAAAGTTCGGCGTCCCGAAAGTCATCGGTATAAACTAATGCACCAGGCGGGAATGAGTGACTGGCAGCAGTGATCGATGTGGCATCTTTAGCCACGCCCAGGTACCGATGTTGTTCGCCTGCTTTACTGGAACGCAAGTGATAATGTAAAAGGTGAGGGTGGATTGAGTTTTATGTCAAAAACAACTGAAGTGAAATTTAAGACGCTAATGCAATCTTTAGTACGGTTTGCATTAGCCGCTGTAGTGCTGGAATTCTGACAGGAGGGCTGGGATTGCGTGCGTAGAGGTCTAGGAAAGATTTTCGGCTACTTGTATGGTGTTTAGTGCTTCGAGGGAATGTCATATTTTCGTTTACTCTGTTCGCGTGTCCTCATAAGCACCACATAAAGCAGCGCTGTCTCGCTTGTTTTTTCTCTTCAGTGTCCTGTATAACATTGGCTGCTCAATAATAATAATAATAATAATAATAATAATAATAATAATAATAATAATAATAATAATAATAATAATAATAATAATAATAATAATAATAATAATAATAATAATAATAATAATAATAATAATAATAATAATAATAATAATAATAATAATAATAATAATAATAATAATAATAATAATGCACCTCCCTACATCTGCTGCAAGGACGCCTCTCCCATATCTGTCAAGTTAACTCAGTCCTGTGCCAGCTGCACCGGTATAATCCCCAGGAACCTTAATCTCAGTCGACCGCCTAATTTCCTGCTGGTTCCAGCTACGCTTGCCATTCTTTGGAATTAAATTTGTCACCCGCAGAGATCACAGCTAATCTTGTCTTCGCACACACAACCTGCCCATTTTTTCTTAATTTCTTCTCGAACGTCATTAAAACGCCTTTGTATGCCTACCATGTTTCGTTCGATAGCACTTTACGTGGTCCTCAGTTTAGGTTCAACTCTCTCCTTTAGCCTCCACTTTTGCCCCATAGGAGAGTACTGGCTAGATACAGTGTTAAGTAGATTCTCTTTTAGGGGTGTTTGTATGCTGAAATTAATGACATAGTAGTACTTATCGAATGCGCTCTATGCCCAATCCTGATTCTTCATTTCGTTGTCCGGATCTGCAGCCACTACCTGCTTTAAGTAGACGTATTCCCTTGCCACTTATAACGCTTCACCACCTTCCCTCAATGGCTGTCCCTTGTCTCTTTAGAGGTGAAAATTACTTTAGCTTGCTGCATGTTTGTTTTTAGCCCTATCATTTTCTCTACATGTCTAAGTCTGTAATCATTACGGGCAATTTGTCCTGTGAGTTCGCAAAGCGATGTGATCAGCAAGTCGCAGATTACTGAGGAAAGATTTACAGAGCTAACAAATAGACACTCACAAAAAGGCACATAGGACAGGCGCTGATTCCAACTTCTTTTTCAAAAAACAAATGCTCCCTCACTGTCGCCAATATATGTATGCAAGTTTAGGCCTCCCCTACCTAAACAGAATTCAAAAGACGACTTTCTCCACTAAACAGTCATACTAAGGTGATGGTGTGGGATCATTAGTTTTTTGAAGAAGACGCTTCAATTTGGTGTTTCGAAAACGAAGCTGGAGTCAGCGTCTGTTTTGTGTGTCTTTTTGTGAATGTCTATTTGTTAGCGCTGTGAATCCTTCCTTTTATGAGTAATGCACCAACTAGCCCAGCAATATGTTCTACTAGATATGAATCTAGTAAAACAGTAGAGTAGATGTATTCTCCATCAACCCTTGTTCCTGAGTGATTTCAATCCAGGTCTCAGAATATTCCTTTAAACAAGCGGTGAATAGTACTGCGTAGGTTGTGTTTGCTTGTTTAACATTATTCCTTACAAGAATTTTATTACTTTTTCTTTATGCAACACTGTAGTTGCAGCCCAGCCACTATAGCCGCTACGTATCCAGTACCTTCACATAAATGCTTTCTTGTAATCTGTGAATGCTATTTGTTGGGTTTTGTTTCACCATAATGCAAAGGCAACTCGCCCAACAATCACTGTTGTAGAAGTCAAGCTTCAGAGTCAAATATTGGGCCAAAATTCGGCTTCCATGGGGTAATTAGGATAAAATGTGAGAGAGGAATACCAGCCACACATCGTTATTCTGTGGTACGTATTATGTATTCTTATTTTGAGGTCAGTTCTGAATTATTCCGAGCTTTATTGATAGTAAAGTCCTAAATATGTTTTTTTTTTCCTATTTTTTTTTATCGTTTTATGATTGCTTTTCTCAGACTCTTTTTGTCAGTTATCGATGTAATGTCACGTTTTATGCTACGTTTAAAAGGTGTAGCTGTAACAATGAGTTGTGTCTGCATGCCTTCACGAAGTGTTTGGTTTTTGTCATATGGAGAGAGAAAAAAATTGATCAGCAGAAATAATACGATGCCCTGAAAAAGTGACTCCAAGTTGTGGCCACTTTGAAAAAAAATACGCAATGCGTTGAGTACTTGCGCGCCGGCCCACCGTCCCACAAATTTGCAATGGTTGCAAACAAAACCTAGTGCGACCAGAAGCAGAAGGTACGGAGAGTAAGTTTTATCTGTTCCATTACAGCACGGAACAGAAGGCAATTCTGAGAGATCGTACTGACAACGATACGTATACCGCGTCCTAGAAGGAAAATATTTGGATGTGCTGATCCAGCGTCACACAGAAAACATCGCGCAGTGACGACAGAGGACGAGGTTAGCTTGTTTCGTGTTCGTCTCGTCATCTGTTTCTACTGCGCTGTGATTACTTTGTGTCGAAATTTATTCTTGTTGGTGCAGCCAAATGTGCTATTTTCTAGTCTGTTTGAATACATTTACGCTATGGCATGCGCTACAGGTCCCGTGTACCGAAGGCAAAACATTGATCGGGCTTAATTGTTGATCTGCCGGTGAAAGGTTTAAAGCAGCAGCGGAGCGATGACTACTAGTTGCAGTATGTTTAAATCAATTCGGCTTATAATTGATTTCAGTACAGAAATAATTGCAAAGAAAAGAACAAAATACCGCTTAGCGAGCAGCTTCATGACGGTGCTTCTTGTCATGTCAGTGAGTGTTTGACACAATGCCAGTGTCGGTGGCAATGGCAGTGGCATCCGGCACGAAAATGTACTCTGCCCACTATGTCACCCTCTGCAGGCGGCACATCTAGCCTCAGTCATATCCGTGCCCTATTCCGCTACTGTTGTTCTTAGCTAGGATTATCTGTATATAATGCGCATCAACCATAACCGACATCCTTACAGTGTCACCAGGATAAAAAGAAAGGTAACGTTCTTCTCGTGTCCTGACTTTCATCCCGTGTCCTGACAGTTAATTCCACTGACGGCACATCGTGCCTTCTTCTATCGTGTGATAACTGCATTATTTTATGGACTAATGCAGTGTTTTTAAACACTGAAATCCTTTGTTTTCAGCTGGCGATAAGTGTGAAAGAGTGGCAATAGCAAGCAAGAAATAGCAGCAACCAATATTTTGAATCAGTGCAATTCTTTCCCTTCTCTTTTTCTTGCTTTCTCTATAAGTCTTGGCGGTATAATCGTTCACTCGTGCTGAGCGTCAGCTAAAAACATGTCTACACACATTGTTTATGCGCAAGCTGGTCACATTACAGTAGAAGATTATTTGTAACTGTACTTAGCTAAGTTAACCACTAAAAGTATTGACCATGAAGAACTATACAAATAATTAGGTAAATTGTTTTGCGTGGAGTAGTCTCCTAAGGCACGTTCCGAAGTTTATAATCAGTGTATTAATTCAATGTACAGTTGGCATAGCATAAAAAATTTGTTCTAATTACGTATAATGCTGCCAATCATACTTTCATTTTCTAGAGCGGAGACTCCACTCTGCGGGGTGCAACTCAACTCCCAAGATTTGCGGATGTCGGCGATTGACTTTGGTCTCTTCACGATACCCCACCTCGTCTTCTTCTCTTTAAGCTACTTGTGGAAAAGACACCACCTCGTCTTCTCCTTAAACCTCTGAGTGGGAATATGATGACCTTCAAGGCCTCGAAAGGTCAAACTAGAACTTGGGTATTTTGGTGGCGATATAGCTAGTCGCTTGTCGTCAAAAAAAAAAAAAAATATGCATCGTCATGAAAACGAACCGGTTGAGTTCCAGCTTGGATACTCGGGTTCAGCAAGTCAGCACCTTAGCCACTGAGAAACCACGGGGTGTTTGCGCTCTTTGTAACCAGGATTAAGTAGGGCTAAACCTTCTCCGCGTTTTATCATTTCTGCAAGTGTTGCACATGTCCGACAAATTGCGCTAATATGTACGAATGTGTATGTCCTCAACCTCTGTCCCTGACGTGCAGTGCCGTTGGGTTTCAAACCCTTGAAGCCTGCATTAGCGTGATGGAAATACTTACTTGAACATTCGCGTTTACTTTCCGCTCACTGTGCTCACAGCGATCCTCTTGTTACGTCCCCTAAACGACGATACCCTTCGTGTACACTAAGCATTTACTCATGCTTTCCTACTCGTCGTATGTTAACGTCAGAGGATAGATACATGAACTAATCGCGAACAATGAACAAACTCAAAGAGCTCTTGCTTCCCTAACATAAGCGTAAGGGCAATGAAGCAGCAAGGCACTGACGTGTACACCATCATGGCCCGCAGGAAGCCTACAAAGAGACAGCGCTGTGGTGCTGAGGCTGAGGAGCACGAAGGGTGCAGCAAAGGACTTAGCAGCGAAAAAAAAGAGAATAAAGACGGGAAGGGCAAGAGAAAAGGGAAGAGTAGAGGGGTAAAGAGGGGAGAAGTGAAGCGCCAAGTGAGAGAAAGAGAGCCAGTCTCTATAGAGGCAAGCGCATTGTGCAGGTAGATATGCATATCAGAAAGTAGGAGGTTGGGCCTTGCCACTTACAATTGCACTCACTCTGCCAGCGCTTGAGGCCCCCGATATCAGGTATTAAAGGGTCCTTACTGCTGCTGCGGGAACTCCAGCCCGTCCAGTTGCCGAGGCGGGAGAAGGCGCGAATCACCATCGGGCTGGACGGAGCGCTCTTGTTGCGCGGGCTCTCGTGGATCTCGGGAACCTGCGACAGCGCATGAGCGTCGTTGTCAACTGCGCGCCAGTACCACGTGCCGGACTGGAACGCAGAAATGAACTGACGCCTTCAAAACGCTTGGAGACATGTCACAATGTGTTAGCATGACGGTATATAGTCCAGCGTATCGGTAATACCATTTTCTCTAAGCTCGTGTCCCAGTGCGTTCAAGCGGAGCCATATACCTAAGGACCTTCCGTGACCGGCAGCTTTTCACAGGACCGAGAAAACTTACCCGACGTTACGCACAAAGGAGAAAAAACATCAGGGCAGAACAGGTAACTGTTTTATAAAGGCTTCGTTAACGGAATCACTATCTTCAGATGACGCCACTAGCGTTGTTGGCAACGCGTGCACGTCTCGGGACAGTGGCATTGCATTAATGGTTCTCTAGAATACCCAAGGGAACACGGGAATGCACTGGAATTCAACTGCGATGTTTTAGTGCGCAACTGGTGGTGCAGAAGAAAGTCCTTACGGTGACAGAAAGAATTATACTGAACAAATTGTTCTATTTTTATTTGTATGGTATTCGCGGTGTGCAATAATCCGCTGTGTGGCGCCATCTGTGAATTCGTATAAGCATATTTGTGCAGTTATACACGCACAGAGGTGTTTACACTTCACAAGTGGAGCAAAATATGAATAACGAGCGCCTGCACATTACTGTCCCCAAATTCATTATTTTCTTGAGAAGAAAGAAAAAAAAACTAGCAAACGGGGGCACTTAAGTTCACCTTAAGAGCGTTACGCGATAGCATTACAGAGTGGTGTGAATTTATGTCACTAATTGGTGACCCTCTATAACTGCACATTTTGGTAAAAGGTGTGAAGCGAGGTACAAGGCCTAGGTTTGTCTTCACCAAAGAAACGTTCCTTGCTAGCCTAACGCAACGTACCCTGCATGTAACACAAAGGGCGGAAATCCGATTCGAGGCCTTGAGTGCGCATTTGTTTTTGTTTTCTTTTAAGGGACGTCATTGCGAGTAATGTCAAGACTACGTCGAGATCTGCTTCGATCAATCAGGATTTCCAGCAGCGTCGACGCCGGGCTTTCCGCCGAGCCTGATCATTAAAGCTGTAAAATTAAAAATATAGCACAATTTTACTCCTATCATGCTACGACTCAGGCTGCGGTTCGAAGCTTCAAAATATGTTAAACAAGCTAGTTTCCTGGCGGCGGTGGCAGGCGAATTTTTTACGCGTCTTTCAAATTCAGATATGTTTAGTAGGAAAACTTTTTGGTGAACAAAAATTAGGAACAGTACTCCGATAACATTTGGACGTCATTCTCACTGCTTTCGTAATACAAAAAAAAAAGTATCTTGATCCAAACATTAGTACGCACACCAGGAGTGAGAGTCACATAAGATGTGAATCTGCTGACAACATGTGCACAATGTGCAGCATCGCAACGTTCGTCACATATTTTTCATCACTGACCACAAAGAAAGAACCGACCGACATCACCCGCCTATAATGAATTTCGTAATTAACGCTGCGACAGGATAGCGTTTTCGTCACCTGAAATTATATTAGATGATGAACGTCGTGATGGTACGCTGCTTTCTGCCAAGTGCAAAATGTATAAAAGCATACATGTGCTTTCAGGAAAGTCACTTACCTGAAGATAGTTGCTAGACTTTGGTCCTGACGGGCTGACCACCTTGGAGGGCGTGTCTGGAACGCCCCCAGCGCTAATGCCGAAGCCGGTGCTGAATCCGTACAGCATCTCCAGAAACACGCTGCAAAGCGAGTTAGTGGCGTATATGAACAAAAAAATATGAGGCGAATTCTTTTTCGCGGAGTCTACAATTGCTTCTGCTAGCCTGCTTGTTGTTATCATAACACAGATTTTGATAAGAGCAGGGTTATTGAGCCGGTGTCTTTCACTATTTGAAATCATGAGCAGAGTAATGTGTGGACTACCTGTCTACGTTAGCACGTTCAGTTTCTTACTCTTACCTAGAGGGAAAGCTGTGCTGCCGTCTATGGGAGTTTACATGGAGTTTCCAGACGGCCAGTTCAGCCACCATGGGCTCTCAAAGCATCATGGGCCAGAGAGCTACCGAGTGCAGAACTACAACTTTTGGCCAAAACTAATGCAAATATATACGTTGTTCTACCATAAATAATGTCCTAAGATTGAATACTGTGACTGTAAATTGCAAAAAGAGAGAGAAACAGCATGTCAGCAGTGTGATGTTTATCCAATATAAGCGATGGCTCTTTCTCCTATTGGCTTAGTTTTGAGCAGCACAAATACCAATATTTCGGACTTAATAGGCAAAATTTGAAACAGAAAACCGTTATAAAAATACTATTGGTTGTGCAATCACTTAAGGAAGTTTTTAGTGGCATTTCGGGAAACAAAAACCATTTATTGGCGACGTCTGCTTTTGCGCCTTCGCTACTATGGCTTTCGCGGTCTATGTACGCACCTTCAGATGATGATGAAAAAGAAACATTGCAGTAACACCACTCCACGTACCCGAGAAAAACCGACTGTCCCGCAACAAGTAGCACACCGGCCCATGATTCTTAGCGCGCCCATGGTGGCTGAAGGGCAGCGCCCTCAGCTTTCCCTCTAGTTAGTGTAAGGAACTCTATGCCTAATATGAAGGTGATTGGCGCGCAGCCTTATAAAGCTTGGCCTTTGCAGCGTCTGCGACTAAGCTGCATGTTAGAGATGTGTTTCTATGATAAAGAATTCAAGTATTATTCACACCGCATTCGTAAAACAGGTAAGATTTGCGGAAGCGTTACATTATCACGTCCGACGTGTCCAAGACTCTATAAGAAGGCTGTTAGCATGTAAATACTGTTAAGTATGCTACAACACTCGTGCTGTGGACGTCGGTGCACGGTGAAACAGTGTGATCATGTTGTAGCCAGGTCATAAGCCACCTTATTTTTATGTGACAAGCGCTCTACATTAGCTACATGAAGTTAGAAAAACTTCAAGAACACAATCTAATTTAGGGAGACATAGCATAAATTAGATTCGTTGCACGACACAGGGCCAGTTTATTTTTTTCATTCCTTTTTACGAGTTTCAAAAACTGTATTTAACATCGACCAATCTAGCAGTAAATTGAAGTAAAATGGTGTTGACACCGGTAATCTTGCAACAGAGCAGCAGAATAACTGATTTTGAGAAATATTCCAGGCTGCAACTCGAGAGCTGTGCCTAACACTGCGTCAGTATCTTTAATTTTGGTGTTGATGGTATGCAGTATCGGCCACAAAGGTTCAGGACATCACCACTGCCGTCGCATACATACGCAGCTTCCTGTCATCACTGCCGGCGAGTTTAAGCTTCATTCAAAAAAAAAAAAAAAAAAGAAAGGTTGCATTTCCTAGCGCTGCGGGGCTTTGGAAGATGAGTCTTTCTTCATTTCAAAAGCTGATATGGCATCGTCTTGCTCACGGGTTCGAACTCTACACGCGGAAAGCCACCCATGGTGATGCGATAATTAGAGAATTATTCAGTAAGTTAAATTAATCAGTTGCATTCCGGAGAGTTTTGCAGCACACTTTGTCCACCGCGTCAAGAGAGTGCTTCCATTTACTTTTAGTGTCTCAAACTCACTACATATCGGAGTTTTTCAAACGTTTATGGTTTTGGGGTTTAATGCCTTAAAGCGCCTGAGGCTATGAGTGACGCTGTAGTGGAGGGCTGTGGAAATTTCGACCATCTGCTGTTCTTTAACGTGCACTGACATCGCACATTACACGGGCGTCTTGCTTTTCGCATTCATAAAAAAGCGGCCGCCGTGGCCGCTTTTCTCCTACGCTTTCCATGGCGTCGTACTGTTAGCTTATTATAACTTTCGTTTATTGTAACGAGCCCCTTATTTCCCTTTCAGTGTTCTGCTCTCTCTCTTCACACACACACACACACACACACACACACACACACACACACACACACACACACACACACACACACACACACACACACACACACACACACACACACACACACACACACACACACACACACACACACACACACACACACACACGCACACGCACACGCACACGCACACGCACACGCACACGCACACATACATACATACATACATACACACACACATACATACATACATACATACATACATACATACATACATACATACATACATACATACATACATACATACATATTTTTGAGTTTCTACTTCTACTTTGAGTTTAATTATCTTTCCCCAAACAGATTACATTACTAATTTCTGTGATTATCCAAGTAAACATTAAAAAAAACACAAAGTATCATCCCCATCGCTTTCCTTGGCCTCGCCGACTGTTGGCTTCTTTCCTTCACATATATATATATATATATATATATATATATATATATATATATATATATATATATATATATATATATATATATATATATATACGTACATACACGGAGAACCCTCAAGTCAATTCTATAGTTGATAGTACCTCGTGCCTTTTCCTCAATTGTACTGCAAAAACAGTCCCCCTCCCCCTCCCCCCATTTTAAGCGAGAACCGAATACCTTCAGCTTCCAAAAGCACCAGCCATCAGGTACTTTACTCACTGCCCACCCTGGTTAAAGAACTGTGCGCTCGTCCACTCCAACCATGAATCCATCATGCCACTCCACTTCCACTCATATCCGTTCTGGAGAGAAATTATGTCACCTGCGCGAAACGTTAGCTAACTGTAAGGTCATTACCCATGACGGCAAAAATGTGAAGCGAATTGTTGAGGGTAAATCCAGCTCCGTTTGCACAGTGGTGTAGCATCACACATCCTATCTTCGTGTAATTGTATTTAGGAAAATGCAGTTCACAAGCAATCTCTTGAGCCCTGAGTAGAATCATGCAGTGACATTACAAATATGCGAGGCAATGGTGTAACTGCTTACCGACTGCGTACTCCTAGAATGGCTCTGACAGCGTAAACTTTGGTCTTGTCTTTACCTGCGAAACAATGTGTGATATAACAGGAATTATTATCAGCCCAGTTGAACTGTGTGCACAAGTGGTTGAATTAACACTAACATTCACTGTGAAGCCTCTTTTTATAGAAGACCACTTTGGCCAAATATCACCAATTTTATGAATAACAGCGCTTTGATTTAATGTCGTCGTACTTGGCCAGCTGTTGTACACATCACGTTAGTTACACAGAGACCAAATATAGAACGTGGAAATTATAATGCATGTGCTGTTCCATACAATACAGGGCCAGCACGTGACGACATCTAATATGTTAGCCTGCGATTTTCTTGCATGCGGTTGAAATTCGACGACAACGCTTCTTATCAAAATACAATCAAAGTGCTGCAAATGGCAACAAACATTTTTGTTATTTTATAATCAATAAAGGTAAGACGATGAATTGAAAGAAAGCACACAGGAACGAAAAAGGATGACTTGTTAATATTATGTTTGAGTATTATTACATTCCGCACTTCATTTCGACATAAATTTGCAGCCAAAGCAAAATATGCAGTGAATATGGATCGCTGATGAAACCTACGGCACCGGAGCAATTGGAACTCGGCAGGTTAATAAACCGTACCATGCACATCAAGCTACACAAATATGAAATCTATTGTTTATGCAAGAATGTAATTTTATCCCGAGATGCAATTAATTAAAAAAATACGCGAAACGTAGTCAAAAAACGAGAGTAGCGAGTTTTATTCAGCCATCATTGCAGATTGTAAATTCGGAGCTCAACTTCGTCGTTACGGTCGGTTTTCACTTTTTCAATCATCTCATTAACAACCAATACGTTCTTTTCTTTCTGGAGGATTTTTTATGCTTTCAAGCAGAACAGTACTAAATATACATGGTACACAGTAAAGGGGAATTTTTCTGCCAGCCTCGCTATGATTAACTTCGATACCAACAATTTTGGAGTGATGCTAAAAATCCCTCGAGGTGAACTAAATCTTTTAATGCTACTTATATTTATTACCCACTGGTAAAAAAATAATCTGCCAGAAATTTAGATTTAACTAGTCGTTTTTGGATGCATATGTATCTCGGTTCTCATTATGTTCTGTGCCGTTAAAGTCCTCTGTTATACTTCTGAGATTTGGCCAGCAATGTTTTTGTTTGTTGCAGACAGTTTACGTATGCTGCAGCACCGCGGAACATTTTCGCTTCGAGAATTCTAAAGCTTTCTTCATACCGCTACATTTAGTCGTGCACAAAGCTTCTACATGAGCAATGTTGTAGCACCTAGTTTAGAGAAACATTAAGCATGCTGGCATGTTCGTCAAACTTCTTAACATTCATATGTATATAATCCGAACCAAGCAGTCTGCTGTTGAGAAAGAAAGACCACGAAAAACAAACACAACAACTGCTAATTAAGGCTAGAGAGTTGGCTACGCGGGACCTACTCTTTGCGAAAAAAAAAAAAAAGAAATTCGTATAACTTAGACATTTAGGATATGTTTTTAGAGGGGCTCCTAGAAAGCAACCGCAAAGAGTAATGTGGTTTTGGCTCAAAATCAACTGGTACAAACGGTATAAATTCTATTATGTTTCATTAACACTTCTTTTTGGGCGAGTTGGTTCATTTTGACTATGAAAAACATGAAAGAGCGCTAACACACACAACCACAAAAGATAGACGAGCACTTAATTGTGTCTCGTCGGTCGTCTATTTTTTGTGGTTGTGAGTGTTAGCGCTGTTTCAAATTTTGCCTATAGTCTAGTATGTTTGTGTCCTTTAGGTACCACAATTTCGAGTTTATTATTCGCGGTGTTCTGCCCCAGATTTGCGCCTTTCCAGCTTAATGAGACGAGAGATACGTTCTATCAAAACCGCTAAGCATGGTTGGTATTTGAATGCATACCATGTTTGGTCAGCGTTTCGCGACTACTACAGGCTTGTGACCTTGATGTTAGATATTTTAGTTTCTGATCGTAAACTATTATGAGTTAATGTATGGTCAACTTTTCCTCGCAGGCATTACAAAATGTTTTTCCATTGTCCCACAGCAAGGTTACTGCGTCAGAATTCCAGAGCTTGCTGGCCCTAATAACTGTTATTATCATCATAACCTCAGCCTGCTCCTCAGAAGAAAGACAGCTCATATTGTTGTCCAATTTTTTCTGCTGTGTGCTGTTCGCATTTCAACCTACCTCAACAAACTTCCTAATGTCATCTCCGCAACATACCTTCCGGCACTGCCTCCAAGTTTTCTTTGATTCTCAACACTCTTCGGGTACCAAAACACAACACCGATAGTGTGCTCACCGCATTACGCGTTCTATCCGAATCCATTCTTAGCTCCCGATTAATGCTGCGGCATCGTTAACTAGAGCCTGTGTCTAACTCACTTGGTCTCATATTCGTTTCGCGATCATCCCGTCAAAGCAGAAAGCTGGGCTAGTTGGTGTATCGTGATAAATAAAAAGACTAGCGCAAATAACATAGACACAGACATCCTGTCTTCTCCTATGTCTGTGTCTATGTTATTTGCGCTAGTCTTTTTATTTATTATTACGCGATCATCCAGTTTGTATTGATTTCGTAGCAGTTTCGACTATCGTGTACCAGCATGGTATATAAGCAATGACGGCACTTTATATACGCTTTTTCTCAGGACATCAACAAAGTGCTGATAACTAGTTTGATATTGACGAAGAGACGCAGCTAAATTTTGCGAAGTTATTGTTCCGGGGTAAGAGACTGTTGCATCAAGAAACACAACGCCGCGCAAACAGCATGAGCGCAAGTTTAGGCTTAATAATAAGAAAAAACCCATTAAACTCATTGCAAAAAGAATGAAGCATGCGATAATACTCGTAGAGATCATAATCACTATGCCCATGAGTATTAGTTCATTTTTATTGAGGTCGATGTACCGGAGGTGTGTACGTATAATTGCCCTGCCAGCTCTAAGCATGCACTTCATGAAGAAATTCATTCAATATAAGGCTGGTTAGATGGCTTCCACGCTATTGTTCGCTTGATCAGAGCACAGGTTTGAAGCAGACAAAGGGGGATGGAGGCAAAAACACGAGGCATTTAGACACAGGGAAGTGTCTCTCATCAATTATTATTGGCGTGATGCTTTTTCTACAGTGTAACTGGGTCCAGGCAGAGCAGCAAAGAAAAAACAACAACACGATGGTTGTTAAAGAATTGAAATGACGCGCCAGCATCTACGCGAGTGCAGTGACACACGAGTAAATCAAGCTTGCCCCTATGCCTTCAAGAGCTTAAAGTTTTACCAAGGAACGGATTATGCAATTCGGAGCTGTAGATTCAAAAGACCAGTGGCGTAGCGAGCGTTTAAAAATTCGCAAGAATCCAGTATTATCGCAATAGGCCTACAATATCTTGTTTTTTTTTTTTTTTTTTTTTTTTTTTTTCATTTCGAAATCCGCTTGCCTAATCGTCATGAAAGTTGTTTCCGCTTCACAGGGTGGGCTATGGTATTAGAAAAGATTTGTCTCGTAGCGACACACAAGGAAGGCCCCTCTTCGATGCGAATATCCAAGACGTAATATACTTTCAGTTTATGCAATCCATGCTTGATCTACATGAGAGGAGAAAGATTGACCAAACCGCCAGTTATCTGGGCTGACCTAAGCTGTCGTGCTAAGCTGAACAGTAACATCTCCCCATAAACGATGAATTCATTTTTTCTTTTCATTTTCAGAATTTTTCAAATTCTCAGTATAGAATACTAATTTTTGGCGTAGTGATATTGAATGCTGTGACAAAAATAAATAAAACGAGAATATTGCAACAGTGCGTGATAATGTGAGTAATAATGATACGAAATACCTTACAAAACATGCCTGAATTTTAAAAGAGACTTTGCACATTTTGCTCCACATTTTTTAGAAGCAATGTATAGGAAGCTGCGCTTCACACATACGTACTTGCTGATTTATTTAGAATATTATTCCAAGCTGGAGAACGACGAAGTATTTACCCGAGAGGCACCAATTAAGAGTTATTTAAACTGCCCTCAATACCATAAAAATTGTTCTTGGTATGAAATTCTACTCTCTTTTCTTAAAAAAAAAAAACAAGAAAAAACATTCTTCATCTTTTATTTGGAAAACAAAGTGGGCAGATTATTTCCTCCCCCGGGACGTTAAGAGAACTGTCTTATTTTCACGGCCCAGCGCTGAACCTTCACTCGGAAGCTCGACGTTCCCTCACCTCGCTCTACCCCTCACCTCCCGCTAACTGGGGCCACGCAAAAACATCAGACTAAGCAAATAACACGAACGGTTTGGCTAGCCTCTACTGCCGGAGCGAGAAAATCGGGTTTCCAGAACTTTCCTCCCGGGAAATCACGCCGGAGACGCGAAGCGGAATTTCGTGTTCTGTTTAGGGAAAACAGAGGGCGCTGCATGAGAGGACCATAGAAGTGGCGTTTGGTTGCGAAGAGAGCAGTACAGTGAGCGCTTCTATGTAATGAAGAATATAAAGACAGAACGAAGCGTATATGAAAGCGTGGTGGAGGATTGGTAGAGTGGTGGAGGCGTTTGAGCCGGCGTCCTCTAAAGAGCAGCGGACCCGAAGGCGTAAGCTCATTGGAAAACTCCGTGGAGGAGTTTAAGGAGACGAAAGGAAACACTGTACATTTGGTGTGAGTCGTTCTCCATACTATCCTCCTTCTTTCGTTCTTACTTCTTTTTGGTTGAGCAACGCCGGCAGCTTGTGCGCCGGCGCCCAATATTGCCGGGGGCGAAGCGGTTAAACCGAGCGAACGTGACGTTTCCAAATGCAGCCAGTCGCTGCTCAGCAGCTTTCCTTACGTAGGCCGGAGCATTGGCAGCAGTGATAAAGTGAAATGGTTCAGCCTGAGCAAAGGATTTACTCTTCTAACGCGTGGAAGAAGTGGAGCAAGTAATTGGAGAAGAGCACAGGGGAACTTCGCGATAGGTGCCTTTTCTGCGGTGATTGAACTTGCATTTTTTCTTCAGTTGTGATCGAAGCGCCACTTGGCAATGAATTGGGCTCTTTTTTTCTTATTCGCTGAATATTTGTACACAAGCTTAGCGGCTCCGCCAGGTAGCTTTATGAACGATAACAAAAAAAATGAAGACTGGGGCCAGTTAGGTCAGAAATTATGTTTCAATTTGCGGCTACGCGGAGCAATTGCTTAAAGGACACACGGTTACAAAGAACGACGGTTGTATATTTCGTTAGGAACGAACTACTAGACGAATATTAATAATGTCTATGTGATGTTTCTCCAATCCTCGTTGTGACACCAATAATAATGTGCCACAAAAACAATACCAACCAATAATCAGTGGTCATGTCTCGTTGTCCCTTGAGTAAAATAGTAAACAATGAAGCTTCGTGCTTTCAATTGAGTAAGATACGGGGCGCTTCAACTAAATGCCAACAGTACTTGTGTTAGGAACCGCTGAGGCAGCGGAACTGATAAATTTGCGGCCAGATCCGTGCTACACCCAGATTACCTCCTGCAGGTTAAAAGCTGTTATCTCCGTGCATACGCAAGGAACAGTACAAAGAGCCAGGCAGCCTTGGTCACTATTGTTAGCGAGCTAGCAAAGAGTGGTCCATTGTCGGCCCAGCGCTGCCATTCTATCACGGACAGTGGGTGTGCCATTCTATAACGCACTCAACTCTGGCCCTGAGTATTCTATTAATAACCAATATTGGTCGTGCCTATATACAATGTTACCAACACTGGTCCGTCAAGAAACCTTAGTGCACTCCTTTGACTGCGCCACGTCTGGGCACCAATGACACAGCAGCGATGACGTACAGCGTGGGCGGCATAGAATCCGCACCTGCTGTCGGCGTTTAGGCGCAAGCGTTTATTTTTCGATTCCTTTTGCTATCCACTTGTGTTACTTGTCCCAGATGGGGATAGATTTGGTGGATGCAAGCAACAAGGATGCGGTAGCATTGGCACAGGTATATTTATAGACACTGCGTACGCGTCGAGCCAACCAAACACACAAAAAACAATCGCAAACAAAGACAACAAACGTAGACACTGAGAGCATCTTCGACAGCGGATAAGATCACACGCGAAGGAGACTAAAAACGCGCGCACGAATGCACCATAAAACAATGCAGCCTCCACATTCCTAAATGGTGATAGGCCCAAGAACTCTCTCAAGGAGTCATTCGTCGCTGTCCTTGTTGTGCATTCACAAAGGGACAAATATCTCTCGTATGGTGTCTTTCCTTTAACGTTTGTTTAAGAGTTTAAAACCTCAGCGTTGTTGAATCCTCTCGGTTCACACAGCGAATTCACAAAGTCCACATTAAATTGGCTGCAACAAAGGAGCATCTCGAAATCGGAATGTCCTGCGTTCAAGTTCAATAAGAAAGAAATTAACATTTATTTTAAAGCTAAACTACTGTCATTCGGTTATAGGACCCTCACTGAGAGAAAAATGGCGTAAATCCGTATATTTTGGCTTATTCCCGAATCAATATTACGCAGTTAAGAAAATCACTTCCCAATGGGTGGATGGACAAAGAAAGGGGGAAGTGTATCCCCAAAACACATACCAACAATAAAAATGAAGTGTGTGCAGCTGGTGAGAAAAACAAACTCATGCATATCAGCGTCACTAAGACAGGCCTTCAAAGGAGGTTAGACATGAAACCTAATATCTTAGACTGCCTACTGAGAATTACCATAAAACAAAACTGCTCTGTTAGGCACTATAACAGCACCAACGCACATGAGAAATGTGTCTCACTAGGCTCTCACACTAAAGCAAAGCAGAAAAAAAAGGCTTCCAAGCTCGTAGGTCACGAAATAAATGCAGAAAATTATGGGCGTGAAGAGAACGACGTTAAAGAACAGAGTCAAACCAGGAAAGCCAACCAAAGTTGGAAATTGAGTACAAAATACGACACTTCAATGATAACAGACATGCTTGCTAAAAAAACCAAACAAAAAAACACAACGTTTATTACAGATAAGAGGAGGGTTGAACGTCGCAGCCCATTTCTCCATCACGTTTAGGGTAATAAGGCCTAAAACCAACCACAAATAAAATACAAGGCCCTGAGATCTTCTGTTCCAGTAATTTTACTCTAGAATTCTGACTCCTCTAAAATCATCCAGAACGTTGACATTTGATATTATGCCCACGTCTCTGGTAACCAATCCCAAGTATTCACCAAGTTTTCGCCGATTGCATCTTCTGGACTAGTGCCCAAGAAAAGCAGAGAAAAAAAAAAATAAAATTTCCCACAAAGGACATTACATTGTGTTACGAAAGAAAACCACTACTCCTTCAATGCATATCTTATGCAAGCAATTTCTACAGTTTGCTGTTGAATGCACGTGTCTTCGAGCGGTGTTCTCGTCCCCTCTTGTCCATCGGTGACTGGTGTTCGTCAGGAAAGGAGCGTCACGTGATACTCTCCGGCCAATTTCCCTACGAAGTTGTAACACGCGGTGCTCCTCCCCAAAGCGAACCGAAGCAGGAGGTGCCGGTGATGTAGCAGGATCTCTGTCGTTCCAGGCGTAACCTTCAGCTGCGTAAGCGACCCTAATCGAAGCAGGCCCAGTTTCGCCTAATGGCTTTTTTTTTTTCTCCGCTGTGAAGGGCTCGCCGCGTTCGGTCCCTTGCAGCGTCAGCAACACTTCATAGAAGGGTAATAAAGCAGCAAAACAAAAATATAGATAAGCCAGCGGCGCTGAGGGAACAAGGCGCCCAAAAGTACACGCGCACAGCCAGTCCAAGCAACCAACCAACAGCTCACACTCACTCCGTGGTCTTGATTGGAAAGCAGAAGACAATACATTGAAGGGAATAAAGGGAACTCAGCCGGCCCCAAACGCCCTCCCTGCAGCCAGGCTAAATCTGGCGAGAATAAAGCGCCGTGTTTACTTCCAGCCCCGCCTTGTCCGCCTCTCTTCTCCTTCGCCTTCGTTCGCTCGCTTGTCTTGCAGCCCTCGTTAGGGGATGAATAATGAGTGATTAATTAAGGGCTTCTTCTCCCAGGGCCTCTTTTATTCGCGTGCGGGTATTTGTATTTCTTCGCCGCTGCGAGGCCTGGCAATCTGGGCGGGCCAGGTTGTCAGCCTGCACGCGCTCGTGTGGCTATCCGGGCACCCAAGCCTGCCGTCTATAGAACAGCGCGCCACACAAGCGTGTTGTTTCGCGGATACTGATAGGCTAGGAAAAGAGCCCCACCACTGTAAATATTCGTTAAAATAATCTTGATGCGGGTGCGATCGTTGTATTCCTTTCATGTAGCTCTGTTATATTCATGTATGTCTTTTTTTTTCTTCTGTCTTGATGGGGTGCTACGTACTGATTAATGAGGTGGAGAGTTGCACCATTTAGTCTGGATGTTGGCGGAAGAACGAGGGAGGTGGGTAGAATCGGCCGAAAACAAGCGAGCCAGAAGCCTCACGGTGATGGGATATAAATTGACGCCTCAGTAACACTGCGCGACCCCGTAAATTTTATTAAACGCTTGCATTTTCCCAGCTGAACAAACGGTGAGCGGAGTCGATTTGCGAATTGTTACTCTAGCCTCGCTGAGCAGGTTTGTAGCGTTGACTTGCCCAGATTCAGTTTTCATGGGCTGCCTGGCCGAAATCCTTTGATATTAATCATGCTCCACAGCGTCACGGGCCTGACCATCACCTTGGTTAGTTGCTCCGCAGCCTCTGCTTACTGTGTAATTAGATTAGAAAAGTTTCCTGTCAAGGTTTGTGGAGAAAGAAGTCGCTCAGCATGATATCAAGAGTGTGGAGAGGTTATGACTGCATTAAAAAAAGAAGCCAAATAGGAGAAAGAGGCAGCGCGTTATCAGACGCGAGAGTAAAAATTGTCGTACACAGACTGTTATATTGAATTTTTGCCTTAGTGACCCATACTTTTCTCCAGTTTTTCGCATTTCCCAGTAGTAAAGAAAACGGGAATTAAAGCCCCGAAGCTAGCGGCATTGTCACACATTCTGAGAAACATTTACGTGCTGGCATGGAACAAACAAACAAACTATGGCAAGCTACGGTTCCAACTGCCTCTATAAATAAAGAACAAAAAATTAAAGCGGCTGCAAGTGTTGCTACAGACTGCGCGGCCTTCGCTGAATGCGAAGAGATTTGACATAGTCGCGGCAGTGGCAGCGACACCGTCAACGCGACACGGCGGCGCACCCTGTCCGACGTTGAAGACGACGTCGCAGAGCTGACGAGTGGACTGGAACATCTTTGCAAAGTCCCTGGCCAGCTGGTCGTAGCCCTCGAAGGGGTCGCGCACGCTGTCCAACAACGGAGACGAGGGCCGCATGTGGCCAATGGGACGCCACGAGCCTCGCCTGTACGGCTTCGGGATCTGGCCCGTTTCGGCGTGGTTCTGCAGGTTGGTGACCATGTCCTCCAGCATCTGGCTCCGCGTCCGGTCCTGTGTAGTGCATGTCAGCGCAATGGTTGCTGGGAGCCGAAAAGGTCAACGGCCATTGCTCCGCTTGTAGAAATGAGCGATGTAACGCCCATAATTCGAGAGTACATCAGGGCTCCGCTCAGAGAACCACAACGCACAAACCGCTAAGATGAGGCGGCCGCTAAAGGTATTGTAAACGTTTTGTAGTAATAATGTCATTGACGCTGCTACTACTGTCAATACTGCTAATGCTATTCCAGTACTGCTGCGGCTACTACGACTAACAATACTACCACTACCACCACCGCCACTTACTACTAAACCACTATCCAAAATACCAATCACAAATAAGTAACGCAGTAATGGGGCATATGACGCATTTTAACTGATTGTGATATAAACGTAATCTCATTTCTATCATTCAGCTATCCCAGTACTTGGTTTTACTGAAGTAAGCATCCTTTCATCTCTGTGCACTTGGTCACAAGCGCCTTTGACATCTGAGAGCCAAGAGACGGCGTTTCTTCCTAGCTGCCAGGCTTGGCCTCAAAGGCGGTACCCAATGATGATTAGTCGATGTAATAAACCAGGAAATGATTTTTTACCAAGCCATAGTCTCTTGCTTTCCTTCAGAACTAATTCTCTTGGTGCACTTTCGAGTTGCAGGGAATATGCAGAACCCGAAAACCGATCAATTTCGATGCTAGCGAAAAAGAGCTACGTCGTATGAAAACGCAAAATGTGCCACAAAACATGACGAATATGCAGTCACACTTGGCAGACGCTAGCTGTAATATATATATATATATATATATATATATATATATATATATATATATATATATATATATAATGCCAATTATCTTACGGCGCAGTGACGAAAGTTAAGTCTAGGGTGGAGAGGAACACTTTTAATCACTGACGCGAACAGTGATGTCATATCACCGCTTTAAATATTTCCAGCGCTGCAGGTACAGACGTGTTCCAATTATGAATGACCTAGGATAATAAGGTACCTTCGCTAGTAGGGGACAACGGACTATACCTGTTCGCTGAACACAACGGTGAATGCTAATATGATCAGAGAAATGGCATCATTAGCATCCCACAGAAAACATGAAATAAAGCGCAAGCATCCTAACATAGCGCTACCTAAGAAAACTATCTTGCTTAACAAATTTCAGGTTAAAGTTGTGGGATGGACAAAACACGCGGATGTTAATACAGCGCAGAAGCACATTCTCTTTCGTAAACTCGATGTCGAGCATCTGCAACGAATGAGAAACGAACAGAAGCGGAAAATTTCTGTTCGCGGCAGACAGCAGCCCTTGTCCCGCACTCTTATTTTCCTGTCGCATCATCTGGGAGAAGAAAAACAAAAACAAAAACAAAAAACAACGAAGCGTTCTCGTCACAGCTGCTTGACTCGCAATTTCAATTACTGTGCAAGGAAGCGGACATGATGCGCCGAGGCCACCGCACAAGAAGAGCATATGCGAAATGAAAAAAAAAAAAAAAAAAAAAAAAAGAGAGAGAGAGAAAACGAGAACTCTGCGTGCGTTATGCGCGTGCCGCAAGAAACCACGCTCTCGAGGAAGAGAGGAGAGCATCTTCCTTTTTTGGAAACTTTCAATCTCCCCTCGTTGCCCCGATGTCTTCTCCGGAGAGCCCCCAATCGCCCGCCCAAGTACTGGAAAAGAGAAGGAAAATGCTGCGAACAGCAGCAACAAAACGAGCGGTGCCATCGGACGGCGGCATTCTTGGCAGCCCTGACAGAGACACATGCTCGTGGGCAACCAAGTCGAGACACGATTGCTCGACGAAGCGGAGCGATACCTGGGCTCTCTCTGCGTACTTGCTCTTACCTGCATTCTTGCAAACTTGGGCGCCGAGTAACTTGTGCGTTCCCCGTTAACAATCTTCGTGAGCAGCCACTCTCGAAATTGTGACCCCTGCGAGTACGAGGACGGAAGCGGGGAAGCAAGGCTCGGAATAAGAATGACGAGAAGGCAAGAAAGGTACGGCAGCCCTGTTCGTTAATTACAGGTAGGGCATAGCGATTCCGCTTTCTAGAATATTCTCCTCAGTTATTCAAATGAGAAGCAAAGAGTAAAATTGTTCCTTATACGCGAAGTGATCAGCCAAGTACAGAGTTGAAGAATGTGTCAGTGCTTCGAACGGGCTGGCCGATGAGGAAACGGTCAAACTATAACCGCATCTAACCTATGGAGTCTTAGTAACTAACAGCTCTGTCAGTCGGGGGTCCCATTCCCTAACCTTCTCTTACGAAAAGGAGCTAGGTTTACTAGTCGGCATGCAGTGCTCTGCAATATAGGAGCTTCGCTGCGCCCTCAATCAAATTGTCTCTGATAACTGGTTAGAAGAGTGTCAACGAACAATGGCAGTATCTGATCCAATTATAGCACAGAGGCTAAAAAATGGCTGGCTGGCATAACAGTGTAAACAAACAATGGCAGTATGTGATACAACTATAGCACGGCGGCTAAAAAGAAATAATGAATATGTGTCGATGTGGTTTCTAACACGCAACAGTTCTTGATTTCAAGAGGCTGCTAAATACCAAACCTGGAGTGCGCACCAAAACAGAATTGCTCAAGCAGGAATTGGCAAAGCACATGCTATTATTAGCACAGTAGAACATACTTACTTTGGGAAAGACAGATCGATGCCACAAGTATGGCTTGAAGGCGCCTACCTCATCCCTTGACACCACCGACACCTGAAACAGCATAGAAAGGAAAAAAAATATATATATATATATTATACCTTTTTAGAAAATATAGTTAATCTGGAGGCACCTCTATGAAGCCCTGAGAATGATGTAAAGACAGGGAAAGTGCTCAGTCACATTCAGACAGTAAACAGTTTGATTCTTCGGTCCAGCGCGGTTCGTAAAAGAACAGCATTGTCTTGGAAGGAAAGCCACGAAGGTGTGGTCGTATTGGTAGTTAGGCGATCAGAGAATACATGAAAGAGAACAAAAAACAGTAAGGGCTATCGCGTCATAAACTTAAAGGCGGAGCTTCCCCGATAATTTTCATACAAAATTTACCTTGATTACGTAGTTGCCAAATGAATTACGATCCTTCACCGCTTGCGCAAGTGCGAGCCATTGGAATAATGAGACAAATACATTCATTACCTACACATCTTTCTCATTCTACGTATGCCCTAAATATATGAATAGATGCGTGAATGGGAATGAATGAGGACCTGCAAGGGGGGGGGGGGGGGGGCAGCAAACAGGAACCTTTACGTTGTCCCCATCATAGACTTAAATGCAGGGTGCATTCACATCCTTTTTATCTCCTCCTGCCGTATCTATCTCATGCGCTGCTGCAGCATGTAACAATAAATAAATTGAAAAAAGTGGGAAAGACAGTTTGGGGACAGTTAAGGTGGAGGCGGGAGCATTATAGCGACACCGTTAGAGGTCCTGTTCTCCAAGAAATCCAGCGTCGGCGATGTCGGCGTTGTGAGCTAAAATTCATGAGACAGCTTGTGGTACGTAGTAGCCGGTATGTGTTACGGCTGGGCAGTGATTGATTGCCCTCTGGTGTGACGTCACTAGACCACGTTATATGACCGAGTCGGTATCGGAAAGCTCTCTTGAGACGGAAGAGCGGGATGGCAATTCACACAACTGAGGATAGTGAAGTATTAAATGCGTTCATAAGGCTTAAAAACACGAAGTCTGAGGACATTTTTGGTTTCACAGTGCAGCGAGTCAGATTTTTTTTTTAGCTGATTGATCCATGTGTACCCTACATTTATAACAATTTTATGTACCTGTCGGTTTCCGCAAAAGTAATTGTTGTGCATGAAAATGGAGATAAAAATAACTTCAAAATTACTTGGCAAATAAATTTTACCCGCGTGCTAAAGCGCTGGAAAAGCTTATTCTATTGAGAATGTCCACATATTTATAGCCACTCACTAAAAACAGTTTCGAAACATGGTTTTAGGCCTGGACTGTCTACAGGTGAGGCTATCCTGTATCAAAAAGAATTAATTTTGCAAAACATACCGACCAGAAAGTTACCATTGGAGGTTTTTACTGATTTTTCAAAGACCCTCGGTCGGCTAAACCATTTGAAATTCCGTGAAAAGCTCTACTTCAACGGCGTTCGTGGAGTTAAAGGCGAATTAATAAACAGTTATCGGAAGGATCGACACCAGTCTGTCTGCATTTATCGGGAACCGTCGACATCAGAGTAAATTAAATGCGGTGTACCTCAAAACAGTATACTAGGGCCTCTTATTTATTGTCTCCATAAATGACGTTGTAAATACCGATGCTTAAGCCAATCAAGTCATTCACGGAAGTGAAACTAGCCCGTTTTTTTACTGGCACTATTGGAAACGACCCCCTGAAGCTAATAACACAAACACCCTGTAAATTGTACACATACTCACCTGAAAATTCATTTACTAATAGAAAAAACTAAAGCTTGCTTTTCCATCATTGTCACTATTTTGCATTTAAATTATTCCGGGATTGAATTCTCTTCTGCTTTTAAGTCACTTGGCGTTTTGCTTCGAGTTTATGCTACGGGACCATCATACTGATTACCTGCGCCGTAAGCGTTTTTAGGTTTAGGTATTCTGAGAATATGCCGACATTTCCTAATTAAAATACTTAAGAATTTGCTCTATAATGCACTTTCCGATTTGCGGTTACATTGCTGTTTTTTGAACTGGTGAAACAGCAAGATAAAAGCCCTTAAAATGTAGTAGTTATGCAGCAAAATGCCTTATGCGAAGTTGTTAATCAACAAAAATATTCCAATACTCATTCACTTTACGCGAAATATCAAGTAATTCAAGTTAATAGCTCTTTATGTATAAACTTTTATTCGAACGTTCAAATTTGATGTGCATAGAACTTCAAAAGAAAGAAAACGAGAGTAAAGAGCTTGTCTTTGCCTAATCGGTATCCGGACATTATTTTCGCACCGAGGCCTCTCACAAATTATGGAATGCAGATCATTAGCTCCAGTCTCTCATCAAATCTGAATAAACTATAGCTCACTGTACACGGTTTGCTTGTGCTGTAAAGAAAACATTCTGTCGATATCAGATATATCCCCTGTTACAGCTCCTACCCTAGCATGCCTAACCTCCCACATCTTTTCTAACGAAGCAGCTTTGCGAGTCACATCTGCCGAGTGATCTGAAGCAACCTGCCGCCTACGCGACAAAGTGACCGCGGTCGGGGCCGCCCAAGACAGCCCTGCAAGACTCTCCTCCATGACAAGACGCGCAACCAACGACAGGCTTTCCGTCTTTTGTAGCGCCAGTCGCTTCGCGAGGTCAGCGTGGCTGCGCGCCGAGAAGTGGCACCACTTCTCCGCCAGCTGTGCGCATGCGCGGAGCGACGTCATAGCCCGCAGCTGGGTGCGCCTCTCCTCTGCGCCGACGGCGGAGCAGACGCCTACCGCCTCGTCAATTGTGCGCATGCGCGGAGTGACGTCAGAGCACGTAGCTGGTGCGCGCGGGAGTTGGTATTCATCACCGGCGATTTCAACAAAGACCCCAAGAGAGACCCGACGTTTCTTCGTACCGCCGAAGAACGATTTCAAGTGGAGTTGAGCAAACTACAGCCGACTACCACCACGCAAGGGGGAGGAGTCTAGACCTAATGCTTCAGCGAAACTCTGCTGATTCAAACCATACTATCGACAAAGTGGAAACAAACTCTCACTACTTTACTAACCATCGAAACGTCTTCATTGGTATAAACAATGAAGTTCAAGCATGTGTCTTACTTTCAAGCGAAACTTAAGTGTAGCCAGGGGTATCTAGCTCTTGCTACTCTACCAGATTTAACCAGAGCTAAATTATAGCCAATTTTTTAAGCGAGTGGCGAGCGACGTATTTCGACACATGGCTATCTGGCTAGGCAGGGTTCGGCGCGTGACGCAGTGGTAGCAGCTGCGGCGCGTCACATGGTATGACAATACAACAGGCCCTCGTCGCTTTTCCACCGGAAGGATTATCGTACCCGATGACCTTGGGGGAATATGGTGTATAGTGAAGCTTCCGTTTCGATAAACTAATCCAATCCAAACATCCTTGACACATGAGTCTCATGACAGGCTTGCTACTACTAGGTCACGCAAGCACTTTCGTAAGGTTTCATAAGGCAGGGCTTTATTCCGCTACTTATCACGCTATTCGGCGGAATCTCTTAACGTGACAGGGACGCGGGATCTTCCAATCTCGCCATTTCAGGCGTGTTCAACATAGGTGAAGAGCAGCCTCCCGATCCCTCATCACAGCCGCTTATTGAACGTATCGCATCTCCTGACCACGATGGCTCCTTATGCTTGTTCACTCTTCAAGATGGTGTTTTATTCCGCTGCACTCTACGACCGCATGGCCATGAGCTGCTGCTCGTGGTGCGCAACCGGTTGCGCTCGGATGTCCCACTATAGTCGGCATCACGGTGTATCCCGCAAGTACGACCGGGTGCTTCGCCGCTTCTTTTACCCTGGACTTGGCCGTTCTGTGCGGCGATATGTGAACGCTTGTGACCTGTGTCAACGCCGTAAAAAGCAGTCCTTGTTGCTAGTTGGTCCGCTAGACATTTCGTGCGCTCCTTTTGATTGCATTCTCAACAGCCTTCGGCCCTTTTTTAACATCCACTTAAGGCAATAAGTGGATTGCCGTGTCCACAGACTGTGCAACAAGATATGCGATCACGCGTCCTTTACCGACCACTTATAGCACTGATGTTGCCGACTTCCTCCTCAAAGACGTCATCCTTCAGCATGGCGCTCCTCGACAACTTCTTTCCGACCGGGACCACTACTTTCTTTCAGGAGTCATCGCTGACCTTTCTCCGTTCATCTTCTAGTCAGTGAAAAACTCACTACCGCTTATCGCCCCCAGACTACTACCTTAACCTAACGCTTCAATTGACTGATATGCTATGCATGTCTCTGGCGATCATCGCGATTGGGGACTTTCACTCCCGTATGTCATCTTTGCCGATAATTCTATCTACCAGGACGGCGCTGGTTTCCTCCTTTCTATTTTCCCCTTCTGTAACGACTTTTGCCTTTGCTAACGATGACTTGCAGGTAACCATTCACACGTGAGACGTTTGAAACTGTCCGATGCAGCCAATATCACTCAAATCGATAACAGAATGCAGAGCGCATCGAAAGCCCTGATCACGGTAGGAGGGTCCAGCAAGACCCGCGTGCAAAACAATAGAACCGTAGATGAGCTTATTCGCTGGAAGACGGGAAAGAGCTTGAAGGTCTCTTTTCGCTCTGCTGAATTCACGCGAAAGTGTCCATAATTATCCTTGCCTAGCATAAGGACGCTGTTATGAAGAAAAAATAATGATGCTGAGCCAGGACTCGGACCACTAGCTTTCTGAGTCGTAGGCAAGCGCGCTTAGTAGAGCTATGCGCCATTTTTTTTCAGCACAATCATTACAGTGGAATAATGTTTATATACATGTACTTTGTACACTCAACAGGGACATTATTACGTTAGTACGAACAGAATACGACAGAAGTGCGCAGCATTGGATTAGAATCTAGATAATGCAGAACATAGCACAAAGAGGGAGTACCATTCTGGTGCGAACGCTGTCTAGGTACGCAATTCTATTAAATGAATAATCATCCTATACTGATACCAACTTCATGCTAATGTGTCTATAATTCGCCTTGACGGGTGCTGCATGTGAATAAGTCCATAATTCTCATTGCCTAGTATACGGACGCTAAAGGGCGTTGAAGGAAAAAGAAAAAAATAATGCTGATAACAAAGTACTCAAGCAAAAATAAATAAAAAAGAAAAAATAGCGAAGAAAATTCGAGTAAGAAATTAAGTCCCACGACACGCAAAAAAAATCATAAGAAAATAGAAACCAGAAAGAAATGTTAAAATATATACAAACAAAGCCAAACCTAAAATATAAAGGCAGTGATAAATAACGCAAAGTAACTAAAAGTAAACACGCACTCGACGGAAAACGAACAAGGAGTTCATAGCGGGACTAGGCTTGGAACTCGCGATCCTTTCGCATTTCTGCACGTAAGGAGGCCTAATTGTCTTGATTTTTTTTTTGTGTGTGTGTGGTTGGGAAGAAACCAATGCAGCTTTTCAAAGCATAAGCAGGAACCGCCTTTGTCTTGCCTATAAGATACGGACTCAGAAAACAAGAGACAGGGCGAAGCTCCTTCTTAATAGGAAGTACCTTGAGACTATAGGTGAAATGCAAGGCCTATTTATTATGGCTCATGGAGAGAAAAAGTTTGACAAGCGATCAAGAAAGAGGTTACATAATGGGCATACTCATGACAGAAATATTCATCAAATAGATCAGACCTGTATACACCAATGCCGCCTAAAATGACAAAAAAAAAAATCAGTTGCGCTTGTGTTCTCTGATTGCAGTACTGTGCCCAGCCCTATACCTAGCTTTGTTGTCGCGGCTGATAACTGGCCCTGTAACTAGTCTTAAAAACTTACAAAGATTCTTGACACACATGTTTTTTTTTTTTCGACGCATGGATGCATGTCATGCATTCTTTTATCTGACTCATAATCAACGTGACAGCGGAGCTAGCTAACGGGTGATGTAGTGTGCACGGAGTCAGCACGCCTCGTTGACCAAACGCACTATTTGCTTGCCATCCGAGAGCAGCGGCATCCGTACAGCGACACGGTCCGTTGAGTGGGGCTCGAGGCAGCTCAATTTCGCGCCGGCGAGTGATCGAAGCTTCAGCGACGGCGAGCTATATAGCTACCGAGTAGGGTGTCCCGCCGTCATGACCATGGACCACTGCGCCTGTGGACACGCGTGTGTAGTCCAGCACTCGTTCAGCGTCGGCCGACGAGGGAGCCTCCCCGAGGGGTAAAAGCATGGTCAACAAACGCAGCCAGGTACATATCTAATCATAGTGCAGTTACCGCCAGGCAGCTCGAGACGACGACTCTATCTTCCGGCTCGCTTATTTGATTTCGCCCCGGGCCGCGTTCCCGCCAATATGTGGCAGAAAGTGGCTATGTTTCTAGCGGAATATAGGCCTCGGGAATTGCGGTGGCTTATACCTTCTGACACTTGAGAACGTAAAACGCGGCACTAAATGTGAGTGGTAGCATTGTGTCGTATACGCTGGCACAACACGACGAACACAAGACAGGAAAAACAGGCAATCCTAATTTTCAAAATATGCCAATTCATCACCACAAGGTAATAACTGTCTCAATTTATTCCCTTTTAAAAGATCCAAGGTTCGGCAACTACTTTAGCAAAGGGGAGGGGGGATAACGCTTTAGTACTATCAGCTCTGCTGATTTAAAAGTTGTCTGCTTTCTCGGCAAACTAGGTGTTAACGTGTTAACGCTTGCCCCTGCATGTATTTCCCAGCACTATTTAGGCACATCTTGCGTCGGACTGTTGCATACATGGCAAGAAAACTTCCAGATTTTTTAATTTTTGTTTCGCGCTGAAAGGTTAATTCAAAATTCAAATTTGCGTACCGAATGGCTTTTGCATCAACGGATCACATCACGCTAAACATGTTTCTACTCGTGAGCGCATATATATGCCCATAACTGTTCAAGAACACGGCACGCACACATGCACACACGCACGCACACACGCACGCACACACCCGCACGCACGCACAGGACTAAATTCATGCATAGCGTAAAAATACAACGCTGAAAGCCAGTTTTCGCAGCGCGAGGCGTCGTTCTCCGCACGTGGAGCCTTATCAGACTCGGCCCTCCTGCGCCTCGTCTCTGACACTTTCGCACTGCAGAGAGCAAACAACGCAGAGCGCCTGTTTCTGTGCACTAGGTTGGGCTCCAGGCGGCGCCTGCGTCGGTTCTGTTTGCCCGCTCAGGGTGTGCCGACGCGACGCAAATACTGCGCTCAACAAACTGAGGGGAGCTGCGCTCGTCTTTATTTTTCTTGCTTCCCTCGATCCATTCTCAAGCCACCCCATTCCGTGTTTGCTTGCGTTCGCTAGTCGTCCTAGACAGCCACTTCCGGAGGAGAGCGGTCGGCCTGTTGTTCGGGGCGTTGTGCAAACTGCTGGCCCCTTGACTCGTTGCTGCTGACGTTCAAAAGGCCGCACCGAACGAGACACGCGGTTGACGGAATGGCGAATTGTTGTTCTTCGTGGATTCGAATGTAGCAAGTTCGATCTTTTTGACCCTGGTGCGCTTTCAACATCCCAAAGATGGCGCAGGCGCAGAGGAGCAAGTAGAAAAAGGGTGCCATGGTTTTAGCATATCAGTTATGGTTTTTGTGTCCTTGCGGCATGGTTTTAAGTTAACATCCATGGTTTTACGTTTGTGCTCAAATGTTTTTCACCACCACCAACTTCCAGACGGCGAGCGAACAGTAACACAGCAGCCATCAGCCGCCACATACTGCGAGTCCAGAGGAAATAGAGTTCCTATTCTACTAATCGAGAACAGAAATCGTAGGCGTTTAAGCATCTACTAATTTAAAGGATATCAGCGTCCGGACTTTAATGAAACGATCCCTTGGCTTGTCAGCACACTCAATGCACTGCTCAATTTCGCGCCTTGGCCGACTGCATTCTTGCTCTTATCGTTCGCCGAACATCTTTTACTTAAATCACCCACGAGAACTTCATCCCACTTAAGCTAGAGTAACCTCAGCATTAAAGCCGCACCTCCGCCGTGCAATACCCATTTTTTTTTATAACACAGTGATTTAGAACAGCTTTCCCGATAACATCACACGTACCCAGGCCGCCACCTATTCCGTAAAAAACTGTATAGACCCTTTTCATAGCTTCAGCATCCTTTGTTACTGAGCATTTAACATATACTGCGATAAAGTGCCAACTGTACTATTTTGTTTTTCTCCTTCTGCTTTGTTCTTAAGTTTTGCTCTTAATTATTGTATTGTTTTGTTTCCTTTGTACCCAATGTATAGTCTTTTTTTGTGTGTTCCACCCCTGCCAGTGACCTACAAGTACGCTTCCCCCTCCTTCTACGTAATGCCTACGGGCCTTTAAAGGAGAAATAAATGAAATAAAATGGAAAGCTGGCAAAAAGAAAACCGAAAAAGAAAGCAGAAATATTTTATAGCCGAGGCTAAAACATTCTATTTTGACTGATCTTTGCTGCCCGAAATGTTACAAACGTGGATTGTTTACAATTTCTCCAATGCAATAACATTTGAAGAGGCATCTGTTTTGACAAGAATTTGGTCTTTAACAAACCCATTCCAAGACGTGATATCTTCCCGGGACAATTTCATGTAGAACATCCTCCGCTCAAGTCGCAAAGTAAAAACAGTAAATAACTTTTTGTTAATAAATTCCTAATAATTAAATATGAGTCTGCCGCTAAACAGGGGAAACGACACTGACAGCGCGCCGGAAATGAAATGGATGTCAGATACTGTTAGACGTCAGGAGAATGTTGCGTGCGCATATTTTTTCGTGGTTTTTACCCAATAATTAGGTTATTAAAAAGAAAGGCTACAAAGATACATGAACATGCGCCAGAAATAAAACACTGTAACATTCAAATTTGCCGTTTTACTTACTTAAACTCCTAATTCAAAGCAATTCGGAGGTGTTGTGCCGCTTCTTACTCTCCGAATGGTTTAATTTCTTACACATTGTCTGCTCGAGCAGCGATGCAGTCAGCACCGCAGGAGACGGCAGTTGCAGTTTGTGTGCCTCGGTTGACAAAGAACCATCGCCAAGAACAAGCTCTATTTGCATATTCGTCAACTCAGCTGGCAGCGGTCTGCGTTCTCCAGCGCTACTGAAGCCTAAATTCGAAACGCAGGGCTATAAACTGATGTGCCCCAGCTTTAAAGTCGTTCAAAGACTGGAACATGATATAATATGATATATGCATCAAAATTAAGCGCTTGTGTCAAGCGCCATCGTAAAAAAAGTCTCTCCAGTGTTCGCGCTGCTCCTTGTGGCCACGCTGTGCATAGAAGGCTGACTAAATTCGTCTAGCGACGCTTTCAAACCACCTCCCCCATCGAGCGTTAGGCAGCCTACGTGTGGTGGGTGGGTACTCTAGAGTCACTCGATAATTTTAGGATTCTCGGGTTGTAAGCGCCCCATCACGTCAAGCGAAAAACTAGGTGCTCGCCGCTATGAAAGTATGCGTTTCGTCGTAAGGAGGCGCGCGAATCGCACGACAAGAATGGCAAGCGCCGATTTATACGCAGCGCATATAACGAGAGCCTTACTAGGCGAGCGTCTCGTTGCCTAAAAGAGCTTCATCATGGCGAACACCTAGTTTGGAAGCGGCGCTAGCAACCAAGAGTATTTTAGATAACAGTTTTGAACGGCCGCTCCGGAGCGAGTGAGTGGGCGTGGAATATATAGGAGGCGATGACCCGGGCGAACACAAGTATTCTCTAAATTGTGGCGTAAAAAGTGCACTACTGCTCATAATGGGCACCACCCACGCATATATAATAAGTTGGTCAGAATCTTCCCGTTAGAGCCTCCTCCTGATCTCTCCCTCCTGCTTCTTTGAAGAGGAGAGAAGAATTTCTCTGCCTTAATTGCCTTCATCATATGCCAGCCGTAGCAAGTGACAAGTCGCAGCAAGGCTATTCAGTGCGTCTAGGTGACAGCTGTCGTCCTACACCGTCGACAATCCAGCCCCCCCCCCCCCCCCCCCCCCCCCCCCATTTACACGCTGACGGTAACGCGTGACAACATTTTGAAGCAACGTCACCACGCAGAGCTACATGCACAAAAAAAAAAACTGGAAACATCAGCCGCAGTAAGTTCAAGATGCACTGCCTCAAAGTGATAAAAGAGCTTTGCAACAGATTGCATTCACCTTTGCTGTGCTGTATGGAGTTTTCTCGCTGGAAGACAATAAAAAGAGATGCTCATCGCACGAAAAAAAAAAAAAAAAACAGCATAATAAGCCGGCCCGCACTCTTCCCTCCAAGTCAGCCTTCCAGGATTCCACTCATTGCAAAAACGGACCTGGATCCCGCTATCAATTACGTTAGTGTGTTGAGGAATCCTATATCCTGACTAGCACGCGCCTAACGACTGAGGTCGAACTGCACAGTTGTGAATTTGAGCAACATGAGAATCCGGAAGTTTTCAGTCACGACATACTACGACACACGTTAAGCGCATGCGATATACACTTCTCTGCTGATAACGTTCGTGATTGTCTTTGCGTACCTCGACACGTAATGGTTGCTCTAAAGAAGCATAGTCAGTCGGGAAGAGATAAGCGGAACAGTTACCTCGTAGACGGTGTGCGATCCGGGCGGCTTGTTGGGTGATGCTCGAACAACAATGAACACGTGCAGAAAGTGCGACTTGATGCAGGCCGGAGAAAAGAGTGTGTTGTCCGCCTCCAGGAACACCACGCACACGATGTCGTTGCCGATGTGGCGCTTCTTCTGAAGCTGCGCGCGTGAGAAGGTCACGTTGCTTGATTTGAGCAAAGCAGACTTCGATAGAGCAATCAAAACAGTAATGCAAGCCAACTCCCAGTCTTTACTCTTACTCGAAACAAGGAAGTGAGAGCGATAACTGTAATCTGCACTTTCCCCTCTCTCCTTCCTTTCCCCCTCAGATGATGTACAGTAAAGCGCACAAAATGGGGAGACCTCTCAACAAGTTGTTAGTAGGTGTACGATATCTATATATGCAACAAATGTGAGATATACGTACGCGGACAGAACATGGCTAAGGATTTTCGGAATTAATAAAAAACAAAAAAAGTTTCTTTCATTGTTGCAGCAGGTCCACTATGACTACTCAGATTCGACGGACATTGTTCCCTGCAGAAACTACCTGTACCACGGCACAAGCAAATTCAGAAATATTCTCCTACAATTTTAGTGCTGAAATATATAAGTGCTAATTTGTTATGAAAACACCTCTTGAAATATACATCGTTGTAATTTGCGTGAAAATCGATGCACGACTATATTGACGTTTTTTTTGTTCGAAGGATGATTTCTCGATAATAATCGTATCGTGAGTTAATTTGCTTTACTTTATTACTGCGAATTGTTAATTGTTATCTGCCTCTTCTTTTGGGTTTGGGTATAAAAAGACCATTTCAAGAGATTAACTCCACTTTCGCTTACAATCGCTCCTGAAGCAAGTTCTTCTTGAGTTCTTCTTTGCAAGAGTTACTTTAAAATACATCTTTAATATGAAACCTGGATGACGCACAAGAACAGCCATGATTCTCCCTTATACACAAGCAATAACGTGCTAGACAAATTTTTCTACCACCGGAAAAACGACATAACAGTAATATTGTTAGCGGATATTGGGACAAGTACCCCGTTTAATGACACTTTTTTTTCCCCCTTTTTGTGCCCTTCTATCATTGTTTTCATTCTGGCGGCCCCTATGATGCCGGAAGTGCGGCGCTTCACTGAGCATTGGGGTCACGTCTCGACGGTCCCTCTTCGCTGGTTTGTTTTGTTCCGCAGCCGCTAGAGCAGCGCATGTCTTTGTGCTTTTGTTCTCCTAGCCACAGCGAGCCAGTGCTACGAAAAGCGGCACCGACGCTAAACCTAGCGAACCGTGATTATCGCTCCCACAGGTTAGCCAGATGAAGAAAAAAGTGCCCCAGCCTTCTGAAACAAAAAATATATACGAAAAATATATATATGTCAATACGCACTATGCCAGGAGCTGAAGACAGCGTAAAAACGCCACAGCCATCACTGAGAAAAAATGCGACGGCAACGATACGCAGAGAGGATCGCCCCACGAGCTTTCCACAATGCAGAATACCGTTCCCAAAGGAAGATTTGTTTACAATTTATAAAAGGAGAGACTGGAAGGCGCTTCAGAAAGGGCGTAAAAGTTCACCGCTCCCGATAAGTACAGCTTCATTGTTTTTCTCTTTCGTGGCCTGGCTTATAATGAACCAAAAAGAGATAAATATAAGGTGAACCTATTCCTCCCTGAGTTCCAAGTGGAGGTAAATTGTCGGGCTGCTCTGTCTCAAGGGGGCTGTATTGTGTCACACATGCATACGTGCATGACGGGAGTCAACACTTACCAAAGAAGAGATAGGGGATATTTGTCCTGATCAATGTGAACTACTAAAGTAAACGTTGAGATAACTGACTAGACGGTAGAAGAAACAACCGCATACCGCTGTGGAGATCCTAACCTACTACCTCCGGATTTCGCCTTTGGTGCCCTACTAACTGAGCTACGGTGACAAATGTGCGGTCTTCAAATTTCTTATGCATAACCTGTTCTTGAAAGCGTTCACCAACCCCCCTCTCGTCCACAGCAGGGGAGATGCGGAACGTTCTACGATATAGCGTGTGTCCCGTCCGACAACCCATAGTTGCCAGAATCGCGGCCATCATCAGGCCAATCAGCAAAAAAAAAAAGACATATAGTAAAATGAGAGGCTGTGGCACTCAAAGTGTGTTCAAGATGCCAGCTACCATTTTTAGCTTCCGACAAAACATTTGATTCGAAATTTATAACGTGATCGTACTGATGTGTTTATACTTGATAAATATTATGCCAGATAGATTTGAGAACAAGTTCTTGTCAGCACTATTTAAGCCACTCCACAGAAGAAGCTGCAATAGAAGTGAAGGAATGACAAAAAAAGACTAATTAACAAGCTATGGTGTCTAGCAAATTAAATGTGCATTAATATGACCTAAAAATAACGCACCATCACGCATGCTCGAGGAAGCACACACTACCGCTTTTTTAGACTGTGAGCTCTAATCTTCGCACTGCAACTTTGAACTCCCAAAGTTAATTAATCACTTGAGCGTTTGACCTAGAGCCGAGAGACGCCGTAAAGGAGGGCTCCGGAAGTACCAACCCCTGAGTTTCTTTAACGTGCGCTGACCAGGGGACAAGGGGCGGAAAAGTATGTGTGTGTGTGTGTGTGTGGGGGGGGGGGGGGGGAATGGGGCTAAGAACTGCTTCGCCGGTGCTTGGTTGCTTAGTCTCCCTATGGATTATGTGCATGCCAGTCCAAATGCGTCAACACTTCGGCGCAGGCGTCAGGCTGATTAGCTATGCTTAACAGGACCTACGCTCGGATAATTGGTTTAACTATAGTTAAACCCCCGCAATTTTTTCAATGCAAACAATTGCGGTGTGGCAGATGCGCACGAATTGCTCAAGCATGGCATAGACATGAGAGTAAGATAGCTTTTGTCTATTTTTTTTACAATGTTCCGACTTTTAGCGAAGTAGCCCAATAGATGGTTTTGCGATGCACGAACGGATGAAACCATCACTCCCGCCTCAATGATTTCGCGTAACTTTGCAAACGCGCTTATTGACGATACAGAATGCATGTTGGGCAATGCTCATCAGGAAAACCATCTTCCTTTTCTGTGGCACTGTTACGAAGTTCATTGTCTCCAGGAAGCTCCTCCACGCACTGATACTGACATGACGCAACAGCACACATCTGTCTGTGCGTTCTTTAGGGTAAAATGTAGCAAAATGAGGAGAAATGAAACAGCGTGAAACGAGGAGCGAGACTGGTACCTTCTGCGGGTCGTGCTCCTCGTGCGGAAGCATGGTCGAGACGTGGAACATGATCTCGATGCTCTTCCAGGCAGTGTACACAGACTCGGTGCCGGTCAGGTCGTGGACGGTGTCCAGGCCTCCTTTGTACTTGTCAAAACCTGCGGCGAAAACGCCATGCCTTAGCATTGCCAAAGGCCAGGCACGCGTACAACGTAGTGAAGAGAGGAGCGAGGGACCTCTTATGGCCCATGTTGCGTCCAGCACAGCCACATTCTCCTCTCCCCCACCGTTCAACACAAACATTTACTGTGAGCTCCTCTCGTTATACAGTTATGACTACTTTCCCAGCTTGTGCGGATATTTTTTCCAGTATTTACTTTTACTGCTTTTGCTTGCCTGTAATCTTCGACAGTGGACCAAATTAACAACCTTGTCGGGTTCCCTGCCACATCCTATAGCTTGCTCTCTGCCAACAAAGTTGACTATCCCTCTCTTTCTTTTAAGTTGTGTGTGTTTATTTGCGACCTTCTTTAATTTTTATCCTGCGTACTTCTTCGCCCTTACCACTTTTGTAGATATGCATAGCATACAGCAAGCCTCATGTCTAGTGCAGGCTGTGTGACTTTCATTTCGTCAACTGTATACCAGAGGAAAGGAAAGTAGCCTTTGTCAAAAATCTTTGAAGTTATAAAATTCGATTCTATCGTAGTTTCATTTGTCAGTTAGAATATGATGGAGCGGCTTAATCGCACTACCCAGAATCTTTGTGAGCAAATGCGGGGTGTTAGGAATGGGCTTGTTTCTTTGAGTTGACCAATCCGTTAATTGCACTCGTTTTCTGTGATCGTGGAAGTCCTCGAAGCATAGCAGCAAGCTACTCAAGCAGCGGTCTTTGAACAGGTATTATTTTAGCAACTACAAATTAGCCAAGTTTTTTTTTTCACTGATATCAGGGAACACAATTTCTCTTCGCAGCAGTGCGCGTAAGTTGCTGAGGCTGTTGTGAATGTCGTCAGTTTTCAAATCGGAACGACTGCTTTCCGGGCTATGGCTAAACTGGCTCCGAAATGAAAGACAGTCATATGTCCTGACATCGGCACAAAAAAAAAAGAAAAAAAGAAAAATGAAGTTTCCTTTTTTTATGCACTATTTATCGGATGACATGCGACAGACGGTTAACCGGTTTTACAGCAGAGCATTCAGCTGAATGTCTGGACTCGTTCGCAGTAGCACACGTGGCCACAAGAACACAGACCGAGACGTTATGAAACACGATTCATTAGAGAGATTTAGCTTACCGTGATCCGCGATCCGCCACCGGGACCCTCTACCGCGCGTGGAAGGGGCGCACAAGCTGACTGGTCCCGACGCGGCAGGTAAATGTGCCGACATCCAATATATGGCGCCATCTATCGGCGTCTAAGGGGCCTGCGCTTGCGCAGTGGAACGCGTGGTGGCTGATCATAGTAGCGGATCAGGTATCAGAGTAAACTAAAACGCTCTATTGGTATCAGACAGCGCTTCTTTCACAAGTGTTAGCGAGAAGCTTAGTTACTTATAATTTTATCAAATTTCCTCTATACGCATGTATCCTGGTACTTTCTCAGTTAGATGCAGGAATGAAATAAACATTGTTCTCTTGTGCGAGCTACGTATCCATAGCGATGTTACTTGATGTCCGCTGCAGACCAGCAGAGAAAATACTAGCGGAAAATTTTGTTAATTCGGCACCCGTCAAAAGGAAAAGGCTGTAAATTCGAGCTAGCTGCGCAGTCCCGGACCACGCCCATGAAAGTTTATGGCGTCGGACGCTGATTGATTCGCATACTGGAAGCGTTGCACACTGTCAATCGTGTGAGTGGCCACGTCGAAGTGCGACCCAATTGCATGGAACTACGGTGCCCGCCCAAATCAGGCGTGCACGCTACGGCAGGCGCGACGATGCTCGGAAGCCTCTGTTGCCGAGATGCACGGCAAAAAGCATAGTTTCAGCTTGTAGTCTGTAATTTTCATACTATTCCTGCGCTTGCGTAGGTCAGGCACATAAATAAATCTGTCCATTGAGTGGATAAACATAAGAATAACGATGTGTGGGTGCGTAAGTGCATCACAATCGGGCCCTCTGCGCGTTGCATGCGAATTAGTTCTGCACCCGCTCAGTAGCTCTTTCCTTCGACCACGCACGGTATGTGGCATTTCCAGAAGACATTAAAAAAATTGAGAAGGGGGGGGGGGGGGTGGGGGGGTGGGAGGGTACGAATTTGCGCTTGGGCAGATGTCATACATCTTTTGGAGTGTGCACAGAATGCGAAGCACAATACGCACTGAACTGAACGGCACGAGCCGCATGGCAGAATCGTTTAACCAGCGTGGAAGAAACAGAGTCCATTTTCATTGGTTCCCAAGAACTCCTTCTCTCTTTCCTTACCCCGGAGACATTTTAAGTTATAAGATTATTCGTTAGTTCCAGGAGCCCATTCTGTTATAGCCGCGTACGAGAACCTGGCCGTTTTCTCGTTACCATGATTCACACATTGCTTGTGAATCACTGGTATTAATGTTATGGAAATCGGCATAAGCAAGGCCGCACTGCATCTTCCATATGAGAAAGTGTAGGTATAATAAAAACAGGCATAGGCAGACAATGGGCACACTCAAGCGTACCTGCTTCTATGTATTCTCAATTTCCTTCGAGACAAATGTGCCAAGGATTGTAAGCATCTATTGAATGAATCCACTTTAAAACGAACTGCAAGATCCGCTTCCTGATTATCATAAATGCGTCAAGCTCCGCGAGCTGGGTCACTGCGCTCTTGAATGGTAGTGAGCTAAAGGAATGACGTAAGAAAACTTGGACTACCGATGTCATACCTTGCAGTTATCGGCTGGCGCAGCAAGACCGTCAGAGTCCTGTTTTATTATCACGGTAAACTCCTGAAATCGACAGGACATGCTGCCACCAGTGTTCAGGAGACGTTTAGGCTATGCTGCTGATCATTTCGCACGTGGTCACTTTCAAAAGCATCACTCCAAGCATGAAAGAGAGCATGCCACTGAACTGCCAGGTCCGGCTGCTGTAAACTTGCTTTTGAAACGTTTTATTTCCTGCATCAAAGAGGGCGCGAGCCGCTGAAGATAGTGAACGCCAATCTCAGTTGGTCAGCAACTCCAGTCCGGGCCGCCCAAGTGACAGCCGTCTCGAGCGCACGGTGGGCCAGGGCCTTTTGGGTCCCGACCGACGAGCACCCGATGAGGAACGCTTCCCAAGCCTCTTCGGGGGAGGGGGGTGGGAGGAAAGTTAGGACTAGACTGGCATGTTCACGCTATGTAGGATAAAAATCAACGACTCCCTTCACAGTGCGGGCATTCGGGTTTCACGTTTGGGTCGTAGCGAGCAGCCTGAGACGACACCAGGAAAGTGTTGGTCTACAGCTGTCGGAAAACGCGTTCGTCGGCCTTCGACAGACCATTCGCCGGAGGTGGGTACCGTTAATACCGAGCTTTGCAGTCGTCAATAATACATCTCGCTGAATCTCGCGGACACATCTCGCAGACACGAGATATTCACCATGAGCCTCGAAACGTTTTCGCCTTAATAAAGCACCGCTTGCTAAAAACACGCGCATTTACCCGCAAGTAAGTTGGCTTACGTGGAATACAATCGTTCTGTTTCTTTTGAAGAGCCTGATGTGTTCTTTCCTGATAACCTGCACTAGCAATGCCAGTTTCGACGCCCTTTATCAAATTGATAAAAATTTAAACCTCTATACAGACAATGAACAGGGATTGATGCTTCTTTATACTTTTCCCTCTTTTCGAACTGGTCTTATGTTTCTAATTAGTATACATTTATGCCATAGAGTCACCAGTATAGAGAAAAAGCGAAGGTTAAAAAAAAGAAAAGGGTAGGTGCAACTTTAGAACTCAATCGCTCCAAGAAAGCACGCAACTATGCTTAATTAAACGAAGTTTCAAATGACTGACATGTTGTGTCATCACAGTTGAAAACTTCCAACCACAGGCAACTGCTGCACTGTGCCCTCCGAGATTAAGAGCTTCGCGAAAAAGCGGCAGCATGGCGCGTCCACCCGAAAATAGCCGGAGTTTCGCGTATCTCATTTTGTTCACTTCTGCTGATGTGATGCCAGTATAAAACAAATAACGTTGGAAACGAAATCAGCGATTACCTTTGAGAAATACGTGGAACCCAATGCGGCCTAGATCCCTACGGAACAGCCCGTGCGCCTCAAGCGAAATGTCATTTCATTCGAAGTTCGACGAAGAATTCGCGACTTCTCTGAAACGCGCCGATTGCAGCAGACTGTCATCATACTCTGATCGTTATATCTTTGACTGCCATTTTGTTCTTCTTCTATCTAGCACTGATAGTACTTGCTCTTGACGTTTGACGAAGCGAGAGGAATTCCCCGATGTTTCAGCGAGTCCAGAAGGACGTGCACAAATAGAATGTCCAATACAAGTCTCGCTCCGACTTTAATCACGATTTCGCAGTGTGACTATCGCCTAGTCGGAATTCAATTCTCATAAAATGCGGCTGCTGCTCGATTGTAATCTCAAGAGATCGGCGTTTCAGTCAAGTACGGTGAAATACATCCGTGCGAAGAGATTAGGGAAAACGTGATACAAAGGCGTAACAACGTTCTTCTGGCGTCGAAACCAGCCCCATTGCATACTGAGTAGTCTACGCTAGAGGAGAAACAAAATACTGAACGAAAAAAGCGCAGTTAATTCCCCTATTGGTGAAAACACGGTGGATATGCACGTATTCCAAACAAAGCTTTACAACGAAGCAGTATGAGATTGGCCATATTTCTGGTGCTTTGAAAAGGCGTCCCTGTTACTTGGTATTCGTGAAGCCTTTGTAGTGAAACCTGAAGGGAAACAGGGCAGCATGCGCGTCCACGGAACCTCGGCCCCACACAAAGTGGAAAATTTTGTTATACCTAAGCGGTCATAAAACACCATTGGAGGGAAGAGCCCTCCAGCAAAATTCCTTGTATGCACTCATTGCCAGCTAAGATAAATCAATCGTGAACGAGCACTTTGTTTTTCCAGCCGCCCTCGCCTTGTCTCTCATTTCTTTCACGAGGAGGTTTCGCTAACATGCCGCGAAATAAGCCTCTCGAAGTGCAATTTTTCTACCTCCGCCTCCTTAGGGGGAAGTGCAGCGCCGACTCTGCAGTACCACGTCATTGCTTGCAGGCGCCTGTTTTGCCCACCAAGGCGCTGACACCGATAACTACATAGGCCGCGAGAGGCGTGAAAAAAAGTGCGTCTCCTCGATACAAGCGAAAGCGCGAGGCGATCGCTTTCGGACCTGTGTCGTTGGTCTGCGTGAGCGTCAAGGCGCCGCACAGAAACTCTACAACCTCTCTCCCATTCCTCCAGGAGGCGGCGGCCCTCCTCCCTACTTTATCATGTGAGCAGCTGGCCTCTACACCTCCTGCCATCTCTGTGTTTGCAGGTCGTTTCAGACCATCTCAGGGTACTTCAGAGGACACACCTCTCAAGGGTGCCATGACGGCAGAAACTTCACAGGTACAGACAGTAGCTTTTTGGAGAAAAAGTACTGTACTGGTGACGGACTAAAATACATATTTTCTCAAATTCGGAAAAACAATTCCTCTAGCCCCTTTCATTGATACGACGTGCGTAGGATTCTTCAACGTTTATTAGGACAAACTATTTTCCAGCCCAGTAGATTTGTTACTCAACTATAAGGCTTCCGACAACAGACTGATACTATACATATTACAGTAAAGTCAACTTTATTATTGCGAAAGCGTTAAATGGCTATGTAATTACGGTAAAGTCAAGTTTATTAACCCGAAATCATTAGATGGCCATGTTCGCGAAAAGGTGTCCACAAAATGTCATCAGCTGATGACGTCCTCCGTCACGTGACATTGTGAGACATTAATGATGAGTAATTGTCATAGTCCCGAGTCATATGACATTGCTATCAGTGACGTATCCAGCCAATCAGAATGCTGTGTCAAACTGTTCCCTGAATGGCGCGAGTCACCCACGTCTGATAACTAGAGTGATATGCGGGTTTTAAAATAGTTCTAGAGCATTTCGTATTACGTCAGATAGTACACGTGATATCCGGTTTATATAATGGGTGGCTTCCGCTTTGGGGCCAGTCATCCCCCAGCATTCGACGCGAGAGCACGTCGATCTGTCCCCGCGTTGTTGAACGTCGTGCTGAACGTCGTGCTGAACGTCGTGTTGAACGTCGTGCTGAACGTCGTGCTGAACGTCGTTTCTGTCAGCGCCCGGTAGTGCGGCTGTTGTCGCGCGACTCACGGTATGGACGGAGAATCTGTTTTATGGTCAGAGTACTTCTTTTCGTCGGATGCTAAAGACGTCCCAGTAATGGAAGATGTGGATCTGTCGCTTTTACCACGTGATTACGAGGAACTTTGTCTGTGAAGGGAAGTGAAAGTGAGTAAAGAAAGTTGCAAGCAATAAATAAAAGTTTCGTTGAAAACAACAAATGTATCTTTTATGTTTCCAAAAAAATAACACATCGTTGAGCATCGGAGGTCGTAGAGTGGAGGTCGGATCTTAACGGAGAGGTTTAGTGGATGCAGAAGTCGTCGATTAGGAGTCAACGACGTCGGGGTCATTGGCAGTTTCTGCAATGATCTCTAAGCTTTCTTTTTTTTATATCTTCAATCGTGACTTCATAGCTCGGAAGGTCTTCACCTCGAAAAGAGAGCGGACAAGAGAAGTATGATTAATTTGAAGCACATTTTAGATAACGTCGCGAGCCCGAAGGAACAGTGTACATCAAACTATTGTGTTAAATCTCTCGTTGCTTCAGATCTTCGAAGTAACTGCGTCCCCCAAGCAACAGTGCAGTCAGTATATTTTACGATCACTTGTGCGTCTGTTACCGCCAGCTTCTGACGGCGCACATTTAACAAAAGCGAGCTTTATAAGCCACTAAGAACACTGCTTTATTGCGCGAAAGATAGAGGGGGGGGGCACCGCTTAGCCAGAATAAAGGCGAAATTGCGCTCCTTCGATGCTCATTAGGGCGGAAGTAACGGCGTTTTATGGGCGGCAAAATAACCTCTTACGGGACCTGTTTGTCTAATGCAGTAACTTTAGCTTTTTTTTTTACTATTTCGAGGTGTGCAGATTTAGTATGCAAGAGGAATTTCAGAGGGGTACCTTTTTACGGCACAAATTCCACTTAAAGATTTCGCCTGTCTTTCGAAGAAGAATTAGCACATTACTTATAAAAGTTCTAAGCTCCTCTTACTACAAGAGAAAAAGGTAACATAAGGACAGGTGCCCTCCTAAAAGACGGCTGTCGCCAGAAAACACGGTAATTTAATATGCTTTACTAACCACCAATGTTAGTCATAACCGCCAAGGTCAAATAAAAAGCCAACCAGCTCGAAAGTTCGCCTTGTTGGCGCAGATGGAATGCCGATATATTTAGGCAACTTATTCAGTGGGCCACTGTTCTCTGAAACTGTAACCACAGACTTAAAATTTTCTTTCTCTGCGATATTATGCTGGTTGAAGGCGGCCTTGCTTTTGTCTGGCAAATGCACGCACGAGGTGGTTTAAATTATCCGGAGCCCTCCACCACGGGGTCCTTCATAGCCTGAGTCGGTTTGAGACGTTAAATCCGCAGAACCAAACCAGACTTTTGAACAAAGAATTAGCCGTTTTTCATTGACACGTTTGAATTTTGGGCACTGCATGTATTTATTACCTCGGAATTCTTTTTTTTTTTCATTTAAGATTGAAGCAGTCTTTACCTCTGTTATATTTCTGTGCCTAGCTATTAGGGCGAGGGGGGGGGGCACCTTTTTTCACTGGGCAGACCTGCCTTTATTGTTTACAACGAGATCATCTTACTCATTGGCATTACTCTTCAGTTTTTTTTTTTTATGTTTCATCATCATGTTTTCTTTTTTCTAGCTTTCCAATGAATTTTGAAACTATGTAATTCTTTATGTCTTCAGAAATCACAATTGATACGTGTTCAGTGCTGGCTTACATATCACCGCTCTTGGAGGCTGTGTGCTGATTTGAGTCGAGCATGTATTTGCCTTATAGGTTCTCTCTTTAATCGCTCTCGCTGGCATAAATGCGGTTGCCTACTAAGAAATAAAAACAAACCTGGGAAAAGCTGTTTGTACATGCACTTTGCGTCTCTTTGCTTGTCCCTATCTTATAGGTGCAAGTATCCGCCTGTTAAGCTCTCTTTAGAGTTTTTTTTCTTTTTCTGAAGCTACAATTATGAATGGCAAGCATGGTGTATGACAAATGCGTCATGGGAGAGCGTGGACGAACTCGAGACAGCGTTACTTAGAACAAGTTGTATTTTAACACGAGTAGTCTAACTTTCACTAAACAAAGTAAATGTGAAAATCGGGAACTTTCACCGCGGGCACCATGCTAGAATATACACGCACAAGCGGCACAAAAGCACTCAGACTAGACGATAAAGTGAGCCGAGTCGTACAGGCGCAAGCTGTCTGCCATTTGCGCGGCGCCTTGATAACTGGCCGCTATCCTCGGCTTCTGTTCGCAATTCATTTTTCCAAGGAAGGCCCCACTTTATTATGACGAAACTTCGAATCAATGCAATTTGCTCTTTGTGGAATCGACAGAGTATTTGCAGAAGGCGTATACGGTGTCGCAACCGCACTTTAATGCTGCAAGCACACTCGAACTGAGCAAACTGTAATGTCGCACGTCGAACAGAAGAACAAAAAGCTTCGGCATCACTTGGAAAGGAGCCAGAACTTTGTGTCATGGCCATCGTAGTCCAGCCATGCTCTTCTCAGCACTTTCAATCAAATTTGGTGTGCTTATAATATAACGCTCGGAAGAGCCTTCTTTGTTCCTCTGTTATTTTCTTCTAAAAAGCAATAGCCGTCAGCGAAGTGCTAGGATTTGCTTTCGTTCTTAGGAAACTCGGAAGGCTCATTTAGCGACTGCACAAAGGGGTAAAGGTTTGATTACTTTCTGAGAAACGCAGTTAAGTGGAATATGTCCAACAAAAAATGATATATATATATCATTTTTGTTGGACATATATATATATATTTATTTATTATTTTTTGTTGGACATCTTCCACTTAACTGCGTTTCTCAGATTATATATATATATATATATATATATATATATATATATATATATATATATATATATATATATATATATATATATATATAATATAATATGGTGGCGAGAAAAAAATACCAAGCAAGCGTTCACACCCTGTCCCGCATCCAATTACTGGAAAAAGGAGGAGGTGGTTTCCTGGTACGACACCGAAATTCAAATTGGTGACGGCAAAATTTATTCTGCTAGAAGAAAAAAAAAAAAAAACACTGAGCGCAGTGCACATGCATGGATTTCAATTTTCTTTTTTAACCTCTCAGAAGGCCAATCGGGGTTAGAAATGTGTGCCGAGACGCCGGCGAGCTTCAACGCTTTGTGTTCTTCCTTTTCCGTGAACCAATTTATTATTATTATTATTATTATTATTATTATTATTATTATTATCATTATTATTATTATTATTATTACTATTATCTTGACATCTATCTATCGAATTTTGAAAGTGTTCGAGTCTCGAGTTCAGACATACCGCTGACTCGCTGTGACAAATTTCACCCTCCGCTTCTAGTTACTACTTATGTCTCTGCCTCACCTTCTACTAATTCAGATCGGGTGAGGAATTCGCCCCGTTTCGCGTATGCAAGTGGTGATTATGTCGGTCTTTTCAATTTCTTCTCTTCCGCCGACTGGTCCCTTTTAAATGACATTAATGATTCAGATGGACAAGTCAGTCGCTTTACAGAAATAGTTCTTGATGGTATGCGTCGGTACATACCTTTGCATACTCCTACGCGTAGGAAGTTCCCTTCATGGTTTTCAAGGGAACTAATAACGGCGTTAAAACTCAAGGAACGGGCCCATCGTAAAGCGAAACGCCCTGGGTTTCACAATTAGGCAGATGAGTTTCGCCGTGTGCGTTCTCTTTGCAAACGCTTATACAAGCGGGACTACGACTCCTATCTTGAGTTTTTAGAGAGGAGTGCCTCAAATCATCCTAGTCAGTTCTGGCGTTACGTTCGCAAGCGTTCCATTAAATCAGATTTAAGTATCAGCTTAGTTGACTCTCAGGGTTCGGAAATTCGGGATGTTGCCGACAGTTTTGCACAACATTTTTCCTCCGTTTACAAACATCCACATTGTGATTCCGTTTGCCTCCCATCTGGTGCACTATCTAATTCCATTCTCTTTGACGAGGAGTTGATAACTGAGAGTCTTAAGCGTCTGAGACCATCTTTGTCTCCTGGACCTGATGGCATTCCAGCCGCCATAATAAAAGCCTTCAGTTATATCTTTGTACCAGTACTGACTACCATATTTAATAACTGTTTAAAAAATGCTGCCTTTCCTCGCGTGTGGAAAATGGCACGCGTGTTTCCTGTCTTCAAGTCTGGAAACAAATCTGATGTTTCCAATTATCATCCGATTTCTCTTCTATGTGCAACCTCTAAGCTTTTCGAATTAGCTTTGCACAACGTACTTTCCTTCCATCTCAAACATATCATAGTACCGAATCAACATGGCTTCATGTCGGGTCGCTCTACTTCTACCAACCTAGTCACGTTTATGACGTATGCGTCTGCAGCAGTCCTTCAGAGGGGTCAGGTTGACACTGTGTACTGTGATATGAGCAAAGCTTTCGACGTTGTTACTCACTCACTACTTCTTGAAAAACTTCTACTCTCTGGCGTTGAAGTCTCTCTCGTAGCCCTCCTACGCAACTATCTCCTTGATCGCTTCTGCTTTGTCAGTGTCAATGGACAGACTTCTTTCGTTTACCCTGCAACGAGTGGAGTTCCTCAAGGTTCAGTACTAGGCCCGCTTCTCTTCTCCGTTTTTATTAATGATGTTTCCTCGGCGATAAAGAACTCCTCGTTTCTTCTTTACGCTGATGATATAAAAATATTCAAGGTAATACAATCTTTTCAAGACTGCTTGTTGTTGCAATCGGACATATCTGCTTTTTCTGATTGGTGTGCGAAGAATCGACTTACCCTCAATTCTTCCAAAACTAGGGTTGTGTCCTTTACTCGTAAAACCCATAGCTTTCTCTACCATTATTCTGTGAATTCTGTGCTGTTGGACAGGGTTGATGAAATTAATGACCTTGGTGTACTTTTTGACCGCACCCTCAGGTTCTCCTCTCACACTAAACGCATTGCTCAGCGGGCTATGCGCCCACTCGGATTCGTTTGCAGACTTTCGAGAGAGTTTTATACTCCACTTCCGTTCCTAAAACTGTACCTGTCTATATGCTTGTCGCTCTTAGAGTATGCGTCGGTTGTTTGGAATGGCACTTGCAAATCGAACTTGGACAAGGTTGACAGAGTACAAAAAAAAATTTTACGGACATTTCATTATCGCTTTCCTTGCGCAACTTCCCCCTCTCGCTCCACCAGGAGCGCCCAACTGAATCTTCCTTCTCTTCACTGCCGTTGTATCAGACTTGATATCATATTTCTGTACAAACTCCTTCATGGCCACATTATGTGCCCTCAGCTCTTAGAGTACATCCTACTGCGCGTTCCGCGAAAGAGCATGAGGGAATTCAGACCATTTCAGGTTTCTCCTCTTCATTCCCACTCCCCTCTGGACAGGATGCAGTGGTTATTTAACTCTTTCTGTCCTCACCTTGACATCTTCCAAAACTCGCTCTGTTCATTTACATTGGATGTTCGTAGCGTTGTATTCTAAATAGCACTTTATCACTATATATAACTCCCACTTTCTAGCCTTAATATTGTATTTACTTCACTTTTTGCTTTTTCTCCTGTTCAATGCTGTTTGTATCTTGAACTAATTTTTATCCGTATCTTACTTATATTTCAACTTTCAACTTTATATTCGAACCTTATTGTCCCTTGTTTTGTATTATTCTGTATTTCTAGCCTGTGTTTTAAGTACCATGCACTTGTTGCGCCTGGAATGATTGTTTATTTTATGTATATTTCTATATTACTATAATCAATGTCAGTTATTAACTGTTGTTTTTTTCTCTCTCTTCTATCTACCGTTCTTTTTTTTCTCTTTTCTTTCCTGGTGTGCTCAAAACTTCTCTCACTGTGTATATAAGTGATGCTACTCATTTATTGGTAACTTTCTGTGATACTTTTCGTCTCAGTTTCATTTCATGTATTATTTATTTCTTCTTTTGTTTTTTTTCTGTGTGTGTAAACATGTTTGTGCATTTTCATTTTTGTTTCTTTTTTTATTTCTGCTGCAGTACGAAGACCACATGATTGTTCCTGCGCACATTAAATATTTATTATTATTATTATTATTATTATTATTATTATTATTATTATTATTATTATTATTATTATTATTATTATTATTATTATTATTATTATTATTATTATTATTATTATTATTATTATTATTATTATTATTATTATTATTATTATTCGCCGCGACCTCCGATGCAAACTGATCGGCACCCGCCGACGTCTCTCAGCGCGATATTTAAATAAGTTTGCGATTGTCTTATTTAAATGCGGCGCCATATCCCGCCTACACAGCGGCCATCTGCTCCTCTAGTCGCGCGCATGGTATTTTTTTATTTGTCTACCATTAGGTCTAGTGAAAAGGAGGGCTGGGGAAAGTTAGGAAGGAAGAGTGCGGACTGGTCTCGCTTACTAATTCGCAGAATAGATAGGGTAGAATAATTACCTAGTATCCACTTGCCCTAGACACATTCAAGATCCACAGGCCTGCTTTTCTTAGGTAACGTTGTCTCACAGATGACGTAGCTGGGCAGGTCCACAGCAGCGCTCATTCTATGCCTCGCTCGCGTTGGTCAGCCGACGCCATACGGGTGCCGTTTTCTGTCTGTGATGTTTTTTGAGTCGAGATTGGATTAGATTATTGGACTGGATGGGACTGGCAGTGTTCCCTGGGTGCGTTTGGTGTTAAGGGCAGAAAGCGGAGAGGTGTGGCGGGAGAAGAGGAGAGGAGGGGCGCTTTTTTGGTACGGTGCGTAAATGTGAAATTACCAGTGAGGTTAGGGGAAGCGAGTGCTGGTGGTGGTTGTAGGCGGAAGGAGGGGGGGGGGGGGGGAGAAGGGCACTAGCTCTGAATTTGACGGTAAAATTCAAAGATACTCAGCGTGACCACGGTCGAGACGACAAGTGCAAAATTATGGGTGCGAGACACCAAATAATTACACAAAATGAAATCGTCAAGCCATTCAAGTTAAACAAAAATGGCATTTCGTACCTACGAATCGATTGATGAAAAATATTTAAAACGAGAATTTAGATATGGCGAAAACATGAACAAACAAATACATGTCACAGAGGACACAAAAAAACATGACAGCCAGATCGCAGGTCACAAGTGAGATGATATATGAATGTAGTGACCATATATAGTAGCTATCTTTAAGATGATGGTTACAAGCGTTCCCAACCTAGGTCAAACAAAGATATCTAGAATGTCCACTGAAATAGCCTTAGATTGTGAAAAATTCCAACTTTTGAATTTTTAATCATTTATGAGTCTGGTAACACTAGTCACCATATAAATAAACAACAAGTTGTGCTCTCCAAGATATATATAAGGCCGATTTATGCTTGTTTAACGCGATTTCGCACTTACTGTATCGTGAAAGTGTATGTTAGCTTGGGGGCGGATTCATCTATGTAAAGTTTCATTGTTTCGAATATACTATCAATGTCAGATTTGTAGCCCTATATGTCGGTAGAAAAAAAAAAGAGAGTACTTTACATATCGATATTCTTTAGCTAGAATCAGTTTTCGAACTGCATCACAAGCATTATCTTCTTACTTGCCAGTATCTGCCCTTTTACTTGAAATCATCTTCCTAATTGTGCCACACACCATTCGGCGTATATCACAGCTTTCTTCGTGCTCCGTTCAACAAGTTTGCAAGCCGCCGTTCCAAGCCATTGCTGGAGCCTGCGGCGGGCAAGGATGAACAAAAGTATATGCAATCAAATCTAAAGTAGACGTCTGTTGCAAAGGGTTCAAAGTTTCACATTTTGCTTTCACAATGCAGCAGCCGTTATTGTCGTATGTGATTAACCTCACGATCTACCTGCTGCTGCGGGGGCGTCTAAAAAGAGTGGAGCCGATACGAACGCGACAGGAAGGCAACGAAGTTTTTTTTTTTTTGTTTTTTTTTTTTTGTTTTTACTTTGGTGAAGGTGAAACGTTGATGTGCGAGTGGCGCAGCATCACGCAAACTTGAAATGATGTTGACATCTTCTTCTGTTGACGAAGTTCCAACACCTTGTATGAAAGCTGGTACACTCATATAAAAAGTCATATCACGCTGAACGGAACCCGTCATCTGAGTCTTGATAAAGGAATATAAAGGTCAGAAATCGACAATATTTTCATAGAGAGCACGATTACACATTCTGCATATTCAATCAGCGTGAAGAGCGTGAAGAGTGCGAAAAGACGGCAGGGCACGAGAAATGTCTAGATTTCAAGAAAGGATGCTAGAAACCCAAACGACTTTGAAAATCCTAGATCTAGCGATAAATCCTAGGCTTAACATCTTTGGGTGACAAATAAGACCAAGTTAGCATTCCTCCCGTGCAGGTATATGTAGATAATCTGTAATGTGCCGAGTAGTGGCAGTTGAGGGAGGGAACAATATTCAACGAGTGAAGGCCCGCACAGTCAACGCTTGTAGGCAATCAAGTCCAAACGGACCAAAATAAAAGTATCTTAAGAAACACGCCATCGCACGTTCTTTATGTTTTATGCGCAAATTTTTTTTGCGTATTTGTTAATTGTTTTTGCTGGCACAACAATTATTGATTGCAGTTAGGAGATATTCTATCCAGATTGCCAGAAGCTCACTACGAAAGTGGGAGAGTGCTTTTTGAATAGTATATGTCAGGGCACCAAGCAAGTAGATATGCACTGTCTTGCTTATTGTTGCAAAGCTGATGGCCAGGTCTGCTATAAGCAGCAGCATAATGTATGGCAGCAACCTCAACAAAGAAAGCGCTCTTTCCAGCTGCAAGTATGAGCTACCTACAATACAGGTTCTGTGACGTCACACTGCCTTGGTCGTTTGAAGTTGCCTGCGTTACCTTCATCTCCTTTAGCCCCTGTGCTTGACGTCACCAGCATTACCAACCATTTTGGACATACTCTCTTTACCACCATATATTGTGGTAAAAGGCATCATTTAGGATGCGAAAAGGCAGCAGACACCACATAACTAGTTCCAGTTATTTTCAAAGAAAGTTCAGCGCAAACTTTCAAGCATAAAACTACTAGGGCAAATTTCTTTCCTATTCGTCACGTTGGTTTTATTTTTTTTTTCCTTTCTACTTCCAGAAGAAATTTTCTGATAGATTTCATATATGCTTTTAAAGACTACAAACTGAAAAGAACGCATTTAACCTGCGTTTTTTCTTCACTGCCCATGTGTTGCTGCTTAGCCTCACGATTATCTTCGTGGGACCAAAAACAGCGTTTTTTGCATGTGATGTAAATACCAGACATTCATACAACCGAAGTATTATTCGGTACTTAGAAAAGCGAATATACTACATCATGCAACCAGATTTTGTACCTGAATAACTTCAGAAAATACACTCTGTTACCGACGAAAAACAATTTCAGTTGATGATGCAAAAATGAAAAGTACGGTGCACACTTACACTCGGCTCAAATTCACAATCCCAAGCCAGTCTTCTTACTCCCATTCTTTTTTAGCTACCGGTGTATTTTATACTATGCTGAGTTTCAACACGAGGAGCTCTCCCGCACTTCCTTAATCTAAACTCGCATTCGTCCCTAATTTCCGAAACACAAAAGCGAGAGATTCGAGTGCAGAATGGCATCTTAATTATTCCAAGTTTAGTGTGCAAATTCATCAAGCGCTACCCCGGCGGGCTGCTTCGTGGAACGCACTAATTCTGCGAACAAGACGCTTTGCGGCTCAACATTCTCAACGGTAAAAGGTATAGGCGCACTCGTATAGCGGGGTGTTCGCCTATGCTGTCTGCAGTTCCGATCGGTACAAACGAAGCAAAAAAAAAAAAAAAAAGCAGTCTTTTTTTTTTTCTTTTTCTACGTTCGCTGCATTGAAGTAGGTACTAAATCATCGACTGAATCTTGATTCATACCAGCTAACGATCTGCGCATGCGCGACAGGTGACTCTTGTGCTTTGGCATATTCTACGCTTATTTCCACTGTGTAGTATGAAAAGCCAACCCCACAATAGGAGTCCATGCTTCTCGTTTTGAGAACACAAAATAGAGAGAATCGAGAGGATCAAACAGGCAGTTCGGTTGAGCTGTTTCTGTGGAGCTGCAGAAAGATCTATTCACGAGCAACGTTGACGTTTCAACTGCTGTTGAGTAGCGGCGAAGCATGAACTCTGCCTTCCAAAAAGAAAAAGAAGAGGTTCAAGATGAAAAAAAAAAAAATAATACTTCGCATGAAAAAGATCTCAACCACACGGTGTACACAATTCACGCAAAGGTTGCAGTTCCCGCATTTATCGAAGGAAGATTCCGTGCCATTGACAAACATATATTCACCATCCAATTTATTTTGCTGTGCGACGTTGGGATTCTAGCCCATGGGCTGAAACCGCTTGTTTTTCATAAGGCTTTAAAATGCAGGCGTGTGGAGAAATAAACCAAACGAAGCGAAGGACTATACGGGACTTACGCTATTCATCAAGCGCCCTGAATATGTCACAAGAGCCGCGAGAACCACACTAATGCTCACGTTGGATAAAAGCAAATACTTTCTTTTTCAGTGAACAGAGGACAAAGCATGATTCACTGAAGCGCATAATGATTTCTAAGACTTTTGTTCTGTTGTTCGGTTACAGCCGCTCTCAAAGCTTTATCGATCGCAATGATCTGTGTTGCGTTTCATACTAGTCAGGGTTAAAATGGACGTCAAGCTAGTAAGCTGACTTTTTCCTTTAGTTTTTTTGGACGTCTGTCACAAAAGTCGATGTTTCCACTCACGCAAGGAAGAAGGCAGTGTTTCCGAGACCACAAGGAGTACTCTCAAGCGCTCGGAAATTCCATGCCTCCACATCCATGCCCACGATAAAAACACTTTGCTAACGACAGCTCAAATGCTGCCGCTGTTTTAGGCAGCGGTCTCATGAAGCTTCTGTTTCAGCGTGCGAAATACTTTTTCGAAATACCTGATCTTTTCTCTCTTTTGTTCTCTTTCTCACATTTTATTGTTTTTCTGTTTTAGTTTTATTCTACATTCTTCAAAGCCGCCCGGGTATGGACTGATGAAACCGCATTGTAGGCGCCCGACCCGGGCGGGTTCGGAAATTTGAGACACATGTTTACACTCCAGTAGGTTCACATATTGACAAGGTCTGCGGTTGCTCAGCCATTCACTCTTTCTTTTTTTCAAGGGCAGAGGGGAGGATTTGTTTATATATATATATATATATATATATATATATATATATATATATATATATATATATATATATATATATATATATATATATATATATATATATATATATATATGAAGGAAAGAAGCCAACAGTCGGCGAGGCCAAGGAAAGCGTTGGGGATGGTACTTTATGTCTTTTTTTTTTAATGTTTACTTGGATAATCAGAGAAATTAGTAATGTAATCTGTTAAGGGGAAAGATAATTAGAAACAAAGTAGAAGAAAAAACAACGTGCCGACGGTGGGATCCGAACCCACGACCTCCGAATAACGCGTCCGGTGCTCTTCCAACTGAGCTACATCGGCCGCTGTCCCCCCTGCTACTTTCTTGGGTATTTATGTTGTCTGTATACGAACCTTGAGAGTGTTCACCAGCGCCACCCTTAGCCATAGCGGCGGACGTGGGACGTCCTTTGTTACCGCCTGCGTCACGTAGAACGTGATCAAGAGCAAGGGCGAAAGCTGTGCTAGAACCCTCTTACGCTACCTATGGCTTCAAGACTGCCAGAACCGAGACCCCCATAAGCTACAAGCAGATCAATCAAGGGGAAATGAGGGTGCTCGTTATAATACATGAAGGAAAGAAGCCAACAGTCGGCGAGGCCAAGGAAAGCGTTGGGGATGGTACTTTGTCTTTTTTTTTTTAATGTTTACTTGGATAATCAGAGAAATTAGTAATGTAATCTGTTAAGGGGAAAGATAAGGGGAAAGACTTTGTTTCTAATTATCTTTCCCCTTAACAGATTACATTACTAATTTCTCTGATTATCCAAGTAAACATTAAAAAAAAAAAGACATAAAGTACCATCCCCAACGCTTTCCTTGGCCTCGCCGACTGTTGGCTTCTTTCCTTCATGTATTATAACGAGCACCCTCATTTCCCCTTGATTGATCTGCTTGTAGCTTATGGGGGTCTCGGTTCTGGCAGTCTTGAAGCCATAGGTAGCGTAAGAGGGTTCTAGCACAGCTTTCGCCCTTGCTCTTGATCACGTTCTACGTGACGCAGGCGGTAACAAAGGACGTCCCACGTCCGCCGCTATGGCTAAGGGTGGCGCTGGTGAACACTCTCAAGGTTCGTATACAGACAACATAAATACCCAAGAAAGTAGCAGGGGGGACAGCGGCCGATGTAGCTCAGTTGGAAGAGCACCGGACGCGTTATTCGGAGGTCGTGGGTTCGGATCCCACCGTCGGCACGTTGTTTTTTCTTCTACTTTGTTTCTAATTATCTTTCCCCTTAACAGATTACATTACTAATTTCTCTGATTATCCAAGTAAACATTAAAAAAAAAAGACATAAAGTACCATCCCCAACGCTTTCCTTGGCCTCGCCGACTGTTGGCTTCTTTCCTTCATGTATTATAACGAGCACCCTCATTTCCCCTTGATTGATCTGCTTGTAGCTTATGGGGGTCTCGGTTCTGGCAGTCTTGAAGCCATAGGTAGCGTAAGAGGGTTCTAGCACAGCTTTCGCCCTTGCTCTTGATCACGTTCTACGTGACGCAGGCGGTAACAAAGGACGTCCCACGTCCGCCGCTATGGCTAAGGGTGGCGCTGGTGAACACTCTCAAGGTTCGTATACAGACAACATAAATACCCAAGAAAGTAGCAGGGGGGACAGCGGCCGATGTAGCTCAGTTGGAAGAGCACCGGACGCGTTATTCGGAGGTCGTGGGTTCGGATCCCACCGTCGGCACGTTGTTTTTTCTTCTACTTTGTTTCTAATTATCTTTCCCCTTAACAGATTACATTACTAATTTCTCTGATTATCCAAGTAAACATTAAAAAAAAAAGACATAAAGTACCATCCCCAACGCTTTCCTTGGCCTCGCCGACTGTTGGCTTCTTTCCTTCATGTATTATAACGAGCACCCTCATTTCCCCTTGATTGATCTGCTTATATATATATATATATATATATATATATATATATATATATATATATATGCCATATTTTTTCATAGGTGCTTACCTATGGGGCTGAAGCGTGGAGGCTAACAAAGAGGGTTCTACTTAAGCTGAGGACAACGCAAAGGGCTATGGAACGCAAAATAGTAGGGGTAACTTTAACAGATAGGAAACACGCAGAGTGGATCAGAGAAATAACTCAAATTACTGACGCTCTAGTGGAAATCAAGAAGAAGAAATGGGCATGGGCGGGACATGCAGTGCGAAGAGAAGATACCCAATGGTCGCTTAGGGTAACAATTAACTGGTCTTCAAGAGAAGGAAAGCGTAGCTGGGGGCGGCAGAAAGTTAGAGGAGCGGATGAGGTTAAGAAGTTCGCAGGAGTCAAGTGGATGCAGCTAGCACAGGACCGGGTTAATTGTAGGAATATGGGAGAGGCCTTCGTTCTGCAGTGGGTGTAGTCAGGCTGATGATGATGATGACGACTAATTTTTCAGCGCATTTTTTTCTCAAGTGCATGGAGTTATGCGCGCTAATTCTTGCTGACGCATGGAAAACATAAGAGCAGATGACTCTTACCCGTACTTATACACTGCGACGCATATTGATCAATCTGGCTATCCATGGTTATAGTTTCCTACGTCAATCACATGAACCACGTGCGCTGAACGCGAGGCTGAAACCCTAAGGGTCCTGAAAGCAGAACCGGTGGTGGCTGCTAGAAAAGCAGAAAGCAACGTGCTATATGTGGCTCCTCAGAAACGATATGGACAGGACCTGGTAGCGTCCACGACAGTTAGTTGATTACTCAAATAGAGAAGGACTCCCCGCTACACGTAAGTACTTTGCGAACCGTCCATGCATGACACTCTCCAGCTCTGATCAAGGAGTCCCAGTATAGAGAGAACGACGCATCACTACACTAGCGGTCGCCGCACCGCTTGGCGGCATCGAATCGAGTCACACATGCCAGAACCCGTGCTAATTTACGAAAAAGCCAAATCGACCCTTTTACAGTTTCGAATAATCCCAGCTTCGAATTAAAAAACGAATAAAAATAAGGGCAGTGCGTTAGATGCCAAAAAATCAGACTAAATTAGAAATGAATCTTCGAATTTCAAATAATCTAAGATTCCAAACTTAGGAAAACGTCAAAAAGAAGGGCCGTGCATTAGATGCCAAACAAATCAGACCAAGCAAAATTTAAAAACGGCCCCAAATATTCTCGTACCGATTCGCACGTGTTAAGCGCTTAAGCAACTCTCCAATACTTTTTTTGCGGCAAGTTTAGTCAGCACAGGTCTTTTTTTGAACCGCCGAGAACGAATACCAGTGATTTAAAAGGAACGCTAAAATGTGGCACGGATTAGTCATGAACGTTCTATGAGCTGTGAGAAATAGTCGTCCCAACGTTAGGGCTGTACATTTTTAGAAGCCGCTACTGATCGATCGAACAGGCCTTTAATATGCTAAGCCGAGAAAGCCAGGAAAAGGAAAGTTACTACACTTCGTCTTTCCACGCTGCTAATTAAGCAACGCAGACTAGATATTTACACTTCCTGCGGTGCATACACTGCGCCATGTCTGCTTCCTCTGGGTATTCCTGAAAGGGCCCGGAACATAATCGGCTTTTCCAACTTGCACTAAACCTCAGTTTTATATAATTTCGCGTAGGAGTTTTCTAGATGATGTTGTATGAGCTGGCGAAATATTCTTTCTAAGGCATGGGAATGAAGTTAACGAAATGCATCTGCTATTCAACGGATGCGCAGACGAGAGGGCAGGCAGAAGGTAAACGAAACTTTCAAAGAATAAAGTTTTATCTTCACGTCGCTGTTTTGCTGCACGTGTAAGAACGCTAGCGCACCTACACAAACATACCCACACAACGCGCACGAGAAAAATGCAATTTGCATATTCATCATTTCTGACGGGCTGCCGCAAATCCGCTAGATCCCACTGAGTGGGTGCTGAAATTAACTTTTAAGGTGAGCGCAGTGCAAAATAAACAGGCGAGGTTGGCTTTTTTTTCCTTTTTTTTTTCATTTTCAAAGGTTCATATTTTTCTCGAACGCCGACGCTCCAAGTTCACAGATTCCAAAGTCACTCCTTATTCCTGTTATAAAAAATGGCCAGCTTCGAGTTCTTTAGCTGGTCAGTTTTTTTTTTTTTTTTTTAGTTTGGCTCTTATACGATAGAGCTTTTTTGACAAGGAAGGCATTCATGCTTTTTAAGAAAAATACGCTGTTTATTTTTCATTTCCTTTTTACATCTCATCCAAGAGATCTCGAGCTCATCGCTCACAGCGCGATGTCTTTGCATCGCCTCGAGGCTAATTTTACTCGTTGAGCAGAAACGAGTAAAATATTTCTCTTGTTTTTGTTTCCTTTTTGCAAAAAATTAAATTTCTTTTTTTTTTTAAATCTTTCTTGGGCTGGCGCTCCTTTAAGTTTTATGGAGTAACGCAGATCTCAATGATGCAATAATGAAAAGCCCCGCTCTCTGTAGGCTACCCGAGATTAGAAGGCATTAGCTATCGAAGGAGCCTTATGCAATAAGTGTGCTGAAAGCACGGGGATGCTCAGCAGCATTAAAGTGAAATTTAAAGACTAAGCACGCTTTATAAATTGCTCCGTTCATCTGTGAGCTGCGCTTATTTGCATAGCGGCGTTGACAGACTTGGGCCCTTCGGCTCCAACACTTCCAGAGGATATTCTGAAAAAAAAAAAAAAAAAAAACTCTGGCTCGGGGGCTGTAATTTACATGCAATTAGTGCAACTTTTGTACCTACTCCTTATTTCCTTCTTTTTTTTTTCGGTTCTAACTCTCTCTCTATCAAGCTTGCGAGCTTTTATTCCTGTCCCCTCTTATTTAGAGAACATAAAAAGCTGATCGATCGATCGATCGATCGATCGATCGATCGATCGAACGATTGATTGAAAACTACTGATTGATTGATTGATTGATTGATCGATCGATCGATCGATCGATCGATTGAAAACTAGAATACTTGCGTGATACATGGTAGCGTCATATGATCTTGTCTTCTGCTGATTTTTCTCCCTGAAAAATTGCATAGAGTGCATAATATCGCGACGTCCATTAGACTAAATTTTCTTTTACACAATTACTTGCCAGTGTCGACTGCGCATTTGTGAATTGACTCGCTTGGGAATAATTTCAAGTAAGCGCGGATAAGGGTGAGTGGGTTTACAGGCACACATTTTAATTAAACATTTCTCTCATGTGTGCAGAAATGGGGTGGCCGTTTTCGGAACCAGTCTGCTGGACCGCGCGAATTGACCGATGAAGACGTAATCTGAGTAACAACTTTTGTTAAAACGCTCAGTCAATTATAAGTTGTGTTTCGCCTTAATCATTGCGGTCAGTTTTAGAGGGAAGACCGTCGAACATTTAGCTCATAACCCTGATTTTTTGATACGTACGTTTGGGCTAGACCTGTGTAGTTGTAGAAGTGCAAGGCACGCTACATGAAATATAGACATTTCGTCGCTTTTCTATAGGAAGTTACTTGTGGAGCGGCCACCCGACTTGCAAGGTCTTTGATTCATGGGCAAGCCGACAGCAAAAGCATGACTGAGTACGTTCACGTTATTTCAAAATAACCTTAACTGCTTGTATTCCTAATTGGAGCGTTAGCGACGCTCGAATTCAGGGTAGGCATTTTTATGGGGTAGGCGACGGAACTTGCGCTCCTTGACAACCAATAAGTCTAAGGTATGTTGGCCTGTGAAACAAAAATAAAGAAAAAGATCAACAACAAGTACTCCAGTGGCTTTCTTCCTCAAGAAAACGCTCCGCATGCGACATTTTCTTGCTCGCTGAGGTATAGGAATTCATGGTTGTGACACGGTACCGCAGACATCCCCGTTGCCCTTTTTCGCCGGTAAAACTGGGTAAGGAAAATTGTGTTTTCTGTTCCCAACGTAGTGGTGTACCTAGTTCAGGCGCTGCTTGCGCATTTGTGCTCAAATTAAAAATAGTGTCAAATCCCTGTATAAAAGCTGAAATGTGCTAGTGCACTAGAATCAAATGCAGAAGTGTGCAAAATCGTCCCCAGAACCAATTCAAGTCGGAATGCGAAATAAGAGGTATGATATGATAGAATATTGGAGAGGATACAATAACCACCTGTTTCATAGACGTCCAGCGAGTAGTCAGATGCATTTACGCCCATTCCCATGAGGAAGAAGGCTTTAGTGATGGATGTATTCACTCACCCCTTCATGGATCACTGCCTTGTCGTGGCGGAGGGGCTTGCGAAACTCGATGAAGTCGTGAGCTCTGCTGTGTAGGGCCACCCAAGATAGACAGGTCACGGCAGAGAGTTCTGACAAAATGTGATTCACTGGAGAAGGTAATGGCAACCCACTCCAGTATTTCCTGCCAAGAAAACCCTATGGCCAGTCACAATACCATTATCGATATGGCGCCGGAAAATGAGCCCCCCAGGTTGGAAGGCGTCCCACATGTTACTGGGGATGAACAAAGGGCGATTCCTAGTAGCTCCAGGACGAATGAAGCGGCTGGGCTAAAGCCAAAAGGACGCTCAGTTGTGGATGTGTCGGGAAGCGACCGGAGAGTCCGATGTTGCAAGGAGACGTATCACATAGCAACATGGAATGTAAGATCTATGACGCAAGGTAAACTGGATATCGTCAAGCGAGAAATGGACAGATTGAACATTGATATCTTGGGTATCAGCGAGCTCAAGTGGACCGGAATGGGAGAATTTAACTCCGGCGACCATTATGTCTTTTATTGTGGGCACGAATCCAAGAGAAGGAATGGGGTCGCTCTCATAGTAAACAGAAGAATGGGCAAAGCAGTGCTAGGGTACAACCCCAAAAACGACCGAATGATTTCACTTCGGATCCAAGGTCACCCTTTCAACATAACAGTTATCCAAGTCTATGCACCGACCACTGCTGCTGAAGAAGCTGACGTTGAGAGATTTTATGCGGACCTACAATGCCTTTTAGACCGCACCCATCATCAGACGTCGTTTTTCTCATAGGAGACTGGAATGCTAAGGTCGGGAGTGAAGAAATATCCGTAATTACAGGCAAGTTCGGTCTTGGTGAGCCTAATGAAGCTGGGCAGAGGCTAGTAGAGTTCTGTCAAGAAAACAACCTGACCATAGCGAATACTCATTTTCAACAGCACAAGAGGCGCCTGTACACATGGATTTCACCGGACGGTCTGTACAGGAATCAGATCGATTATATTATTTGCCGACAGAGATGGAGAAGCGCTATACAAGCAGTAAAAACAAGGCCTGGGGCCGATTGTGGCACCGATCATCAGCTTCTTGTTGCCAAGATTAAGCTTCGATTGAGGAAAACGCAGAAAACTAGAAGGCCTTTCAGGTATAATCTGGATCAAGTTCCATTAGAATATGCTGTGGAAGTGAGGAATCGATTTCAAGAATTAGATCTAGAAGACAAAGAGCCCGAAGAGATGTGGACTGATGTTTGTGATATATAACAAGAAGTTGCTACTAAGGTGGTTCCAAAGCAAAAGAAATGCAAGAAAGCAAACTGGTTATCTGAAGAGGCTTTGCAAATAGCTGAGGAAAGGAGGATGGCAAAAGTTATGGGGGAAAGAGAAAGATACAAGGTTCTCAATGCGGATTTTCAGAAGATAGCAAGGAGAGATAAGAATGCCTTCCTGAACATACAGTGCCAAGCAGTTGAGGACAACAGCCAATTAAGGAACACAAGAGCTCTATATAAGACAATCAAAGGTATCAAAGGAAGCTTCTGTGCTAAGATGGGCGTGATAAAGGACAAACGAGGCAATGACCTCACTGAAGCCGCAGAGATAAAGAAGAGGTGGCAGGAATACACAGAAGAACTGTACAAGAAGGACCCGAATGTGCAAACCCAACATAAGACGGTTGTGATCACTGATCTCGAGCCGGGCATCCTGAAGAGTGAAGTTGAATGGGCCTTAGCCAGCCTTGCTAAGAACAAAGCTAGCGGAATAGATAGCATTCCAGCTGAGTTGCTTCAAAACCTCAACCATGACGCTGTTAACATTCTGCATACATTATGTCAGAAGATTTGGACAACCCTGCAGTGGCCACAGGATTGGAGGAGGTCAGTTTACATCCCCATTCCAAAGAAAGGTAGTGCCAAAGATTGTTCCAACTACCGCACGATCGCGCTTATTTCGCATGCTAGCAAGGTCATGTTGAAAATCCTCCAAGGTAGGCTGCAGCAGTATGTGGATCGGGAGCTTCCGGACGTGCAAGCTGGGTTTCGCAAGGGCAGAGGAACTAGAGACCAAGTTGCCAACCTTCGCTGGATCATGGAAAAAGCAAGAGAGTTCCAGAAACCCATCTACTCTTGCTTTATTGATTATGCGAAAGCATTTGACTGCGTAGATCACAGCAGATTGTGGCAAGCTCTCCAAGAGATGGGAGTTCCAATTCACCTCATCTGTCTCCTCAGGAACCTGTATGAAGGGCAAGAGGCCACAGTCAGAACTGGGCATGGTCTTACTGATTGGTTTCCAATTGAGAAAGGAGTGAGGCAAGGCTGCATACTGTCGCCCTGCCTATTTAACCTATATGCAGAGTGCATCATGAGGTAGGCTGGTCTGGACGAGTCTTCAGCTGGAGTGAAGATTGCTGGAAAACGTATCAACAACCTTAGATATGCGGATGATACCACTGTAATGGCAGAAAGGGAAGCGGAACTCAAGAGACTTCTGATGCGCGTACAAGAAGAGAGTGAGAAGTTTGGGCTTAAACTGAACGTTAAAAAGACAAAGATCATGGCGTCTTGCCCTATCCAGTCCTGGAGCATCAAGGGACAAGAAGTGGAAGCTGTGACAGATTTTCTCTTCTTGGGCTCCAAGATTACCTCGGAAGGAGACTGCAGCCAGGAAATTAGGAGACGCCTGCTTCTGGGAAAGAGAGCAATGGTTAGCCTTGACCGCCTAGTAAAGAGCAGAGACATTAGTCTGCCAACCAAGATCCGTATAACTCGTGCTATGGTATTTCCAGTTGCGATGTATGGATGCGAGAGTTGGACTGTGAAAAAGGCTGACCGCCGAAGAATTGACGCGTTTGAATTGTAGTGCTGGCGAAGACTCTTGAGAGTTCCTTGGACTGCCGGAAGATGAAATCAGTCGATATTGTCGACCATAAACCCTGACTGCTCATTGGAGGGTCAAATTCTAAAGTTAAAGCTCAGCTACTTTGGTCATCTGATGAGAAGAGAGGAGTCGCTGGAGAAAGATTTGATGTTGGGAAAGGTTGAGGGTCGCCGGAGAAGGGGTAGGCAGCGAACGCGATGGTTAGATGGCATCCTCGAGGCACTGCAGATGAAGTTATGTGATGTTAGGAAGATAGTGAGAGACCGGAAAGCGTGGCGTGACATGGTCAATAGGGTCACGAAGAGTCGGACACGACTGAGCGACTGAACTGAACTGAACTGTATTCACTCACCAACATCTACTCCCATTAAGTATGTATAATCAATTAAGCGTCAGCCTGCCACCGGTCAGCAATCGTCATTGGCGTAGGTTACAGATCTTCGGAGAGACAGCGGCTATTGTTTTGAGCCCCGAAAGACGAATTTTTAAGCGTTGGCTTGCAAACTAGTTCGGTCGAGATGCCGTCGGCAGTAGTATACAAGTAGTAGTAGTCGGGACTGCGTATCATGCTAATTTGTGGTTCTATTGATCACTGATTAAAAATAGGAAATGACGAGTTAACTTGTTGTAACAATTGAATAACTTGCTGAATTAAAGAAATAAAAAATTAAAAATTGAAAAAGGGGATCACAAGTTTTAAAATGCTCATAATTAAAAGTTAATCCTTGATTACGCTAATTAAGATAATCTATATTGTGTAGCTTAACTTCAGTTGGAATGGTGGGCCTGGCGAGAGCATGGCGTTAATCAAGCCCTTCTTTTACTTTGTACAGGGTTTCTTTCCATACCTATCTGGAACGTCGATGCAATGCTCCTGCGCCGGTGATCCATTGTGCTTATATCAACCAACGCCTTTGCACGAGCCAACAATGCAGTTTGACAATTGCGCGATCGGTGACGATCCAGGATTTCTTCAACTTCATAGCAGCCATGGAACCGTGACGCTGCCGACCGCTCCTCCCGTGGGATTCATGACGTCGCCGACCAGTGTCTACTTAAAGGACTGTCTTCACCGCTTCACCTTCAGTGGACACGGCGGGCCTGGCGAAAGCATGGCGTTAATGAAGCCCTTCTTTTACTTTGTACAGGTTGGTTCGTATTCTAGTTCTCTTAAAAGTGACTGCCGTTTTTTGCTTGTCCTGCCGTGCCCACAACGGTGTATGATGATAGCGTATGAATGTTAACTCGTTCTTGAACTTCTGTTATGCGGGGACGTTGAAATAAATCCTGCTCCTATTTCCAACAATGAATTACTGCAAAGGGTTAGAAGGACAAAATTCTCTACGGGAAGAGATATTTGAGCTGAAATCAAAAACAGATGCCATGATTGCGGACATTCGAGCTCAGTTCATCTGTATTGAAGACCACATTTCCGAACTTAAAGCTAAAACCTTGAAATTAGAAGACTTTGAAAACGCACTCCGTACATACCATTTTTCTGTCAAGCTCGTAAGCTCACAGATTTAGAACATAGAAGCAGACGCTCTAGCCTTATCGTTTACGGTATAACCGAAGAAGTAAATGAAACTGAATCCGATCTTAAGCGCGAAGCAATCAGAGAAACATCTGAAGAAAAACTTGGCGTAAATTGTGTATCAATTGGTCGCATTCACAGGCTAGGCCAGAAGGCATCAGCGAGACCGGTTATCGTCTTTTTTTCAGGATTTCAATAAAAAAGCACCACTATTTGAAAATTGCAGGAAACTTAAAGGCTCAGCTATTTCTATTCAGAACGATCACTCGCCGGCTACTTTAAAAAGGCTATAGATGCTGTGGAAGAGTACAAAAACCGATAATTTGCAAGGCCGGAAAGTGTTTCTTGTTCACGACAAATTGCACATCGACAGTGACGTGTTTGTCTCGAAGGAGACGAAACAAGAACGCCAGTTAATTTCAAAACCCCCAGAGCACCTTGCACATGACCCATCTTGGATAAGCATGTTAGGCTTCTCAACATAAATGCCCAGAGCACTGTAAATACGACTAGCCTACTTGAAGAATTTCTTTTATCCTACAACCCACACACCACCGTCATTACGGAAACTTGGTTGCATACTGCTGTCAGCAATGACGATCCAGTTCCGCCAGCACCCAAAATTTATCGTAAAGACAGACCGACCAGAGGGGGTTATGTAGCTGTAATAACCAAATCGGACATAGGAACCGTTCTTCTTCCAAATGTTAAAGACGTTGAATGTTTATGCCTAAAGGTGAAGCTATTTGGGCATGTTCTTGTATTGTATGCAGTATAGACCACCAGAGCCGATTTCCGACCTTTTAATAAACCTCAGAGATCAATGAGGCATTGCAGTAAATAGAAGATGATATTGGTAGGTGATTTCAACTTTCCTTGCATTAACTGGAACCGCTTTCTTTTCATTGCCGACTCTGCAAATGATGCCAATACAATGTGTGATATCATGATTGAAAATAATCTCGCTCAAATTGTGAAGGACCCTACGCGTGTAGGCATTTCATCTAGTTCTCTCCTTGATTTGGTTTTTATTGATCGCTGTTTTGATGAATATGTTGTGCCTGTCGAATCCGGCTTATCCGATCATAAAATGGTATCTGTTTGCTTGGCAATTGTTTCTAAATGTGTGAGAAATGATTCAGTGGTTAAAACAGTGAAGCATTTTGAGCGTGGCGATGATGATGCCATTTTAGCTTACTTAGTTGCTCAGTTTGCTGACTTCTCTGAAGATGCTGCTGCTGTTCTTTGGAACAAATTTAAGAAGATATGCCACTTTTGCTTGAGAAATGTTGTGCTTGATAGAACAATGAGAACAGTCAAATACACACCATAGGTGAATAGGCATATAATACATTTAAAACGGAAGGTCAAACGCCTACGAAAGAAAAGAACAACATCTCATGCTTTCAGCGAAGCTCGCGCAGCTCTTTCCGATGCCATTGTATGTCTAAACTCTTTTTATTTTAGGACTACTCTCCCGAACTTTATTTCTAAGGATCCTCAAATATTCTGGAACTTTATTAAGGAAAAGAAAAGGAGTGTACAACGAATATTCTATAACGGAGCAGTATTAACTAATGCTAAGATTATTGCACAAAACATTAACCAATATTTTCACAGTGTTTTCTCCGCGCCCGCTGGACCTTCATTTTCAACTTTCGCTTCGCATTTCTTCCATGTTACCGATTTGAATTCACATGAAGGGGTATTGAGCATGCTGCTTAGACTAAAAGTTAAATCTTCTCCAAGACCTGATGGTATACCAGGCGCATTCCTTCGCCGTTTCGCTGAAACACTATGCAAGTTCCTCGTTTCAATATTTTGAGCTTGCATTAGAACTGCATCCATACCTGATGACTGGAAGACTGCGCATATGGTGCCCGTCCCGAAGAGGCGTGACCCACTTCTTTTGTCTAACTACCGCCCAATATCTATGTTATGTTCTGCTAGTAAATTTATGGAGCTATCGTAGCTAATCTCACTTCAAAATTTCTTCAAGATAATAACATTTTTCAAAAAAGGATTTTCCACGGTTACGTAGTTAGTCACCTTATTTCACTTTCTCGCTACCGTAGTGGATAGGGTCGGCCAAGTAACCTTAATTTTCTTGGAATATAGTAAGGCGTTCGACTTAGTACCGCATAACAAACTAATTGAGAAACTTCAAATGATAGGATTGCCCGATTTTCTTGTTGCCTGTGTATATCAGGGCAGTGTGCTTGAACCGCTGCTATTTTTGGTATATTGTAACGATATTGTCGATGTAGTTAATGAACCTGTGCAGATCCGTATGTATGCAGATGACTGCATTGTTTTTAGTGAGATTCGGTCAGCTGATGATCAGGCAGTACTAAACACGACCCTTAATATTCTCACATGGTGTTTAGAATGGGGTATGAAACTTAACTCTGAAAATACCGTCTTGTTACTTGTTACAAAAAAACTTCACCCATTAAAATGTTTTTTCTTTTCGATTCAGGTCCACTTGCTGACGTTAGCAAATATAAATATCTTGGTGTGACATTAACAAGCAACTTAAGCTGGAACACACACATCTTTACCCCTTGTTCGTCAGCCTTTCGAAAACTTTGCTTGTTGCGCCGTAAATTAAAGGACGTAGTACCTCTACAAGTTACAACATTAGCATAAGAAACCTTTATAAGGACTAAATTAGGGTATGCCTATATTGTATGGGACCCATATACTATCACCAACCCCCGCCGGGGTGGCGCAGTGGTTACGGCGCTCGACTACTGTTCCCAAGGACGCGGGATCGAATCCCGGCCTCGGCGGCAGCTTTTCGATGGAGGCGAAAAGCAAGGCGGCCCGTGTGCTGTGCGATGTCAGTGGACGTTAAAGAACCCCAGGTGGTCGAAATTTCCGGAGTCCTCCACTACGGCGTCTCTCATAGCCTGAGTTGCTTTGGGACGTTAAACCCCACAAACCAAACCAAACTATCACCAACATAAACGCACCAGACCGAATTCGAAGAAAAGCTGTCCGATTCATGTTTTCGCAGTACAGTCGAACTGTCTCTGTCTCTGCACTAATGCAATAGAATTTAATACCTACCCTTCAGTAACGGCGAAAATTTCTTCGATTTAAATTTATATTTTTATTATTTAATTATATACTTGGAATAAATTCTTCAATGTACCTGATACTATCGAACATCAGACAAACTCGACACTCCCCCCTTCTTTCTCTGACCCCGTACTTCGCTAAGACTAACTTGTTTCAACATTATTTCTTTCCGCAGACCATCAGTGATTGGAACAGCTTGCCAGCCTCCTGCCTACAGTCTCCTGACCTGATAAATTACCATGTTTAGCATTATTTCATGCTGTGCTATTATCATTTTCATTTTCTGCTGTGTGTGTTTTCTGCTGCGTTTGGTAGGTGCTTATGTGTAATGACTCCTTCAGTTGACATCCAGCGACTTTTGCTGCTTTCGGCGTACCTCAGCTGCCCTCCTAAGTACACTACATTTAATTTTCCACTAAAAATACTAACAGGCCCGAACTAACGTGAGCTTTGCGTGCATGAAAACAGAAGCAAAGAACGCATTACTTGAATCGACGAATAACTCAGCTACTGAGGGAATGCGACTATTCATTGCAGGAGCGAGACATAAATTGATTCTTTTTCTTTCGTTTTTTTTTTTTGTGCGTTTCTAAGAAATGACGAAGTTTTTCCCTACAGGAGGTATAGCTCCTTCTATTCTCAACCACTGCCCTAGAGCAACAACGTCGCACAGCAACTATTTATTATCGGGTCGAGCACACAGTTTCGGTTTCTTTGCGGGCTCAGTGCTGCGTGCGCTGTTTTAGATTTAGGCAGCTGACCGTGAAAACGAGGGGCTCCGAGGCGGTGCGCTTTAGCGGCTGGGAGGACAGGGAAAGGCGGGAGACCGGAAATATGTTTCTGCACTCCGGCGGCTGCTTTACTGTCCCCTGTTTCTTTTTTGTTCTGTTTTGTCTTACGTCAGGCCTATTTTCATTCTCACCGACGTTCTTTCCTCCTGCTGCAACTGCTTGTGAGAAGGTGTTTACCACAAATGAAAACATAGCCACTAGCGGTTGAGGACAAGCATGAAAGGATCACCCCAGAGGAAGATCGAAAGTTATATGCACCATGTTTTTTTTTATTGCAATACATTCTTCGAAACCATTGACGTCAGGTCGCCATGGAAACTAGGCGTTTTCTTCGCGCACCGCTTTAGTTGCCTTCTACATGACTATGCTGTCTACGGCGCCTTCTATGCGGCTGCTGTCAAGGCGGCAGCTGCACCCTCCGAGTTACATCCTCCCTTTGTAGCCATTCCATTTTTTTTTTCAACCTCTTCATGTTTGCTATTCGTATGTTCCTTCGTTCTTTCTAACCTTTTCTGAGCGCATTGTGCAACCTTCTTTCTCTCTCGTTGCACCATAGCGAATACTTTAATTTCTTGAGACAGTGTACTTCGACGACAAGGCTCGCATAGGTTATCAAGGATTTCCCGCAACGACATTTTGGTGCGATTGCACGAAGCCACGAAGAGCAAATTATGTAGAAAAAGAACAAAAAATGCTACCTGCTTTGTTCTCATTTGTTTTTTCAGCTCAAGTTTACCAGCGTTTCACTCTTTTCTTTCCACACACCCTTCTTTTTTTCTCCCTCCACGTCGCGGCGTATATCCTTTCATGGTTGTCCTTGGCTTCTCTTCCAGCTTCATGCCAAGCTTTGGTGACGTAGCGCTTTACCGAGTGCGTGCGTAGAACGCTCCGCTTATTCCGCCCCTAATGACCTTAGCTGCTTACAAAAAGCGCGCATTGGATGCGCCGGGACAACTTAAACCTCAAAGATTGGAAAAAGGTTCGACATTTTCGGTGCCCGCTTTCTGAGACGGCTTACTTTTATATCAGACAGTCGTTAACCTAAGGGCGCCTCTCACTACGGCAGCAACAAATAGGTCACCTGTTAACTCTTTCGAGATTACAGCATAGGCCATCGCTCACATATGATATCGACGATTTTCTACGCGTTGCGGAAAACAAATATCCGCGAGATCAAACACGTAGCCCCATTTAGAAGACAGTTTGACAACTGAAGCCTGCGTATCGTTATAGTGAGTGAGGAAGGAAGCAGCCATTTCAGCAGCAAGAGTAACCCGTATCCGTTCTTCGCACTAACCGCGCTCCTGTCCCTGGCGACGTGCTGCCTGCTTGCTTCGCATTCTGCCTGTGCGGATACTCCCAACAATATACACCGCCTGCCGAACCGACATATCGTCGCGCTCACCCACTTCGAAGAACAATCGACCGCGATCATCGTGCCAGCAATCAACGACATCGCCATTGCAGCGATCCAGTGATATTGCATTAGACCAAGCCTATAAAGCGTAATGATCTTTCAGCTCTTCACTGTCTTCAGTGGGCAAGGAAGTAGCCATTAAAGCAGAATGGCTAACCTTCACCTGTTCGTCGTACCTCAGGTGCGTAATGATCTCTCTCTTTTCGCTAAAAAAATACGACAAAAGGATTTCTTTTTGTGTCACTTACTTGCTCAAGAGTACTTTGTGCTATTGCCCGAGACTCCTTGATTCTGCTCTTTTGTTGCTGTGCTGCGGCGATGTTGAGTCTAACACGCTTTCAACACATTCGCTAGCTCTGCCTCCGTGGTTGAATGAGCAAGGTGTCTAAATTGCTTGCAGATACTGACACGAGCGAAGGCTGTCATGATAGAACTAGTCCGAAACGCAAAAGGAAACAATTACAGTCTCTTTAATATGAATACTTACGACTCCCCCAGAAACGTAGGTACAGGGCTGGAGGGCATTTTACGGAACTACTAGCTGACAAGAAAAGACTAGTTCAGCTTCCCGCCTCCGGCATGGGGATCTAGGATAGTCTTTTCTCAAATGGAAGAAAACTATGGATGGTAATGCTGCACTTGAGACTCACAACACTAAATAACCTACAGGATCCCGTAAGAATATATGCAACAACGTTAGTGTAGACGCGCCCCAAGACATGACGGTAGGGAGAAACCTGGAGGCTGTAAAGCCGCCAGGCAAAAGGCACACCTTAGGTAGCGATCGCTATATCATAGAGATGGAAAGGCAAACCAGCCCACTGAAGGGGAAGCTTCACGAAATGAGACTAACAGACTGGAATACTGGAATACTGTTAGAAAAGTGAGGGACAGAAGCGCTCCGAGGGAGATCTCTGATCGAAATATATGGATTGAAAGACTAAAAGGTTATGTAAACAGACTCATTAGGGAGACACCAATCATCGTAAATGATATTACGAGGCAGGCGCACATATGGGAAGCCGAAGAGAGCCTCGTGAAGAGATGGAAAAAGCAGGGACACAATAGAAGGCCAGAGAAGAGAATATAGATACCTAAACAAAAGATAGAAGAGTACAAGAACAAACTTCAAAGCACTGGGGACATATTTGGGATGAAATTACTGGGAAACTAGGGTGTAAGAACAAGTGCAAACGTCTTCGCAAATTGCTAGAATAGCGACAAACTTTAAGATGGCAGTACAAGGAGAACTGAAAAGATGGGTTCAGAAATACTAGGGCGCGGCCGTAGACCTAATAGACCAACCGAAGCACAGATATCTGAACACAGTCAAAAGGCGGACACCTATAGTATAGCGAGGACCAGAGAACGCAGAACTTGATAATAAGGTATCAATAGCAGAGGTATGGAGAGCAATGAGAAAGCCAAGGAGCACGTCGGCGGCAGAGGCAGATGGGGTCAACAACAAAATGCCGAGAAAGCTAGATTTAGTATAGGCCACGGCTCACATAGACTTTTTAAATGAGGTATGAAAACGAGGTAGAATACCTTCAGATTAGAAACATGCTAAATTATTCTTTCCCATATTTCTCCAATTAACACGGTTCTGTGCTAGCTGCATCCAATTGACCCCTGCGAACTTCTTAACCTCATCCGCCCACCTAACTTTCTGGCGCCCCCTGCTACGCTTTCCTTCCCTTGGAATCCAGTTTGTTATCCTAAGCGACCATCGGTTATCCTCTCTCCGCACTACATGTCCTTCCCATGCCCATTTCTTCTCCTTGATTTCCACTAGAATGTCAGTAACTTGTTATTTCTCAAACCCACTCTGCACGCTTCCTATCTCTTAATGTTACCCCAACTATTCCTCGTTCCATAGCTTTCTGCGTTGTTCTCAACTTAAGTAGAACCCTCTTGGTTAGCCTCCACGTTTCAGCCCCATAGGTGAGTACAGGTAAGAACAACTGTTGTATACTTTCCTCTTGAGCGATACCGGTAAGCCGGTAGTCATAATCTGCGAGTGCTTGCCAAATGCGCTCTGTCCCAATCTTATTCTTCTTGTTATTTCCTTTTCATGGTCCGGATCTGCGGTTACTACCTGTCCTAAGTAGACATATTCGCCTACTACTTCCAAGCCTTCGCCCTGCAGTGGGTATAGTAAGGGTGATGATGATGGTGATGATGATGAAAGGAATCATTGTTATTAAAGGCGGGAAGAAACTTGAAGTAGGCAATTAACCTCACGCTGATATCGCTAACGTCGTCTCTGGGGAAACTGATGGAGCATGTATAGTATTAAACAGACTTAAGGAATATGCAGAAAAAAGCGAGCTATTTTCCTAAACATTGCAGAAACATGCCCCTGCTTTTCACGAAGGCAAAAGGACAGCAAAAGAAAAGGCTCTTGAAGCCACAATAGAAGGCTCGGAATACGCTGCATATGTATAGACGCTTCAGAATAGGAATGCGATTGCAGTCTGTGATGATGTCATATGGTTACCATTAATGTTGAGCTGAATTCAAAATGAGGTGCGTTATTATCTTTACCACGGTAGTCATGATACGATTGTCAGATAACATAGTGTCACGTGCTGGTTACAATGCCGAAAAAAGCAAGCGAGCAGGCTGACGTTGAACAAACTGAACTCTTTACGCACCCGTAAAAGAACTAAACAATTCGGCGGCGGCGACGATAGTAACCGCGCTTGGCGGTCCTTGAACTACGAATACCCGTTTACATAAAGGAGCAAAACGTGAGTAAGAAGAATTGGAAGATTGCGGAAACAGACGCGAGCGGCTGAAATCATTCGAGATACATCTCGGCGCATTTTGCCAGACAAAGCGGAAGCAACAAAGAATACTATCTTGCTGTGTGGTACAAGCAAAGTGATAAGGCTGCACGTCAGCGGCCTTATCATATAAGTACTACATAAATAAATATTACATCGTTCGCGGCATGATCATGACTAACTGGTAATATGTACACAACCTCGATATGACTGATCTGAATATTATTAATGAGCGCCTGTCGATTCCCAGGCTATGGTTAGTATCGTCGTTCTTATTATCATTATTTCCTGTACACATATTGTGATCACACACCCTATCCACACTTCATTCAACGCCACCCATGAGTCAATAAATGCTTTCTTATTAAACATTGTATGTGGCGTGCAAAGTGGGTGGCGGCTGTATGTAACCGGTTTCCCTACCTTTCCTCTGATATTTTATTTTGTAACCTTTGCCTCAAGTTAGATGGCGGAATTTGTGCTGATCAGAAGCCAACAGGACTATGAAGCACGATGCTACAGTCTTCGCCGCAGACATGTTAAGTATACGACTTCGGAGACAAAGTGTTAGTTTAGATTGCTATCTGCTGCCTTAGAAGTTATGAAAAGCTGTTGCGGCAATACCTCAGACCCTATATCATTCTGCCACCTTTAAGTCACGTTACTTATGAGGGTACCGCGGCATCTTCGATATTGTACGCATGAAGCAGTATCATACAGAAAGAATTTCATCCCAACTTTCTTTTCTTGTTACCAGAACAATGCTTCTCGAGGATTGGGCAAATAACGAGGAAACACCGACGCATCATCTAGAGATGTTCGTATTTTCTTCCAATGGAAGCTGGACAAACGTGGCTTCTCGCAGTTAGCTCAGTCCACACGACGTGCTGCGCAAGGTAGTAGATTTGAGCGCTGCTTGTCCAGCCAGACCGCTCCGCGTCGCTCAGTAAAGAAATATAGCCAAGGGTGTTGCTCTTGATTGAGTGGTTTAAGCACAAAGGAGGAGGAAACATCCGACAAAAACGCATTGATTTGTGCTTTTACTCGAAGCAAAGGTGACGACACCGGTCGCCATGGCGGGGAAGAGAGGGCAGAAAGGGGGAATAAGGGCAAATGGCGGCCTGCTAAGGAAGAAAGGGTTTCGGAGCATAAGCGATACTCACTTAAAGCAACGTGGTTTCGCGTTTTAGAAAGCTGACTTTTTTTTTTTTTTATAGGGGGCTGGCAGCAAGGCTTGCAAGTGCGCTGGGTCACGCGTTTTCTCGGTACTGTCTGTTCGTACCACTCGCAGGGCTATACATAGTCTGGCTATTGTTCTGACCGCGCCCTCCCTCTGTACTAGCATCTTGCCGGTCTTCATGAACCGCGTAGTGCCGTGAAAGAGAGGCGGCTGAATGCCACGGTTGCACAAGGTGGGTGCATTTGGCGCAGGAAGCAGCAACCGTGGGAAGAGCGATGTTCTCTGGGGCGCCGCGTCTAGGTTTTGCTTTGTGCCATTCGAAATAACGATCGCATGCCTTCTCTGTGTGGTGCACAATGCTGCCGGCGACGGAGCAGAAACCCGGGCTTAGCGCCGTTTTCAGAGACGCCACACGACAGCACCTTCCACCGTTCTCTTCTTGCTTTATTGTCCGAAAAGACAATGGTAGCTTAGCGTGCGCTAGGAAGTACTCTCGCTTCACCCGCGGTTAGCGGTTAAAGGCCACGCGGCCCCCGCGCTTTATCGCGCCACCTAATGCACACGCTTGTTCTCTTGCCTGTCGGTGTTGTTGCTTGTGGTCGGTTACAGCTTTTATTTTTTGCTTATCTGGGAAAAAGCGTGCATTCTGCAGCAAGGACTTCATTCGTCTTTTATTTCGCATCTATTGCAGAGCTAAAACAAAATGCGTGAAAGGAATATACAAGCTGATGCTAAGAAGCGCAGCCGATTGAGTGGAGTGATTGGGTGAAGAATTTTCATTTAGAGATGGGAAGAACCTTGGCTATATGCTTTCTGTGAGACACGTTTTATCTCTATACTTGTTCAGCTATTTCACTTGGCATAAGAAAGTACGATTGGTGCTAGTTAATAAGACATAATGAAATATAAAACTGCGCGAAGGACAAGACACAGGAGAGAAGTGGACATAACGAGCGGAGACTTACAAGTAGTCTTTGTTTTAATCAACGCTTCATACTTGCTTAAAAGGACAATGCGCATTCGCGCCAAGGCCTCTACAGCACAAAAAAGACATGATCCCCTTTCAAGCCCGGCGGCCGCTTTTTGATGGAGACGAAAAGCAAGGCGCCCGTGTGCTGTGCGATGTCAGTGCACGTTAAACAACCCCAGGTGGTCGAAATTTCCGGAGTCCTCTACTACGGAGATTCTCATAGCCTGAATTGCTTTGGGACGTTGAACCCTGCAAACCAAGCCAAACCAAACCAAACCTTATCAAGCCAAGGAAACGAAGTTCCTCTTTGTACGTACGAGTGTACACGGAAGGTTGGCTGAAGCACATATCGCGGTCATTATGTGTCATAAATTACAGGCGGCGTTTTGTAGACGATAAGGACGAAACAGCGCTAGGAAGAGGGGACAAGAGACAGTGTTTGCCTCATTGCCTTGTTCCTAACGCTGTTCCATTCTTATCATCTTTGGCATCAGCAATTATGTTAGTTTCCTTGAAAAACGGCTGAAACCTTTTTTAGGAAGATAAGCAGTGCTTTAGGTAAGTGCTGCCCGAGGTCCGAGCGCAGGGATCGAGTTCCTGTGCCCCTGTAAACACTTGTTGACACAGCATCCCGTCTGTGCCACATGCATCGAGCCACTGCAAGATTTCATATACCATTTCAGCTTTACAGTGCATATTCGTGGTTCTAAGGTTGTGTCCCCAGCCAGTTTTATTTGAAGTGTCATTGACACACATGGGGCAGCTGAGCAGGGTGCTGAAGAGCCACTATACACCGCTTCACAAAACAGATATCCGAGAGCGGCCGAAGTATGAAGTTCTTCATTATGTGCACAAGGTCTCCCATGGTCTGAGGAGGGCGGGTGCTAAATTGAGTTTGAAAGTTTACTGTTTGGCGCCCTGCAAGCTGTCTCGTCTGTGCCAAATGATCAAGAATGACACTCGAAAAAAAAAAAACACAAAAAAAAACGGCTGTCGTATCGACCACGGAACAAGGTATGCACCCTGCAAAAGAGCAGTACATGAGATGCCGCACAGCTGTGGCTCTGTTTGTGTGGGACAGAGGCTCCGTTGCATCAGCAAGCGTTTACATGGACTGGGATCGCTCTGCGGACAGCAATTTCTCCCCCCAACAATTTAAACCGCTTTTCAAGAAAACCAAATCAATCGGCGGCGCCAAAAGACAATAACGGCGGAAGAAATTTATGAACACTTGCACATTCACGGGTATGACCCCGATTAAGTGCGTCAGGAAGCCTTCGGTGTACTTGTACAAAAATGAACTTAACTTCCGTGTCTTGATATTGTTACGTGGTGACAAGCAAAGAAGACGGAACAACATGGAGACAGGATGAACGATGATTTAATGGCTGGCAGCGCGAGGAACAGCTTTCTCCTTTGTAGCCGTATGGCTGCGTTTGGGTGGACGTCACTGAGTAATTACTCCCTTATTAACAAAGTATAAGGAGGTGCTTCCATAAGTTACTTGAATGTCTGTGCTAGCCCTGTCTTTCGCCAAGTTTTCTGTTGCATTATGTCTTTTTTTAAACTGTTACCTAGCCTTCATCATGTCCTAGAAATCTATTAAAAAACAATGTGCCTATCGCCAAGTTTTCTGTTGCATTATGTCTTTTTTTAAACTGTTACCTAGTCTTCATCATGTCCTAGAAATCTATTAAAAACAATGTGCCTATGTGAAACATTCTTGGTTCATTTTGTTTTCAGAATACAGCGTTATCATGCCAAGGCGTCCGTGCCTCCTTTTCTCGACTATGTGTAGCTTCCGACGGACATATATGTATATTGTTTTTACACCTTAAGACACTCATTGACTACGTCACGGAATCTTGAGTTTCAAGTGGAACTCGGCTCTTTGGGAGATTTCGACAGCGTGCTTTCTTTGCGGGCAGACTTTCGACAGAGAACAATGTGGGCTGCGCACACAAGACACGTCGACTTCACGCACTGGGCGCACGGAACAATGGCGAAGCGTAAATTAAGCTTGACAGACGCGTGCGCGCGTGATTCAGCACCATACGTAACACGAACAAAGACCCCGACTTTCGAGCGGCCCCCTGTGATAAATCATTGAGCGGCACACTTTCCTTTTTGCTGTATACCTTAGAAAAGAAACAAAACTAAGGGGACGGCTCCGCCGTGATGGTGCAGTGGTTGAGATGGCCGACCAATGTGGCGGAGAATCCGGAATCAATCCCGACCGACGGCTGCTGCGTTTTGATGGAGGCGAAACGAAGAGGCGTCCGTGTGCTATGCTACGTCAGTGCACGTTAAAGATCCCCAAGTGGTCGAAGTTACTCCGTAGCCCTCCACTACGGCTCCTCTTTCTCTCTTTCCACTTTCATTCTAAGCTTCCTCTCTTCTCTTACTGCGCGGTTCAGGAGACCACAGAAACAAGTGTGACAGATTCTGTGCTTTTCTCTTCCTGTGAACCAATTATTATTAAATTAGGGGTTAAGCGTAAGCTGGACACCTGCATAACATACTGAAGATTTTTCCGCAGGGATTAAGGACCATTATATGGAAGTCGTAGCAAGTGTGCGGTTTCTTTCAGCACGGTTTTCAAGTGATTGTTTGTCAACAGTAAAACGAAGGAGATTGTACTGTGCATTGTGCGACTTGATTTCCCAGTGCCTGTGTACAGGGACTTGTACAGTGGAGGCACAGGTGCAGATGTGTTCAAAAGGGTCAAATAAATGCAGGTCGACTTTGTCGACCAATCAGGCTTTTTTTTTTTTTTTTTCACAAGAATATTTGCGACATCTGGTGCCGACAATTATACGATGGCGGCGGCTTTTCGCTCGAACGAGCAATATACACTTAGGGTAAAAAAAAAGGTGATCTAGCTTCGGCAAGATGTTGCCTCATTTAAAATACGCATGGTAAAAAATATGGTGCAAGACGAATTTTGTCGTTGTGAATTCACAATGCTGGTAATTAATGAAATAAAAGGCAATAAGTAAGAAAAATAAGAAGAATATGTAAGTAATAAGTTAGCTTAAACCTTCCACTACTGTTTCACCATTCTTCTCACTCTACTTGTAGCTGTTCGCCTTTTTTATGTTTCTTCTATAAAATACCTGGGTATCTTATTTGACAGTGACTTCACCTGGAATTCCAATTTGGCTTATCTATGCTCAAGGCTTCGTGCAGTTTCCGGAACCTTATACAATATTAGATATTACATGCCACTGTCCGTTCAAAAAATGATTTTACATGCCTTGGGTTATAGCATGCTCCGTTATAGAATGACGGTGTTTGGTCACTGCGCGTTTCAATGGGAAATAGAATAAATTGCATCCTTTGAAATATTTTGAAAATGATTAGCTGTGGCTCAGGATTACCTGCCGGTACTGACCTTTTCAAAGGCTTAAGGTGCTCAAATTGTGGCTCGCTTTTCACAGAAACGGTTATCCTCAGACATTTCTGATCGCATAAGTATAAAGTCAAATATGTTTCTTCATGTTGCCTCCGGCCTAAATACTGTTACCGGGTGCCTCGCTGCTCCACCAGATACGTGCAACGCAACCGCAGTTTCTACATACCATCACATCTCAATCAACTACCAGCAAGTGCACTTCATGTAAAAACAAAGTTTAAATAAAACAAATCCTTCGTCGTATTTACCTTTAATACTATAGCCTCCGACCTTTTCTTTAATATTCATCTCCATCATACATAACTGCATAAATTCCCAACTACTTGCTTGTAGAAGTAAGGAGGATGAATGTAATTGTGTTTGTTTTGGTGTCCTGTACTCTGCTGATACGTGAATATACCTTGCTCCGTTTATTGTTTCGATCTGAATTGTTACTGCTGTCGAAAATTGGTATTTCTTGCCTTGGTTGCTATGTACTACGAGTGCTACATCACATGGGAGTGTTTTATACACTAATATGTTTAAGGAGGAAGGTTGCCATGGAGAAATTACGCCCTAAATATCCAAGCATACAATTTGCATTGCAGCAAATGAGGTTTATATGTGTTTACGTATGTTAAGTTATAATAAAACTGAAATAAATTGAATTGAAGCAGGTGTGTGCAGCACATGTAATGCGAAGAGAAGATTACAGATGGTAGCCACCAGTAACAAATTCGATTCGAGAAAGTAAAGGTGGCAGAGGGCGTGAGAAAATAAGTTGTGCAGAGGAGATTAGGATGTGGACGCAGCTGGCGCAGGACCTGGTTAATTGGAGGGATATGAAAAGAGTCTGCCCTGCAGTAGGAACTGTTTTGTTAGGCTGATCACGATGAAAAAAAAAAAAGCGGTCTTTTTCTTAGTTGTTTTAAAACTTAAGTTGTCTGTTTACTTAAATAACCGGTGTCATCTTCGAAAAGAAAAAAAAAAAAAAGATTAAGCGAGGTTTTTCTGTTTAAATCCAGTAAAACTGATGTGCTTTTCACAAGAACCTTGTCGACGGCACCCGGCGAATATATCTGCGTAGGAAAGAAGCAAGAAGGGAAAGAGTGAAATAAACGTTCTCCCCGCGTGCAGCGAGAAGAGCAAGTCTGTCTCCCGCTAGCGATGCATGCGGTCCGCTTTCTGGGCGCCTGTTCTAAGGGTTGTAAAACTTGAGCCTCAAGAATGCTTAGCAGGTCACTAACGTGCCGTGAGAAGGGCAAGGGAAGAGGCATCTAAAAAGAAAGAAATGGCTACCGCTGTTTACGATTGTGTGTGTGTGTGTGCGTGTGCGTGTGCGTGTGCGTGTGTGTGTGTATCAGCTCTTGTGTCACCCCTTCCATTCCTTGTGTCAGTTATGAAGCCACTTCGTCACGCCAAATTAAGAACACTGATCGATGTCTAGATTGAAACTTTTTTTTTTCTTTTACCACGTACTTTTTTTTTTTTTTTTAGTTACGCAGACTAAATACGTGCTAGCTTGTCATTTCTTACGGTAGCGGGACCATTTGATTGAACGCTTCCAATAAAACACATTAGCAAAACATTTTCATCACAATGATGCGGAGGCGGAATAAAACATGACAGAAAGAAATGGACCGCGAATGTTTATTTGTAGTCGATGATTCAAAGCGTTATTTTCATACGTCACTTTTATGGGCTCTTTATGCACTTTCAGTCTTTGTTTGCAAGACGAGAAAACATGCATAGGTGGGACTTTTTCTCATTATGTTATTTACGTAAGATGAGGCATCTTCGAGCGATCATAAAACTAACGAAGCACTCCCTCGTTTGGGGCTGCCAGAAAGGCCCGGTGTAAGTAGACAGTAATACACGCAGATTGGCCGCGCGCCGAACCGATCGATGTGTGTTTTGGAGAATTATCACGTGATTCAGCTTACCTGATGCGCAACAAGGATATCGGTGACAAGAGCGAAGGAGCAACAAAAGTGAAGGCTCCTGCATCAGAACACAGTAGAACAAAACTACAACACGGCGTCAAAAATACGACAAAATATTCTGCTGTTTCGTCGTAACAAAATTTTTCTGTAGTTCTGTGGTACTTTCCTGTTAGTTCTGTATTTTTTTCTGTGGTAGTTTTAGTTGTCCGCAGTTTTGTAGTGATTTTTTGTTGTAACTACAGAAAATTCTGATGTTATTACAGAAAGTTCTGCTGTCACAAGGTTTCTGTCAAAAACCGCACAGAAATTCGATTGTAACAACAGAAATGTTCTGCAGATTTTTCCGACTGGGACGGCTTAATTCATAACACGGCTCGCGTTTCCGCATTGTCGTAGTCCTCCTAGGAATTTCTCGGCTTTCTTTCCCGTTCCGCAGGGAAGAAAAGCTCTAGAAAAGGATGAAGAGATTTCCATAAATGAAAGAATAAAGCGAAATTCTCCCCGCATCGCGATCGAAATGGTTTAAGAGCACGCTAGGTTAAGCCCTTAATACCAGGACATTTTGTTCAGTTACCAGTCAAATAGGATTATGCCCAGAACTACTGTTTTCTGATCGCGTGTTTTGTTATTTACCCGGTACGCCATGGCACGTGGAGCGAAAATTTCATCATACGGTTGCCATTGTGCTAATGCGCATTTCCGCGAGGGTGGTACGAAATGTAGCACGTTGCTTGGAGTGTGCACGCCGTAACTCTCGATAGCTGGATATAATGTCTGCTGCCTTTATGCTACCTCCGGAACGATATGCCTTGGTCTCTTTCTGGGAGCGTCGGAGCCGCACGATTAAACAGCGCACACGGCCGCGTCCTGACGCTGTGGATGTTGTATCTGAGCTCTGAGAACATGCTTGCTTGAAGCGACAGGAGCTCCTGAACACTAAGTGCAGAACTAAAGAAGAGCCGGTGCCGCAGGGTTGCTCTAGGTGCACGTGACGTCATTCACGTCACCACTTGCGACGTCACTCTTTTCGGAACAAATGGCGTGACGCGATGTCAAGCTATGGATAATTACGTCACTGTGTTCGGCCTTGTCAGCGCTGTGCGGTGAACCTGGTGTGTTTTGAGGGCATTGACATAGTCGAAGGTATCGGAACTGTGGCCTTCGCGATCATCTGTGCGAAAGGAGTAGAGTAGAGGAGCCATAGAAGGTCTTCTGCACTAAGGGCAACCATTTAGGGATCTTCGCCTTTTTACCCTATGCATTTAAACGCTGGCCGCAGGCTTATCCACCATACCAAAGGGCAAGCTTTCGCAAGTTCTATAGGGTCGACTCTGAACACTGTTTGCCAACAAATGATGATAGAGTCGATCAACTATTTTTTCTCATTGCATTACGGGTAGCCGTGTGGAACCATAGGGTATGGTCTCAGTTAAGAGCTTTCTTGTTCCTCAGTCGCTTGAAAAAGGATAAAACAAGTACACCCCTTCTTGCTTGCAGCCCGCAATCGTGGTCTTTGGAACACCCGGCCTGATCGCATTCCTGCAGATATGGTTGACAATGTATGACACCAATATTATGGCTCCGTGCCCTTTTGATGATGTAATCAAAGAAGGAAGTATGTGTCAAGAGGAACCGTCTTCTTGCTAAGGAATGTGTCTCTAATATCCAGACAAAGTACAAAATCTTGCTTTTAGAGTGACAGTCCTCCCCAGCATTCCGCGCCTAGATTTATTTCATAGGACACGACGATCGACTTACCTATAGTGTCGACTGACGATTCAGGCTTCGAGCATGGCGATGACGACTCAGAACTTGCTCTTTCGCTCAAAGTGAAACATAACGTAGCTTTAGGCTTTTATTATTTTAGCAAAAGAAGAAAGCCATTTTATTTTGCTCGACTATTTGCACGACACATTATAAATAGATGTGCTCGGAAGCAGAGTCGAGTTGTTTTACCTATTTCTGTGCAGTTTATGAAATTTGAAATTCTTCCTGGGGTGATGTGAGGCAAAACATAGCAGAGGCTACTGCTGCAAAAAAAAAGGAAAAAAAGACTACAACGGCTAACTGTTCTGCAATAAAGGCGTTATTACGAAGGCAATTAATCACTTTTTAACTGTGTCAGCCGTTTGCTCACCACCCCTCTTACGACGGCAGTCGGCACAGAGGGACAAACAACGTGAAAGTTTTAAAATTTGTTCATGATGAAAGTTGAACTTGTTGCTTATTTGTAAAAGGGAACCCCATTTTTGTCATCCAGCACGCTCCTTTGAAGCCGTGCCTTTTTCCCCAGTCTTATAACGTTTCATGTCACAGCTCAGCAGCCCCTGATATATACTGCTTGTCTGTCGCTTAAAAAGGGACATACATTGCCGGAGTGTAAACCACTTGCTTTTCGTATTGTGCAATCTTGAGCGCTCCTGTATAACCAATAATTCTGGTTCCCGAGAAACTCTTTGGAAGCTGCGGCTTCTTTAGTTGCCTTCACTGTTTCCGAAGCTGTCGAAAGAGTGATTAGCCAGAAAAAAAAAAAGAAAAAAACAATTCCGCACAAACACGTGCGTCGAAACAAGCCCACATCGAATGTGGCCTATGTTTGCTCGGCACTGGTTGCATTGATTGGCGAGTGAAAAAAAAAAAAAAAAAAAACACACTGTTGTGTAATAGTTGCAGTAAGATGCTGACGGCGCCTCACACGGCCGCGCAGTGCGGAGTCGATGAAAAACTGCGTGCTAATTATGTTCAGGCAGTCGGCGTTTTGTTTCAGCTCCAGCGATTCTAAACCTATTTCACCATCGGTTCAAAGAAGTTTACGCCAAAGCGGCCCAAGAAGCCCCCCCCCCCCCCCCCCCCCCCTAATGTAGCCATATCAAACTTGTACCTGAAACACCAAGTAAGAAATTTTATTTGCACTAGCATGTTTCAGAGAACCGCTCTTCCATCCAGTGCAACTTCTTGTAATAATATTGGAACAGTTTCCTTGAAAGCAAATATTTTGTTTCGATTGCCTCCGGGCTAAAGGTATTACCAGGAGAAAAAATAGCACCACATAAGCTCAGTGAAAAACTCAGTAGGCTTTTTCAGGGGCCCGTACAAAGACGTCTTCTTAGGCTGCGCTATGAACTAAGTTATGGACAAAAAAAAAATAAATAAAGGAAGGTATACAAAGCGGCTTTCAAAAATTTTAGGGAAGCTCCATGTCGAAAAACATCATACATATTCAAGCTCTTTCAAGATATATAAGCGCATACAAAAGTAGTTTTTCCAAGCTCCCTACGAATAGCTGTACTTCCAAATAAACATATATTCAGTAAGACGCTCTTTCAGCGGAGCGCCTATTCTTGGTACTGCTTATATACTCTCACTCTGATATATAGTTTTCTGAATGCAACCTTAGATGCTTTTTAACTAAACTGGGGTTCGTAAAGCTTACTGTGCATCTGGTTATTTTAGCCAGCAGATCGCACGTTCAATGACACGTTCTTTCTGAATGCAGGTGATAACATAGTTGTTCTCATCGAACTGGTTTATATATCCTTGAGCTTTTGTTGACCTTCTTGCCGGCTCCCGCGCTGTTCTAGCGTGCGGAGGCTCATTTTCCATATTTTAGGGAGCACATGCGAAGCACTCTTTGCCACAAGTTTTTTTTTCTTTGCCTCGATCGCTGCACGGTAAAGGAACCCTAGTGGTCGTAACTCGCGAAATCACAGGTTTTGGTTTTCGCTTCATCCTTCAGTTTATTTTTTTTTTTCCGTTTTCTTGGTCCTGGGCTCATGGGACAGCTTGGGCGCCAGATTACGCATTCTCATAATATCGCGCACATATTCATAAGTATCAGGGTTTACTTGCATCTGCTTTTTACGCATTTTTACGCATAACGAAACTGTTATCGCGCACATATCCATAAGTATCAGGGTTTACTTGCATCTGTTTTTTACGCATTTTTACGCATAACGAAACTGTATAGCCTAACCAAAATGTATATTATTCATGTCGCATTCAGCCGAGCCTAAATTAAAAAGAAAGACTAGCATGGTTTCGCTTTTACTTTTAAGCTTGTTTCTTTGCGTCCACTTAGAGAGTATATGTTAGTGCCTACTAGCAAAGGATATAACTATGAACCGAGCTATAACAGTTATGCCGCATATAAAATAAAAAAATAATGCGCTGTGTAGGTTGCTTCATATTCCTTTTCGATGCTGCTGCATTTTGTATTCGCAAGTTTGTCAGGTTAAACACGTGCTTCGCAAGCTAAAATGGCTAAAGATATCTCAACTTTCTTGTCATGGTTGCAGTGAACACGAATCAAGCTAGATACTTTGTCAATAATGCTCCGCCATTTTGTACATATACCTGAGGGTGAGAGGCACATGGTGATAGAGAATAGCCCTGAATCTCTCTCTCCCCTCTCTCCTTGTTTAGTTTATGCGGTTTAACACCCGAAAGCGATTCAGGCTATCAGAGACGCCGTAGGGGAGTGCTCAGGAAATTTTGACCACCGGGGGATCCTGAACGTGCACTGACATCGCACAACACATAGGCGCCTTGCCTTTCGCCTCGATCGAAAAGCGACCGCGGCGTGGCTCTCCTTGTATCTCGGTGTAAAGATACGCATATAAACTCGTATGATGGCAGCACCGGTGAATACTGCATAATAGAGAGATTTAGCTTACAGTGATCCGCGATCCGCTACCGTGATCCGCCACCGTGCTTCCCACTGCGCATGCCCAGAACCCTTTGACGCCGATAGATGGCGCCACATACTTGATGTCGGCACATAGACCTGCCGCGTCGGGACCAATCAGCTTGTGCGCCCCGCCCACGCGCGGTAGAGGGTCATGGTGGCGGATCGCGGATCACGCTAAGCTAAATCTCTCTACTAACACGTTGCGCTCTACGTGGGTTAAACAATTTCTGTTCATGGCTGCTGTTGCTTGTGTTGTGCGAACGACGAGCTCAACACCACCTCGCAAAACAGCGTGACGTTAACGGAATGCGGTCGATTTTCCTCTTTTGCGCACGTAAAGAACGAAAGCAAAGCAAAACAAATGGTAAACGTTCGCAATCTCAGTGGGTCCGAGCACCAACCTTTAAGGCGTACGCGGTCTCCCAGAAGACAAAGAAACTCCTCGAATAAGGCGCTGTGGGTTCTGTTGTTCAGGATCTGCTCCTCGGTATTCTGGCCCTCCTTCACGTAGACGATGCCCACTTTCAGCTCCGACTTGACGAACACCTGCGGGAGAGAATTTCAAAGAACGTCGTTCGGCTCCCATTACTAGGAAGATAAAAAAACACGCAAGACAAAATAAACTGTTCCTAACGCCTATTGCACAATCGGCTTCTATATACCAATCTCGTCACCAAAAAAAATCCCGGGCACTCTTAAGACACTCATTTCCACTGATTCAGTTCCATTCTTCTCATCTGCTGCGCCTACGCGTAAATACCAGTGTTGGACGACAGAGGTGGTATCGCTGTTAAGATGACAGCTCGGAAGCCCCATCCGCAAGGCCATGTGATTCAGTCCCGAATGGACCCCAGAGTCAGCTTATTTGTTAGCGAATGTGCAGGTGAAAGGCAACGCCCATCTTCTAAATTTTTAAAACTACTCACATTTTCCAACGAGTAGTTACCTATGGAATACTAGACGGCAAGTGGACTTTTTTTTTTCTTGCAAGATGTGTGAAAGTAATTTTGCCATAATTATTCCCTATTTCCCAATTCTGACGCCACTCACTTAAATCAAAAATAGCATAATTGATTTTAATCAGGTCATTGATAGAAGAAAAGGCACTGGTAGATATATTAGATAACCAGCATGCAGTTTGATTTTAACAAGTAGCTAAATAGTAGCCACAACATCATTAATATAGGCCTGAACGAGCAATGGTCGGAGCACGGACCCTTGTGGTACGCCAGAGTGTACATCCAATAATCCAAATTCAATATCATCAACACGCAAGTACAACCTGCTTACGACCAGTCAGGTAGGCCTGTATCCATTTCAATACCTCACAATTTTAAAAAATTGAAAAAAAAAATTATTTTCAGTAATATACAGGAAATGGGCCTCGGGCGAAAAGCTACAGCGATAGCTTGAGAGACGACGAGCCAATTGATTCCTATTTCATGCAGTTTATATATTATAGGAACACCGGCAGCACATTCTTAGTCTTCTAGTGCGGAATGCATTTGCAGCGAATTGTTAAAAATGGCAACCAAATAGAAAGACACCCATTAGGTATGTGTTTTCAGAAATGAAGACTGTATTCTAACGGGGCCGTTTGTCTTCTTTGCATCTAAATCTAGTATTACCTGAAGTACACCCCTCTGCGTGAAAGAAATGCTTTCCGTAGAACGTGCAGAATCTAAGCTAGTAATGTGGAAGTCCGCGGCAGATCTTGTGAACACTGAAAAAAAAAAAAAAATGAATCCGTTCACAATCACCAAAGCTTCGGTCAAAATAGCCGCTTTCGATTTGATCTGGTTTAGAGCTAGAGTCTTTTTACCTAAAAGAAAAAAAAAAGAAAACTCCAAAAATTACGGGCAGAGGATATGAAATAGCAAGCTAAAGTTCCATTGGAGAATCGTTCCTTCTATGCTGACAAAGCAGCTTTTAGCCTTTGATGTACTTCAAGCAGGTTGGCAGGACTAGCTTTCTTTTTACGTAACCAATGTAGTCTACGTTTCATGTGTATGATATTCCTGGTTATCCATGGGTTGTACTTACGTATATTTTTGTGCTGTGTTGGAATAGAACGATCTACGCCAAAATTTATTATGCTTTGCAAACACTGCCATAACTTCTCCACAGATTCCCGTTCAACGGTCAACTGAAATTCACTGAAAGAAATTTGTGATTAATTCAACATAGACATGTCGCCCACCTGAAAAGAAGACTTTGTGCAATCGCTTTTGAACAGGTATAATAAAGAATCATCTTATAATTCAATAAGCCGTTCATGACAATCATTTCACAACTGCCGACTTCATTTGAAACGAACAAAAGGTCAAGTAAAGACTGATGATGAAGTGTCACTCGGTTGTCTTCGCGGACAATTTGTCTCAAGTTGTGGAGAAATGAAACTTCTATCAGTTTTACCGCACTCGACGTCTATCCGTGTCCAGGTGACATATTATGCCGATCAATGTGCGGGAGTTTAAATCACCGGCTATTATCAATAGTGATTTTCTCCTTACATGCGCCAATAGAAGCAGTCTTAATTCATCGAGGAAATGATGGGGAGTGTTAGACGGCCGATATATAGTTCCGAAAAAATACACAGTGCCCTCGAAATGCATTTTGCGCTAGACAGATTCTCACATGCTGTATTCCACCTGTGCTACCCTGAGTGGCAATTTAGCTATAAATGACCATGCCCTCATTGTTAGTGCCCCCCCCCCCCCCCCCCCTCCTCTGCTTCGTCCTATCTAAATACGTGCATCAAGGGGGAATATTACAGTCATTAGGTGTGGAAGAAGTAACCCATGTTTCAGTGATTAGAACGGCATGTGGGTTTTCTCGGAACAATAGAACTTACAGTTCTGTCGATGTTTTAGCTATGCTTCCTGCATTCATCAGAATTAAGCCCAGTTATGCATGCGCTATACCAGTTTCTTGCTTCGGGAGTGAGGCACATGGATACATGAAACAGCGTTTCTAAGTGAACCACCCATCACCGCGTCACGGTGTTTGCTAGAAGCCCCTTTATAGAAGCCCACTTCGACCTTGGCTCGATTTCGCGCCAATCGATTGGTGTGATTCTTTGTTCGATGGTCTCGGCAGCCTGTCTGACACGGCTGCGGTCTGTGCCTTTTGCGAGAGTGGTTTCCTCTACGCTGCACCGCCTCTTTTTGTCACGACGCATGGTGGATTGGCCGGACACTACTTCGCAGTCTAGGCCGCACTCGCCCGGATGGTGTATGTGATCGCGTATTTACAGAGGTTAAATAAAGAAACGGCGTACTTCATGAGGACGACGATGTTCGCTGTACAGCTCGAGAGTGTGTTGCAGTTCTAGACTCAATGAAAATGACCGTGTTTGCCGCACAACGTGAGAATTTGTTGCAGTGGTAAAGGCGTAATCGGCTGCGGTGGTAGCATACATACATAAGCATGCTACTCTGGTATGCTGTGTTTGTCTGAGACATATTACAGCGGACCCTTAAGAAGGACACTCAAATCCCGCCAAGTAATATTAGCTTTTTCACTGTTCGGAAAAATTGTGATGTGCATTGTCCCTTGTGATCTGTTTATGTTGGTGCGTCTAGTCAGTTTGTGCAAGAACCATGTGATAGACCGTCATGCTGAATCACCACGATCATCGAAGTCGTTGTTCCTAAGTTATACCGAGAGCAGTGCGCTTTTATGCGGGGAGTGCATGCTGCCCTTAAACAGCCGCCTATTGGCTACCGCATCTCGATGCTTGTGTGTGTCTCGCTAAATTTTGACATTTGCTATGGGCGGAATTAGTGGGTTATAGCGGGCTGCATTATGCAGCCCGGGGATTTGAGGCAACAGCTGTCTTAATTTCTTTTCCTCTGAAATTCTCCCACGCAAAAAAAAAAAACAAAAAAAAAAGCGGCCAAGGCTTATAGCCCGGTTAAGCCCAGTTATACAGGCAAAAGCTTTGTTATGCTTGGTTATGTAGTACTGCTAAGCCTGTTTAGACTCTTATAGACAATCTAGTTTACTGAGCGGGAGCTCGAATTAAGCCTGGTCCGACACTGTTTCCTGCTGTTTAACTGCTGCAAGGCTGCCTGCCAACGTGAAGAAAACGCATCCGAAGCACTGGCTCCAGCGTGCGATCCCTCCGTGGCTATCTGGGAACCTCAAGGACACCACAGCCCGGTATAGATAAAAAGGTGTCGAGGGCATTCTGAAGGGGGATGTCTCTGGAGGCGAGCCAGAATGCCAAGGGTGGTGGTGGAGGGAAAGGTTAGGCAGGCTAATGGAAGGTTGTGTGCCTTTGTTTAATGAAATGTTACATATTTGTGGGGATATGTATCGTTACTAATAAAGTTTGCCAGGCGTATAAACAAGGAGAAGAAGCAGCAGGTGTGCGAAGTAGAATAAGAAGAAGCGAAGCAGCAGCAGAAGAAGAAGCGAACGCCGCCGTCTCTGCGCGCTGCACGAGCGAAGAAGAAGGAGCGCGGCGCCAGTTCTCGCACCACACTTGATGTCAAATATGGCCCACCTATGACCTCGGCTCCTACTAGGCCAGTAAAGTTTTCGCTTTAAAACTGTGACGATAGCATAGTGCTCTCGTACCGGGACCAGCGAGGCTGATCAGTTAGTTTTGGCGCGTGCTGGGAAAACAGCCCCGGCAATATTTTCTCGCATTTTTTTTTACCCCAATTTTGCTGCAACTGAGGTCGCGTAGTACGCGCTGTTGATATATGCGATTGATTAGCACCGTTAGTATGACCGCTATTGTCTACATACTGCGGAATAACGCGACCTTGACTAACGTGAGCAGTAGAGCGACCGCTCTGAAACGAGCTATCACTGTTTTCGCAATGCATTTGGAAATTACAAAGGAGCTGGGAGCTTTTGTAAGTAAAAAAAAAAAAGGCAAATATTGAGTGGAGCAAGCAGTAAGTCTAAGGGCAATTTGAAAAAGGTAAACAGTATCGGGGCGCCTGGCTTAAATGTACGAATGAAGAAACCTATATGCTCTTAAATTAATCGAGATATTTTTACCGGTTTGCTTTCGTTTTGAATGCGAGAACCTAATCTAAATGCGGGCTTCTGCACGCATTATTTAATTTAAAGAGCGCAATGGCATGTTCTACTTCGTTTCTAAACACTTTCTATTGCTTATACGAGCACATACATGTCACTAGGAATGCATGATCTTCAGATATTATTTTCTTATTCAAGGCAAAATTAAAACTTGATTTCTCATCAATTTTCTGGATCATCCCAGCTTAGGAAGACACCGAGGACAAATCTAAGCTGGTCTCTATGAATAGAAAATCGCATGCTAATGACAAAGACTGGTAATACTGAAAATGAAAAGTTTGCAGCTTAGCAAAGATCAAAAATGAAATACACGTATTGCCGTTATCTGCCATCTAAAAGAAAAATGTGGTGCGTTCACAAGGATTTTCAGTATACCATAGAGAATGGGCTACACCGTTATTAAAATCGATGCCTTTTCTCTCTGGGCGCACTAAATTTGAATCGAATGCGAGGTGAATAATACGTTACCGGCCCCAAGTGAGTCTCGTGCTGGCGGACAAGCATGAACGCACCGAAAGAGACCGCCGTGGTGGTGCACTGGTTTTGGTGCTCTACTGCTGCGCCCGAGGATGCGGGTTCGAATCCTTGCCTCGGTGACCGCTTTTGGATGGAAGCAAAGTGCAAGAACCCCTGTGCTGTGCGGTGTCAATGCACAAAAAAAGAACTCCAGGCTGCAGAAATTTCCGCAGCCCTCCACTACGGCGTCTATCATGAGCTGAGTCGTTTTGAAATGTTAAACCTTACAACCAATGCAGGTATACAGAAAGAGAACCAATCAGTCGAGTTTTAGAAATAACAGAAGTTGTACGTAGTTGTCATGGGGATGCCTTTTTAACTATAGGGTCCAAGTCAGCAAGGCTCAAGCCGGCGTTAGGTACACTTCGGTTGTATCAGATTTTCTAACGTTTGTAAAGAGGCTTTGTGTGCTTATTTGTTTGTATATTTAAGGATACTCCACTTTCGCTTCACTCCAAGCAAGGGTGGACACGCACGAAATAGGAGACTGAAACTGCATAATACATAAGTAATGACGTCATACAAAAGCCACCTAGAATGCCATATACGTGATAAGGACACAATATGAAGATCACAGGCGAAACAGTTGCAAAATTGCAACGAGCGTTGGAATCTGAGGCTACCCACTAGACAATGTAGCAAGCCTTCGGCCGATAATTCTTTCATAAAAAAAAAAAAGGAACTTACAGCTATATGCTCAGCATTAGTGAACCTTTTTTTTTTTTTTCCGGTTATTGCAGAGAAAACGGGAGTGATGACCTCATAGCTATTAGTTTTGATTAGAATATTATATTTGAAAAGGAACATTTTCAGCATTCGGATTCTCAGCGTTTCGCCTGGGACAATTCTAAGTCCTGTAAATGCTCTTTCATATCTAAAGCAAATAATTCGGGCAGCGATGTCCTCTTTTACAATATTTTTGGCTGAGAATGGGTCCCATAAATGAGATGTATACTCGACGCGAGGCCGGACCAGAGCATTATGTACTGTCAACTTCATTTGCATTGGAGCCTTTTGGCAATTTGTGTCCCATACACCAGAGCGACCTAAGAACGGTCACGTAAATACCGTCAATGCGCGTATCCAAGTTCAAATTGTCAGTGATCTGATCTTCAAGGCGTCTGACAACTGATGATTATTTAACTTGACACCAGCCATGCAGTTGAATGTTGCAGGACATATTTACTTCTCAATGTTGAGAAACATGTCCTACTGAGCGATCCAATTAAGCATTTCGCATAAATTGTTGTTTGACTTAGTTTATTTCTCTGAGGCGTTAACCCTTCTGTGCAGGACAGAGTCGCCTGTAAATATTTAAACTTCAGAGTCATCCACACTCACTACATCATTTATGTAGACAAAAACTAGAACAGGCCCCAGAAGCGATTGCGGCGGGGAACCAGATGAGACAGGGAGGCCACCTGAACAGTGGTTGTCAACGTGATCAAGCGTACTGAACGCTGTCATCGAAGTGTACTCTAATACTGTCGGTAAGGTTAGGAGTTCATTCAGGGAGAGAAAAGTTTTTGTGAGTTTACATGTTGATCAAATGCTCTCGCGAAGTTGAAAATATTGTGTCTACCAGTTTATTATTAACTGCAAGAAACTAACCATAGCAAGAGGCAATCACCTGGAAAACATGCAATAAACCACGCCTAAATGAGGGTTACACATCAAATAACTGGCTACACTCGACTAAAGCGAAAGTCGAGGAACGTTTGTTGCCTGAACCACATTGACCAAACCATGCCAGTGTCCCGCTACGGCAGGCTGCTATTTGTACAATCTCACCTGAAATTGCCGAAGTTCTTTTTGTTTTGCCTTATATCCACCCCTTCCCTCCCGCCTTTTTGCGTTCATTACAAGCGCCAGTACAGACAAAGAGGAGCCCCGTCGGGGTGGTGCAGTGGTAAGACGCCCGACTACTGTGCCGGAGCACCCGGGTTCGACACGACCTCGGCGGCTGCGTTTCGATGGAGGCGAAACGAAGAGGTGTCCGTGTGCTGTGCGAAACCCCAGGTGGTCGAAATTACTCCGTAATCCTCCACTCCTCTTTCTCTCTTCCCACTTTCACTCCCACCTTCGTCCCTTCCCTTGCTTCGCGGTTGAGGTGTCCACAGAAAACAAGTGAGACAGTTACTGCGCCTTTCCCTTCCTATAAATCAATAAAAAAAAAAGACAAAGAGTAACGCACGGCCGTCCTTCTGCGATCAAGCTTTGCACGTGTTTTCTCATTTAACATCTCCGTACAATCAGGTGCTGCAAAACCACGGACAAAAAAACAAAAGGCCGTTGTCATTAACATTGAAACGTTTATGAAACCCCTAAGTCACATAGCCCCGCCGGGGTGGTGCAGTGGTAAGACGCCCGACTACTGTGCCGGAGTTCCCGGATTTGAACCCGACCGCGGCGGCTGCGTTTCGATGGAGGCGAAACGAAGTGGCGTCCATGTGCTGTGCGATGTCAGCGCACGTTAAAGATCCCCAGGTGGTCGAAATTACTCCGTAGCCCTCCACTACGGCTCCCCTTTCCCTCTTTCCCCTTTCATTCCCACCTTCCTCTCTTCCCTTACGGCGCGGTTCGGGTGTCTACAGAGCAAGTGTGACAGTTACTGCGCCTTTCCCTTCCTGTGAACCAATTTAACTTTAACTTAAGTCACATAAGGTCATATTTTATTTGCGTTTCACATAGCGCCCATCATGGCGCCCGATGTGGACGCATGTGCGCGTTGCTCCCAGCTCATTCGTGGTAGGCAGCAATTTTTGCCGTGCGCGTCTTGCAAACAGCGTTTTCACTGCAAATGCATCAACATACAGGCCGAGGAATACAACATCCTCATGGAATCCGGGGCCAGCAAGTACACATGTGTTCATTGCTTGAAGCGGCGTGATCCTTCGGCGGCTGGGTTTGTCTGCGGAACTAGCGACACGGAAACGGCCCCCGAAGCGCAACGCTCTTCCCTGGATTTTCAATACTCAGATTCCGTCTGTGCTTCCTCGAGTGTTATTTTAATGCTACGGGAAATGGCTAGTCGAATGGATGTGTTAACCGATGAGGTGCGACGGCTTCGTGCGGAAAACGCGCTTTTGCGTGAATCTTTGAGTGGCCTGAGTGCATCTGCTCGTACCGCCAACCAGAGAGAGTGTTTGAATTCTGACTGCTCGGAATCTCGCAACTACACTTCAGCCGTAGCGGTAAATCTGCTCGCTGGAATGTCGGCCCCTCCACCGAAACCTTCCGCTTAGGACCGGAGTACTCATCTGCCACGTCCGTCGAAAGCGGTGAGCCAACCACCTCGGCCTAGAGCAACGCTTGGCACAGCTAAGCAGTCCATGCTTAAAGTAGCGCCCAAACTACCGGCAAAGAAAAGCTTATTTGTTTCTCGCCTGGACCCGACAACAACGGCGTCGGATATACAGGAACTTTTGGCAGATACAGTAGGTGACAAGGTTGTTACTTGCACGAAAATGAAAACGAAGTACGATACATATTGCTCATTCCATGTTTCTCTATGTGAGCATTTATTTGAACTTGTGAACAATCCGGAAGTGTGGCCTAAAGTTTGCGCATTTCGCCATCTTTATGGAAAGCTGCGGTCCTCACGACGCTTCGATAACCCTTGCGGAGCTCTAGCTACATCCAAAAATGGAACAGAAAATTAAGCTGTATTACCAAAACACGGGAGGGCTGCGAACTAAAAGGAAAGCTCTCTTCGCGAATGCATACGAATGTGAGTATGACAGTATGTGCCTAACGGAAACGTGGCTAAACTCATCATGTTCAACTGCGTCTTATTTCTCAGATGAGTATGCTGTCTTCAGCGCTGACAGGGTCTATTCTGACAGGATTAAATACGGGGAGGAGTTCTGATAGCCTGCCGTTCTGTGTTAAATGCATTTAGGAGACTAGACCTGGAGACATACGAAGAATGTGTGTGGTAGGAAATTCCAACCTGTGACAAATCGCACTATCTAGTCGGCTGTTACTACTTTCCACCAAATTCTGCTCCTATCGTTTTTACCGATCATTTCTTGGATATTGGGGAAAAATTGATTTTTCGAAATACAAGGTTCACAGCTACGGGGACTTTAACCTTCCTAAAGTCGATTGGTCCACTGGTTTGGTCACTAGTGACTGCACAGCGACTAGAGAAAAAGCCGAAGTTTAATTTGATTTTAGTAATTTCCATGGTTTACAGCAATGCAATGCAATGAAGAACTGTGCTGGAAACATTTTAGACCCAATTCTATCTAATGTGCCTTTTTTTTTTTTGGCGTGCAAGCGGTGCGCGATCCTCTTGTTCTGGTAGACAAATATCATTGGCCGTTTACCTTGTCGTTGTTTTTGTCTTTTCGTCCTGTGCGTGAGATGGTGCCAGAAAAATTCAGATACGCCTATGACAATTACCTTAGGCTGTACAATGGTCTTCATTCAGGCCTGCGACTGGTGAGAATTGCTTGAGATTGAGGATGTAAACACAGGCGTTGAGCTACTTACATCAGTTGTACACGGTATAATGAAAAAATGCATACCACGCCATAAATAGAAGAAGTGTAGATTTCCTTGCTGGTTTTCGCGCGATTTAAGACACTACTTGAAGAAAAAACAGAAGTATCATAAACTCTACGTGAAATCAGAAAGTGAATATTGGTACCAAAGATATTCATTGTGCAAAAAAATTGTGAGAGATCTGATTGCACGTGATGAAGCCGAGTACAACAAACTTCTTGAACAGAACTTTAAAAAAGAACCAAACAGTTCTTGGGATTTTGTGCGCAAGCAAAGAAATGATAAGGTTAGTGCTGCTGTGATAAAGACGCGCGATGGTATCTGTTTTAAACCTCAAGATGTTTGCCAAGATTTTGCTGATCACTTCAGCTCTTGTTTTGTGCGCCATGATAACATGATAATGTTACCGAGCATGAGGTTCTTTTGGCGATTCAGAAACTTAAGCCAAAACTTTCAACAAGATTTGAAATTCCAAACTTCGTAATCAGAGGATGCGATGTCATTTTTGGCTCTGTTTTAGCGCATTTGTTCAACTTATCGTTGCGAACTGGTGTTTTTCCTTGTCATTGGAAATTGTCAGTAGTTGTTCCTGTATTCAAGTCTGGCGATGCTTGTGATGTGAACAACTTTCGACCTGTGTCATTGATTCGTTCTTTTGCGAAAGTTTTTGAAATGATTATGTACGAACGCATGGGCTCATACTTCAAACAGAAGATATGTCAATTCTGCGGCACGGTTTTTTAAAAGGTCGATCTATTGAAACGACTTTATGCAGCCTTCTTGATTGTACTGGCCCACATGTATTTAATCGTGGTCAGGTAGATGCGATACGGTTTCCAATGAGGTACTTCTGATGAAGATGGAAAAATGCGGACTTTACCCTATGTACCGGAGGTGGCTCAAAAGCTACGTTGGCAGCCGCCGTAACATGGTCCAATTTTCCGGCTGTGTGTCCAACGAATTTATATCATCTTCTGGAGTGCTCAAGGCTCCAACTTAGGACCGCTGTTGTTTTTAGTGTTTGTTAATGATTTGGCCGTTACATGCTAAGAACTCGAGAATTTTGCTTTTCGCAGATGATTTCAAATTATTACTTAATATTGGAGATATTGAGGACTGGCGCCAATTGCAAGCTGACATTAACAACGTCGAGAAATGGTGTTTGTCGAATAGCTTAAACTTGAATATTAAGAAGACTTCCGTCCTATCTCTAACTAGGAAACGCGACTCAGTTGTGTTTGATTATACACTTTTGGCGGGTCAGATTTCTCGCGTGACCCATGTACGAGACATTGGTGCTGTTGTTGATTCAAGGCTTGATTTTATATTGCATGTAAATTCAACTGTGTTACGCGAATTGAGACATATTGACTAACAAAAAATTCTAACGGCACGAATGTCTACGCACTCTATAATGTGCCCTTGTGAGACCGCGTCTTGAGTTCGCGTCAGTAGCCTGGAATAACGTATCTGCCACCCACTGCACAAAAATTGAAAATGTCCAGCGTAAGTTCATACGCATCTTTTATGATAGACATATTGGACGCCGTCGTTTCTACGACTACGATTCTCTCTTGGCAGACCCCTATACGTGTACTCTTGGCGACAGGCGACTCATACGTGACATGCGGTTTCTGCAAAAAGTTGTGCGCGGTTTCATTTACTGTGGGACCTTACTGATGTCGCTAAATTTTCGTGTGCCGCATGCAAAGGCCGCAAAATTTTTTGACACATCTTATCCAGAATTGCACGCCAACTGTCCAATGACTCGTTTACAAATCCTGTACAACAAAACATTCATTCACACGAACATATTTGCCTAATTGTTGTTTTCATGCCAGGTTTTATATGTTTTTAAGTGGTCATTCTGATGTATCTGACCTAGTGTGCGCTTCCTTAGGCCACTTGGCTGTTGAGGCACACTCAAATAAACACACACACATATATATATATAATCTCCTCTTCATGGATCACTGCCTTGTTGTGGCGGAGGGGCTTGCGAAACTCGATGAAGTCGTGAGCTCTGCTGTGTAGGGCCACCCAAGATAGACAGGTCACGGCAGAGAGTTCTGACAAAATGTGACTCACTGGAGAAGGTAATGGCAACCCACTCCAGTATTTCCTGCCAAGAAAACCCTATGGCCAGTCACAATACCATTAATGATATGGCGCCGGAAGATGAGCCCCCCAGGTTGGAAGGCGTCCCACATGTTACTGGGGATGAACAAAGGGCGATTCCTAGTAGCTCCAGGACGAATGAAGCGGCTGGGCTAAAGCCAAAAGGACGCTCAGTTGTGGATGTGTCGGGAAGCGACCGGAAAGTCCGATGTTGCGAGGAGATGTATCACATAGCAACATGGAATGTAAGATCTATGACGCAAGGTAAACTGGATATCGTCAAGCGAGAAATGGACAGATTGAACATTGATATCTTGGGTATCAGCGAGCTCAAGTGGACCGGAATGAGAGAATTTAACTCCGGCTACCATTTTGTCTTTTATTGTGGGCACGAATCCAAGAGAAGGAATGGGGTCGCTCTCATAGTAAACAGAAGAATGGGCAAAGCAGTGCTAGGGTACAACCCCAAAAACGACCGAATGATTTCACTTCGGATCCAAGGTCACCCTTTCAACATAACAGTTATCCAAGTCTATGCACCGACCAATACTGCTGAAGAAGCTGACGTTGAGAGATTTTATGCGGACCTACAATGCCTTTTAGACCGCACCCCATCATCAGACGTCGTTTTTCTCATAGGAGATTGGAATGCCAAGGTAGGGAGTGAATAAATATCCGGAATTACAGGCAAGTTCGGTCTTGGTGAGCCAAATGAAGCTTGGCAGAGGCTAGAAGAGTTTTGTCAAGAAAACAACCTGACCATAGCGATTACTCATTTTCAACAGCACAAGAGGCGCCTGTACACATGGACTTCACCGGACGGTCTGTACAGGAATCAGATCGATTATATTATTTGCCGGCAGAGATGGAGAAACGCTATACAAGCAGTAAAAACAAGGCCTGGGGCCGATTGTGGCACCGATAATCAGCTTCTTGTTGCCAAGATTAAGCTTCGATTGAGGTAAACGCAGAAAACTAGAAGGCCTTTCAGGTATAATCTGGATCAAGTTCCATTAGAATATGCTGTGGAAGTGAGGAATCGATTTCAAGAATTAGATCTAGAAGACAAAGAGCCCGAAGAGATGTGGTCTGATGTTCGTGATATAATACAAGAAGTTGCTACTAAGGTAGTTCCAAAGCAAAAGAAATGCAAGAAAGCAAACTGGTTATCTGAAGAGGCTTTGCAAATAGCTGAGGAAAGGAAGATGGCAAAAGTTATGGGGGAAAGAGAAAGATACAAGGTTCTCAATGCGGATTTTCAGAAAATAGCAAGGAGAGATAAGAATGCCTTCCTGAACATACAGTGCCAAGCAGTTGAGGACAACAGCCAATTAAGGAACACAAGAGCTCTGTATAAGACAATCAAAGATATCAAAGGAAGCTTCTGTGCTAAGATGGGCGTGATAAAGGACAAACGAGGCAAGGACCTCACTGAAGCCGCAGAGATAAAGAAGAGGTGGCAGGAATACACAGAAGAACTGTACAAGAAGGACTCGAATGTGCAAACCCAACATAAGACGGTTGTGATAACTGATCTTGAGCCGGGCATCCTGAAGAGTGAAGTTGAATGGGCCTTAGCCAGCCTTGCTAAGAACAAAGCTAGCGGAATTGATAGCATTCCAGCTGAGTTGCTTCAAAACCTCAACCATGACGCTGTTAACATTCTGCATACATTATGTCAGAAGATTTGGACAACCCTGCAGTGGCCACAGGATTGGAGGAGGTCAGTTTACATCCCCATTCCAAAGAAAGGCAGTGCCAAGGATTGTTCCAACTACCGCACGATCGCGCTTATTTCGCATGCTAGCAAGGTGATGTTGAAAATCCTTCAAGGTAGGCTGCAGCAGTATGTGGATCGGGAGCTTCCGGACGTGCAAGCTGGGTTTCGCAAGGGCAGAAGAACTAGAGACCAAGTTGCCAACCTTCACTGGATCATGGAAAAAGCAAGAGAGTTCCAGAAACCCATCTACTTCTGCTTTATTGATTATGCGAAAGCGTTTGACTGCGTAGATCACAGCAGATTGTGGCAAGCTCTCCAAGAGATGGGAGTTCCAATTAACCTCATCTGTCTCCCCAGGAACCTGTATGAAGGGCAAGAGGCCACAGTCAGAACTGGGCATGGTCTTACTGATTGGTTTCCGATTGAGAAAGGAGTGAGGCAAGGCTGCATACTGTCGCCCTGCCTATTTAACCTATATGCAGAGTGCATCACGAGGAAGGCCGGTCTGGACGAATCTTCAGCTGGAGTGAAGATTGCTGGAAAACGTATCAACAACCTTAGATATGCGGATGATACCACTTTAATTACAGAAAGTGAATCAGAACTCAAGAGACTTCTGATGCGCGTACAAGAAGAGAGTGAGAAGTTTGGGCTTAAACTGAACATTAAAAAGACAAAGATCATGGCGTCTTGCCCTATCAAGTCCTGGAGCATCAATGGACAAGAAGTGGAAGCTGTGACAGATTTTCTCTTCTTGGGCGCCAAGATTACCTCGGAAGGAGACTGCAGCCATGAAATTAGGAGATGCCTGCTTCTGGGAAAGAGAGCAATTTTTAGCCTTGACCGCCTAGTAAAGAGTAGAGACATTAGTCTGCCAACCAAGATCCGTATAACTCGTGCTATGGTCTTTCCAGTTGTGATGTATGGATGCGAGAGTTGGACTGTGAAAAAGGCTGACCGCCGAAGAATTGACGCGTTTGAATTGTGGTGCTGGCGAAGACTCTTGAGAGTTCCTTGGACTGCCAGAAGATCAAATCAGTCAATATTGTCGACCATAAACCCTGACTGCTCATTGGAGGGTCAAATTCTAAAGTTAAAGCTCAGCTACGTTGGTCATCTGATGAGAAGAGAGGAGTCGCTGGAGAAAGATTTGATGTTGGGAAAGGTTGAGGGTTGCCGGAGAAGGGGTAGGCAGCGAACGCGATGGTTAGATGGCATCCTCGAGGCACTGCAGATGAAGTTATGTGATGTTAGGAATATAGTGAGAGACCGGAAAGCGTGGCGTGACATGGTCAATAGGGTCACGAAGAGTCGGACACGACTGAACGACTGAACTGAACTGATATATAATCTATCTAAAATGAGGCGGCCGCGCCTACCTATTCAACGACTAAATCAGACAAAGCTGTCCACCGAACTGAGTCCAAATCTGGGTTAGCACAGGGCGGGGAAACAGAAGCGTTCATTCCAACGCGCACGGTATAGAGCAGTAGTCGCCGGAATACAACTGACTCCTCGGATCGCAGCAGCGGTCTCATAGGCGCCGCGATCCCCCGAGCACCGTCGGCCCGCAACTGGCAGTGGAGCAGTTAATCGGGTCACCTTCATTTGTCACTGTCGCGATGTGCGTCCTACAGAGCAACCGCGGCTGCATCCCGAAGGATTCGCCAAGCGGCGCACGCCAAGCCACGAGGTCGGTCTGTCGGCGGGAAGACAACGACGCGGCATTACGTGCTGCCTACTCTCCAGCGCGCCTCGGTTCATGTGTCCGTTTGCACGAACGCCACCCTTTCGGCCAAGGAACACTGGAACTGCTCTCGGAGGCAATCCATCAAGGAACGGGAAAAAGGATTGCCCGGTCGTCGCGAAAGAAACAGCGAGGTTGCTGTACGTAAGGCCTTGCGAGATGGGCAACCACCAGCTAGGCTTAGAGAACTGCCTTTAGGAAGGCGCATTTTTCCTGTATAGCAGCACTACCGGGGCGAGAAATGCAACTAGCGTGGGAGAGACCTTGCGCCGGGCGATACAGCATGAGCGATGAGGCGGGGATTACGGTGCCCACAGCGCAAGTGTGGCAGGGTTTGTTTGCCGCTCTTCTATTTCTATGCTTTTTCTATGGTTTCCGCTTTTCGGGTGTTGGAATATTCCACATCGTTTTGAGCACCTGACTTGCCTTTGTCCGCGGTCATTAGCGCTATGAGTTGACAACCTTTTTCAGTTTTTACCCGAAATGGGTACTCTATGGTCCTGTTAAGACGACAGCGTTAAAGAGTCCTTCTAATAAGCCGACATAAGTGATTAAGCAAAATAGCGAAGTGTTCGTACTCATACGAAGATCTGTAAAATGAGAGACGTATACTGGGTCTCTTTAACACTCTCATGCCGTACCATCAAAGGCCGAATTTGGGTGCACCCAAATTTTCTGCCATTTCAGTATCATATTTCATTGCGGTCTTCAAGGCTTTATGGAATGGTTTCTGCGATGTACGATCCCTCCAATATGAAAGGCAGCAACTAAATTACAGAACCGTACAAATATGTCGGATATAAAATTCAACTATTAAAAGCCAAGAGTGAAGAGTTAGAAAACAGCGTGCTTGTAGCCCATAGTTAAAGAGTAAATAAATAATTGCTCTTTTTTTGTTTCGCTTCATATTTGAGTGTCATGTCTGAATACTGACTGATGCGCAGAAGGGAACTGCGCAGTTCATCAGTTTGGGAGTGGGCGTGCTCTCCCTCCATATCAGAGATGTATGTGAAATTGTTCATCACAACATTATTTTGTTTCAGAGGACGTATTGTTGGGTAGATTTTTACGCGGTATCTCTTGTTCTTACATATATATGTAATTACAAGTACTACCGGGTCAGTACTACTAAGCGCATGCACGCTGAACCAACGGTGTCAAGATAGTTGTCACTTGTTTAGGGTATTCGCGCCCTTTGATGATTTAAATAAATTATTCTTAACCTCACTTATTCAACACGCGAGAAAAGCTCTTCCGTTTTCCGTTAACCGTTCATATTTCTTTTTTGCCTGCCTGGATATACACGCTCAACAGCCTCCAATTCTTCTATTGCCCAACCAGGAACAAGGTTTACAAAGCTCATTAAAATATTAAAGGAATGAAGTTAAAAAGAACTGTTCCAGTTAGGGTCCCCATAATTAAGAATGCTGCTTAGGATTTTGATTGCGTGGGAAAAAATGTTGGGAGAAAAACGAAGGATGAAAAGCAATTGATGGGTTCTCAAGTAAAATAAACTAATATACATAGATAACAACTGCTCACAGGTATACATAACGGCACCCAAAGAATGCCATTTTTTTCCCTCTACCCACCTTTTCGCCGCAAAATGGTATCTTCCCCAACACACATTTTCTAGGCCACGACGGTGGTTTAAGAGCTGTACGTTCCTTCCCTCTTCTTTTTTCCCCGACACGGTCACATTAAAAATAACTTCGGCAGAAGCGTAATGAAAATACAGAATATATGAATTTGGATAAGATACGCTACTTTTTTTTGCCGCTCGCCATTTGACGTTCCTTTTGTCGGTTTATTTTGTCAAGATGTCTCATATTTTATGTTATACGTTAGGTACTTGTGTCACCGTCATTTACAAAGTAACTTCTCTGCTCTAGCGGCAGAAAAAGATGGAAGCTTTGCTGTACTTTTCCTCCTTAGAAATTTGCACTGGACTTACCACGAAGTAGCGAATTCTTCTGGCTGTTGCTAAGGTTGATTTTACTAAAGACGCGACGTGGTGCACATGATGTTGGATAAGCATTGAGAGGAGTTTATTATTATTATTATTATTATTATTATTATTATTATTATTATTATTATTATTATTATTATTATTATTATTATTATTATTATTATTATTATTATTATTATTATTATTATTATTATTATTATTATTATTATTATTATTATTATACTAAAGAATTGTTGAAGCAATATGGCTAAGTCTTGAAGCTTCTGCGCTGCTTAAAAAACTATTTGATGCGTCTAAATCGTAATTTTCGACCTTCTTTCTAATCACTTACCTTAGCATAAATAAATTTAAGAATCGCTGATCGACCAATGGGTTCTAAAAAACAAATAAAAGCAGACATATGCTTTCAGGCAACACCGACAAATAGCCTGGAAACACACCACTTGATAAATACATGCTTAATATCGAAAGCTGTGCTGTGTGTGAAAACTGTTTTGTAGGAAAACCGTTTGTGTGACGGGCTAGCTTTTGGCCGGAGTGAGTTATTGGCTTTTGTGTCCCAGGGAAGCGTGTCCTTGAATTCGATATCCAGACTACGAGATCGGCATCATGGGAATCCTCCATCAAATTTAATAACAAAACAGTGCTGGTGAATGCAATTACGGCGCCGCCTAACTGTCCTGCGCTGGTCTCATCGAAGGCGTCTGGTAACATGGGGCACAAGCATTTGTTGGGCGAGTTGATGTTTTTGATGATCCATAACTACAGCGCAAACGACAGGACAGAGATGAAGGAGGGCCAGCGCTGTGTGGTGTCCCTCCTTCATCTCTGTCTTGTCGTTTGCGCTGTAGTTATCGAACATGGGGCACGCATTTTGTAGGCAGCAGGGTATCCAATAAAATGTGCTCTCTTGGCTTTCCCGGCATTTCGAGACTGAGCCGCGCATTTTGAACCTCCTACCTGGTCGAGCTTGAGCAGTTCGTCGGGCGTGGAGGGCAGCTGTCCAAGCGTGAGGCATGGCTTGAGGCCCGCCTCGTCGCCCAGGCAGCGGACGATCGCTTCGCGGTCATAACGGTTGGCACACACGCACGAGGCTGGAATGAGGCCGTGCAGGTTGTAGGTGACCGTGCGAAGCATCACCCTGTGCGGAAAACAGGAACAGAGAAGCGTGGTCGCTAGATTCGTGTCTCTTTCAGCATGAATAAAATATTGAAGCGAAAGACATGCGTAACATACATAACATACGAACAATTCATAAGCAATCAGTCGGTGACTACTATCAGAGTACCAAGCCCAACCGACAGCCTCGATTAGCCTCTGGCTATTGGTCCGAAAAGTGTTTGTACATTTTCCTGAGACCTCTGAATCAAATCAAATCAATCAATCAATCAATCAATCAATCAATCAATCAATCAATCAATCAATCAATCAATCAATCAATCAATCAATCAATCAATCAATCAATCAATGTCTTATGAGATTGCCTGAGTTGAGAATAAAAGAAAATAAATGACTATATAAAGCGTCAGGTTCAGCAAGGTTGACGAGACATTTCTAGCGTGGAGTGAGATACAGCTCGCTTCAAAAATCTAAACCGGTTTCTTTTACGGGTTAACCTCACTGCCTTTCCTCCTCCTCATCTTCCTTCTCCTCCTGCAATAATTCGATCAGTATGAGACTTTTCACGACAGATGAAAGAAACACACGCAGCCCTATACGGACTAACAGTACAGTAAGTAGAAATTAGCTATCATTGCCCTGGGTATTTTTCGCTGCACATTTTTCTTTTTTGTACAGAAAGAATCCTTGTAAGACATCAGGATGTTTAAAAGGAACAATGCGGCCGAAGATAGTGCCAAGCACATGTAACTGGGCGTCATAGAACCTGCTATCCCGTTATAATAACTAGCTTGTCGTGTCTTAATAATTGTACAATACTTTGCTTTTACTCATGAAGTTTTGTCGTCGCGCTGATGGGTGGTGGTGCAATGGTTACGACGCCAGACGACTGTTTCGGAGTACCCGAGTTGGAACCTCACCACCAGCCGCTGCTGCGTTTTGATGGAGGTGAAGTGGAGTGCCTCCTGTGTGCTGTGTGATGTTAGTGTACGTTAAAGAACCCCAAGTGCTGGAAATTTCCGGAGTCCTCCACTACAGCGTCTCTCGTATCCTGAGTCGCTTTCGGACGTTAAACCCTACAATTCAAGTCCTGATATGACGAAAACATCTCGGCGCTTGGTTTACTTTAAGGGCAGACGGCAAGGAGCGCATTCACAAGTATTTCTTGCATTTTTAAGCTGCTTTATAGAAAAGGAAATGAAAGGCAAGGCAGAATATCTGTCACACATATCTGTAGACTCCTAAACAGTGCTGTAAGGGAACGAAGGAAGCTGGGACTGAAAGAAACGACTTCTTGCCGTTCATTTTGATTTTACTGCTATTAAGTTATTGAGTACGTGAGTGATGTGAAGGATGCCTTCCATTCCGACAGTAGAACCTTGCCATAAAATATTCATTCCCACAGTGACGGCGAAACGGCGCCAAATGTGGATGTGAGACTACGGTAGAAAATCGTTCGATTCACCGCACGTCCGTGTATACCACGGCTTGAATGACATCATTCGGGCCAATAATTGGGCTGCACACGATGCCGCTGTCAGCGCGAGACATCGGACGGAAATTATGGCGGACGCCTCCCTGCGCTTATTCGATGTTCTCCCAGAACATCTTTCAGAGTATAAATCGAGGCTTCAGTAGAAACCACAGCAAAAAAAGACGGGAACAGCTGTCAGCAGATTACGCTGATACAAGTGCCAATCTTGTGCAAGAGTCTCTTCGATGCCTGCTGTCGTTGCATGTAGTGCACATTTTCCCGAGTGGAGGGTGAGATGCATTTGCAAGCACAGATTTTGGGACAAGTCCATCATGTATAGAAAGACCGCCAACATTACTTCACTCGTGGCCTGTACGAGCACCACAGAATTTCATGTCCATCACCAGCAAAATATAGACCAACACCGATCTGTGACGTAAGCACGATGTGGTGGCGCTTCTATCGCCAGCGTGGTCCGACTCGGGGTGAAAAATAGGCTTAGCGCCATTAGGAATACATGGAAGCGAAATATTCTAAAGCAGTTTTCTCATTTCACAAGGCACCTGAGATGTCCTTATTCGGTACAGAGCAACCATTAAAGCCCTGGAACAGATCGTGGAAGTGTGAAATCTCATTACCGAGGCGAAGCCTATTACTAAAGCTTGCCCTTTTAAATTTAAACCCCAATGTTCTAGAGTGGATTAAAGAATTCCTTGCTAACCGATCTCAGTTCGTTTCTATTAACAATCACAGCTCAGGCACCCTGCCTGTAACATCCGGCGTTCCGCAGGGATCTGTGCTCGGCCCGCTTTTGTTTTTAATTTACGTTAATGATTTGGCACTACAAGTATCATGTAATATTCGCATTTTCGCCGATGACTGTGTAATTTATCGTACCGTTACTAACATTTGTGATCAAATGGCCCTTCAGAATGACCTTACCTGTGTCCATGAATGGTGCAACAACTGGTTAATGACGCTAAACGCCAAAAAATGCAAACTCGTCTCATTCCAACGTCATCACAACCCCCTTATGTTTTCCTATACAGTTGCTAATTCACCCATAGAAAGCATTCAATCCTTCAAGTACCTCGGTGTAACCCTGTCTAGCGATCTTTCTTGGCGAACACATATCACCACAATCATATCCTCTGCCAACAGATCTCTAGGTTTCCTAAAACGTCATCTTCGTCATGCACCGCAGCACGTTAAACTTCTGGCTTATAAAACACTTATCAGACCTAAACTTGAGTACGCTAGTCCCATCTGGAACCCTCACCAAATGTACCTAACAAATGCACTTGAATCAGTCCAAAACCGCGCCATCCGCTTCGTTTATTCTGCATATTCGTATACCATCAGCGTTTCATCTCTCAAGAATATTTCCGGTCTCGAAAGCCTCGAAGCTCGCCGCAGCATCGCGAGCCTTTGTTTACTCCATAAGTTGTACCACAGCACTCTGAATCAAACACCTTACATTACTCATACAATACAATAGCTACGAAATATGCCTACTTGTTATTGTGCGCGAAAAGAACGATCTTGTTTGGTTGCTTGAAAACTCAACTTTATTAACTGTCTACTATAAACAAGTCGACAAGTTCTTCTGTATTTTAGCGTACGGGTATGTGTACTATGAGTAATAAAAATAAAAAGACACATTTTTTCAAAAGTGTTGAAATTTACAGCTTGTAACTCATAGTTGTACGTATGTATGTGTTCTTCATGGATCAAAAATATTTGGCAGCTCCTTTCTAAGTTTCTATATGCCAACACCGATCTGTGACGTAAGCACGATGCGGTGGCGCTTCTATCGCCAGCGTGGGCCGACTGGGGGTGAAAAATAGGCTTAGCGCCCATAGGAATACATGGAAGTGAAATACTCCAAAGCAGTTTTCTAATTTCACGGGTCATCTGTGATGTCATTATTCGGTACAGAGCAACCATGGACATCCTAGAACAGATCGTGGAAGTGTGAAATCTCATTACCGAGGCGAAGTATTTTTAAAACGCCGCGAAACGTATCGGGGTGCGAGTTGAGAGGGCGACCCATAGAAATACATGTAAACACAACTTACCGCAACGTTTTGCTCGGTGCAGCAGAGTTGAAGCCTTCTCATTTTTTGGTGAACGTCTTGTACGACGCCCCGGCGTCATGATTCACGACACACTACACTCTCTTGCAAGTAATGAAAGTCTGACGACTTGTGGGACCTCTCACAGCACGATAAACTGACCGCGCACAGTTGCAGACGACCATGCATCACCCGCTGTTGCTAGCAGCTGGAGCGGGAGGCGGCCGCGGTGGGTATCGCCAGCTACGCTGTCGTCTGCTGCAATGCGCGAATCTCGTTCGGTCCATATTGTCGTATGACGTTTGATAGCTGCTTTTTGAATGTAATTCTGTCTAGGGCGTATCACTGGAGCGACAGTATTATCAAGCTTATTTACCCTATGCGGCAGCATATCCGACTGTAGGCATAACTGCGCGATTCGTTACACCCAGCTTGCCTTTTGACGGTGTCTGGATTTATAACACAGGTTATTCGGGGAGTTTTAAAAGTAGACTGCCTCCGTAATGACGCACTGTTTATCACACACTTCTTGAAAGCGCTGGTCAACGTTTAATGACCAGCCACCACTTCCGATGCTCTGCGAAATGAGAAAAATGTTCCGGTAAGTTGTGTTTACATGTATTTCTACGGGTCGCCCTCCCAACTCGCCCCCCCCACATGTTTCGCGGTATTTTAAAAATACTTCGCCTCGGTAATGAGATTTTATACTTTCGCTATCTGTTCTAGGGTGTTGATGGTTGCTCTGTGTCGAATAACGACATCGTAGATGCCCCGTGAAAAGAGAAAACTGCTTTGAAATCTATCGGTTCTATGTATTCCTATGGGCGCTAACCCTATTTTTCACTCCCAGTCGGCTGCGACGCCGCGAGCGCCCCCTTTGTTTGTAAACACGGTGTTGGTCTATAGACGAACGATGCTGATAATGCGATGTTGTCTATTCGATGACAGCGGACTGCTTACATAAGCGCGGTAGCAAAAATTTGTTGGTTCCTTAAAAATGATTCGACGGCTTAACGTTGTGAACTGAAGGGTACAATGCGGAGTCATATTGAAAGAACACACAAGCAGTCCTGAACGATGATGAGTAATCATGTTTTTGAGAGAAAAGAAATGCAGAGGCCTAATTTTGTTTTGCTTGCTCATGTCAGACTAAATATTCTTTACTCTGAAAATAAACCCCAGTGGGATTTGACAGGCATGCAACTTCGGTTTATTGTTTTATGCTGTGAAAATGCGCCTGAAATTGACTGCTTAGACCAATACATTAACGACGGTTTTATAAAGGAATACTTGCATGACCGCACAAAACAAATTAAGCCATTTCATAAAAACTTAAGAGTCGCAACTTACATTTAGGATTTGCATTATGGCACAACTAATCATGTGACGTAAACAATGCTAAGTGCCCTCTTAAACACTGTGTTACTCCAAACAGGGATTGCATCAGTTAATAAATAAATTCTTTCAAACACGCCCTTTCGAAAGTGTCGAGTTTATTATAGACTACAACAGGAGATTTTTGCCCTTTCGTGGCGCATAGAGTAATGCCAGAGAACCCTCTGGAATAATTCTATGCGCCACAGAAGGGCGGCGGTTCTTGTGCAAGTGTCTGCAACAAAATTTTCTCAAACGGTCTTTTAAAACTGCTTTATTCTTCACTACTTCCTGCAATGTTTTCTTCTTTTTTATTTCACTTCCAAATTGGCGGGCAAGTGAAGAGCCACATATATTCGGAGGACGCTTAAGCTCCGGCTCAATAGTAGGCGCGAAAGCGTGCGCGCTCATTCTCATTTGTTGTTATCTCTAAACGTACTTTGATCACACCCGCTTCTTTGCCTATTATTAAACGATACTGAAGTCTCAGGTCAGCTTTCTCCGCACACTTACAGCGCTACATTTCCGTTCCTAACATTCGTATCCAGGCACCTCGCCTTCGCTTCAACTGTCCAGCTGCCTACTACCGAGCGTTCTTTTTTTTCTTCTTGTCAACCGTCTTATGAATTCTCCCTGGTCGTCAAGTAGCACCATCACGGCAGGCCACACGCTCGAACTAAGCCCCAGAAATATTAAACGCGTCTATTACCGTGATACGGCGACGACTTTTTGGTACCAGGAGCCTTGTGTACGTTATACGCGTAATACCACTCTTGTATCGAGCATTGCAATGTGGTAGCTGCCGGTTCAAATTAGGCATGAATGCGCGACAGTAATGCGGCGAACTATTTGCAATGTGACTGAATAGAGCCAAAGGAAACTTTTTTTTTGCGATTCCAGTATATCGCCCCGCAGAAATATATCTTCGTGGCCTTAAGATTTCACACATATATCTGCCTCACGCGAAAGAATCTACCAAACATATATACAGGCAAGTTTCCGATGTGTTAAGACGGTCACGGGCTCCCTCGGCTACATTATCCTTTTAAGAATTTTCTCGAGGAAGCTTCATTACAGTAAAAGTACTGAATGACTCTTCACCTAGCATGGCGGTGTCTGTGCTAACGCTCTTTACGAAGCTGCGAATTCGTAGTAGTGATAAAGCATGCTTTCTGGCAGATAAAATTTGTGGACTTGAAAATGAAGGATCTCGAACTGTTTGAAAATGCCACAACAATCACCGATGCGCCGCTATTTTGGTTACTGGGCATCCCGCGTTTTTGAAAATAAGCATCATTTTGTGACCACGACAAACGGCCCTACGCACTATGGAAACGACATCATGAGCAAATAGTATGTACAAGCCGCCCTTATCAGTACCGATGAGCCAGCTTTAAGAGGAAAGCAGTATAACGCGTCTTCAGTGCACATTTATGGGCACCTCTACTTCGATGCAACTGGCTTTTTAGAGGAGGAGAAAGAAGGTTAAAAAAAAAAAAGTCGTAAATTAGAGCGGGGATATTTTAGTTTTCTCAGCAGGCGCTTTTTTATAACGCACCATACAGCCCGCAATGTACGTAAATGAAAGCCCCTTGCTCTTGTAAAGATTTTTTTTTTGTTTAATTTTGGCTCACTTGGGCCAGACGACAAGCGTAGAAGGAAACGATTGTCTATGGCTCTTAAGGTATTCACAGTGTGCATTATTAATGCGCGAATGCATAGCGTGCCATGAGCCAATTCGGCGCACGGGGTTGCGGTTTACTATACATCTGCCTCCAAAAAAGGTAAAACTCTCTTCGAGGCAGAGGTCACCCAAACTAGAACCCCTAATAGCACGAAGCTTGGTGTTCACGGCGCTACGATCGTTTACTTCGGGTGGGGCAAGCAGCACAGAGCGAAATGACGATGCCGACATCGGTTTTCGTAAACCTAAAATGAAACGACCCCTGGCTGGCTTCTCATAAGCCTCTGAAAATAATTTGCCGTTCATTAGCAGAGCATGGACACATGGGCAATATTGCGTACTTTTTTCTGTGTGTTCCATTAACTCTGCAAGGCACATTCAGAATCGTACCATTTCAGATATGTTTTTAGATGCTGTGTTGATGAAGGCGTATACAGCTTGTCACCACATTTTCGAGTGAATGACATTCTCGTTATTAGAGGAATAAGTTTTGTAGGCCAGGGGCTGCAGGATTTCACTACAGAAACGCATCCTTGCAATACTGTCGTAAATAAATTTCTCCTTCTGCCGCATCTTTTGCACGCCGCTTTCAGCACGAAACGAATGCTGTTCTCACGACAAAGTTATTTGGTTTAATCGTCTACATATTAAACCATGCTGTCAATCAAACGGGTTTTCTGCGCGGGCCAAAAGCTTTTGTCCTGAAAAATGAGCTCATGACGCTGAAACTGTCCGAATCCCGTGTCTTTTGCATTCTCATCTTTCTTCGTACCTTGCTAGGAACTGTGGCGCCAGTTCACTGCATTTATTATTCACTTCCCCATAGGCTTTGGTGCGATGTAAATTCACAAGTTACAAAAAACAGTGAACAGATAAATTACAGTCAGCGCTGTTCACACTTTGGCGCCTCTATTAAAATATTACGCTCGACAAGGAGTAAACATCCCTTCAAGCTATCTTAAGTCTTCGAGAGCACGTGCGGTCCACTACAAGCATGCCAGAATGGGAAGACATTCTTCTTTTATTACGTGAACAATCTCGCGAAAAACAGCGGATAGAGCGTTACTACTACAAAAGCGGGTCGCAACGAAGATACACGCATCGACACAGCCGCCCCATTAGAACACGTGGCCCGTAGCAGGGAAAAGAGCTTTGATGTTTGTTGATTTGTGTAAAGATGCTCGGATAATCTTGCCCAAAGGTAGGGATTACGGAGTTTCGGTCTAACTTTCGATAGCCCGGAGAAATTAGGTTAACAGCGTGAAACGCCGCGTCCTTCGCGGAACTGGGTCTCCCAGAGCTCCAAATCAGATTTTCATAAGAGGATCAGTCTTGTGTAAGAAAACTTAATTTCGAGCTGCATAATTAATGAAGATCTCGTGTGCCTTAAAGCAACTAGACGCTTAGTCAGCTGAGGCGGCTGAGAGCTGAGAGAGATACTTTCGTTGAACTAATTTACCAAAGGACATCCTAAATGCTTTAGCAGGGGCGCATTCCATGCTGAGCTGTCGTGGAGAGCTGGTCCCAGGTGACATCAGACGCGAATTCGTTACTTCGCTACACAGTGACTGCTGTTCTTCTTTCACGCGATAGCGTATTGGACTCGTTGCGCTGAAAAGCCGTCACCGTACCCTGTTTGAGAGAGACGTGTCGGGGAAATTATGGAGGCATGTCATGGTGTGCACCTGGTAATACTATCGTGCGTAAGGTTGACTTATCAATTGTGTTTGGTTCATTGGGTGATTTGATTCGGATTTTTCATAGGAAATTTGTGACGGGATGGTTTACTGGGCGGCTGGAGATGGTTGACTGGTAATTAGAGATTAATTACCAGTCAACCATCTGGTGACTTGGTGAATTGTGATTAGTCTGTAGAGATTGTCAGTGATAATTGGTGATCGAAGTTGGGTGATTAATGACTAATAGCGATTGATGACTGTAGTTTAGATAATGGCGACTGTAGACTGGGCGACTGGTGATTGGTGACTGAAGATTAGGGATTTGCGAGTTGTTACGGATGATTTGTTGGTTGAATCATACGATGCGCGTGATGTAACGAATAATGCGTTGCGAGTTAACAGAAGCGGATATGAACGCTATCATGTCAACTCTTCAGGTGAAGCTTAAGCGTCCTCCTAATTGTTTATGCTTTATTTTTGAAAAATAAAAACGATAAACGGCTGATGCCAAAAGAAGAGTTGCGCATGACAGGCAAAAGGAAATTATGTAGAACTTTTTCAGAACAACTTGCCCTAACTATGTGGCACACCACAGAAGGACTTAAGAACATGACGAGCCTTCTCTTCCTTGCTTTCCTTGCTTCTCTTCCTTTCCTTGTTCTTCTCTTGCCTGTCTGTTCTTAGCCCATTTCCTGTGACTTCTGCAGATGATCGCCCACTAGCCCAAGAACAACTCTTAATTAAAAAATAAAAGTTGCACAATAGGTGAAGGATAAGCTGACAGAAATACAGCGTAACCTAACTCCTTCGATTTGTCTCAAAACAAGAAGCGCCGTGTGATCGGCAGGGTTCTGGCAATAAAACACTACAGTGGAATCGGCCCCAAAGGTTTTCGCCTAATTGCTTTTATGGGGTCTCATGCACCTCAGGATTTTGTTTCGAGGCATAAGCTTAGTAACAAATGAAAGCCGCGGGCATGTTAGTTGAGCAACTTCCTCTTCTACACAAGCCAGCAGAAAAGCGGAAGAAATGACATGCTAGGTAGGAAATCACGTAAATAACTATAGGACACATAACGATGCAGCTCAAAATAGAATGCATGCAAAGCAGTAGGTGATAAAAAATTCGTAGTGGTCTAAGATGCGTTCCCTGATATAGATGTTCACACTGACTCGAACTGGTGCCACTGATGTCCGAACACAATGAAATAACATCATATAATGTTTTTTGAATCTCAAATCAGGAATTCATAAGTAAAGACTACCTTCTGTCGGTTCTTTACTGCCTTATCGCTGCCAGCGCCAACAAACGATACCAGAAAAGATAACGGGAGCGGTTTGTAGTGCAAAGGCGACACCACGCAATGCAAAGTTTTTTGTGACACTTATTTTTCAGATTTGGAAGGTGATTTTTTTTTCAGTAATGCGCATCGGTGAAGGTGATACGGCGCCAAATTCTGAAATTACAAGTCTCACCGAGGTGGATGTGGTTCAGGCGATATTTAGCGTCTTCAGCTTTCCAATTCTGCTCATTCACTGCCGGTTACGTCATTGTCACTCAACATGAACTAAACTTACAAAATGTTTTCCCTTCACCAAAATTACTGAGTGAAAGCAGTATGCGTGCCGCAAAGGCTTTCATAAGTGAACATAAAACAAGTCGACTTTGAACTATCTTAACAGCAATAAATTGTATTCGCTCGCATCCATCGAAGTTCACACAAATCTAACATTTCATGTCTACCGGCATTTGATAGTATTATTGATATCGATATTTTCTTTATGGGGTCAGTATCCAGGTATGATACCTTAAAAAAAAAAACAATCTCAAAGCTTCGATCAAATATCGAAGATAGTCTCTGCAAATTATTGGAACGATGTCTGTGGAGGATAACAGCAAAAGTACAAATAAAAGCTCTTTCACGCTCCCCTTCCAAAAGCCATATACATCATTCTCTACATACCCCGCCGCGGCGGTGTAGTGGTTATGAAGCGCGACCACTGCGCTCAGGTATGCTGGATCGAATCCCAGCCGCGGCGGCCGCCTTTTGATGAAATCTAAAAGTAAGGCACTCGTATGCTATGCGAAGACGGAATCCGTTGGTCCGTCTCTCTGAGGAGTAAGACCACGTAGACCCCTAATTTTGTCAGGCGCATGCATCGTACTTCTCCGTCGCACCTTTCGTTTACGCACAAGCATATAACTACACAAAAATAATCACGAGGGACTTTAGCGACTAAAGTAGTAAAAGCCAAAATCCTGACTGCCGCATTCTGCTACGCAACTGGCACTAGTTAGTAATTAAATAAATAGTTAGTCAATAATTATATTTGATCATTGATTGGCATATGGCCATATAAGGCATGCATTCGCACATATTGTGGCGGTGCTCTGTGATTGGTCAAGAGTTCTATGACGTCATTCCGTCTCGGCCAATTAGAGCCACCGCAAAAGCGGGACACGCTTTGCCCACGACAGCGTGAGCAATTAAAGGTTTTCGCCTTAATAATTATAATAGTTTTTGTTTCCTAGTCCATGTGCGCTTAGAGTGCTACGTGCACTGTGCCGGTCATTCACTCGAATGCAAAGGATAGAAGGCATTTGAATTGACGGGGACGGACAAATCTGTTTTGATGCGTCGCGTGCTGGCGTTGCGACTGGCTGGCGATATGTTCCTCTGCGAAGAATACAAGCTGACAAATACGTGAGGCTGTCGCCATTGTGTCTTGTATTTCTGCGAGATCAATTATTTACAAATGCGTTGGTGAACTAATTATGCTCACTCGATGTGAATGTAACACAAAATTGAACCAAAAAAAAAAAATGACTGTGAAGCCATCTGAGGCACGTTTATATTTGTTTGCTATAGAAAACGATGCGTACATCGGCGGGATGATTAGGTTTGGATTTGAATATTCCCAATACGCGATTCAAAACAGTGGAATAAATAATAAAAATGGGTCTGTCATCACCGTGCAGAATCAAAACGTGACGTGCCCTATTTCTAGGATCCGTACATGACGTCATCGTAGTTAACTGTGAAAACGACCGGTCGTGGCGACTGATGCATTTCATTTTGTGTCATTTTTATCGTACAGGAGCTCGGTTTGTAATGAAATTAGGCTTCGTGTTATTCAGACGAAGTAATACATCAACGCGGACTGAGTTCACAGTTTCCTCACTGTAGATTTAAGTGAGACTAGACGTCGTCTGGGCGAAAGTGCGAAATTGAAGAGCTACATCACACACTGCTTTGGCGATCGAATCGTCGCGTCGCACCCATGGTGCTTCAGGTTTTGATTAAATGAGCCTCTCTTGCCCACAACGCACAGCAGATACCATAAAATACATGGGCCCTGATGCAGAAGCTATCACCCGGCGAGCCTCAATTTGCAGCTAACACATTTTGCTATCCCCAGGGTTCATAAATTTCATTTATATGACTCAGAATTGGCGCCCCGTCTCACCAGAGAAGCGATATACCCCGAGGGCAGGTCATCCTTCTTAATCAAACTAAGGTTCACCGTCCACCCATCTGAGATGCCTGAGGCTGTGCGACAGGGCGGTCGATTTTTCAGCACCCGTGCAGCGCATGCTAATGTATGGCGCAGGCTGCGTCCCCTTCTTTTACCTGACTTTCATTTTAGTTCTGTTTTGTAGTGCTGTAAACGCAGTCTCAGCTGAAAAAAAAAAAAAAAAAAAACTGAAAGCTTATGTCACGCTTCTTCTCGCTTTCCAAGAATAGCAATCTCTGCACCCATCTCGCCCGTGCAGTAGAGTGATTTCTTTATATTTTTCTGGCATTTCTTTGCACCCGTGTATGCATGTAGCCAGGACTATTGACGACTGTGGGTTTGAGCAGCTGTATTAAACAGGAACTAGCAGCTGAGCGCAATACTTCTCTCTAGAGTTATCGGTTGTGGCAACCTTAAATAATGGCAATTTTTATATAAAGTATTTAACTTCATAAAGGTTTGCTTCTGCTGCATCAGTTATCGGGAGGAAGCAGAAAGCTTAACTCTATTTTTGTAGGTTTGAGCAGCTGCATTAAACAGGAACCAGCAGCTGAGCGCGATACTTCTCTCTAGAGTTATCGGTTCAGTGGCAACCTTAAATAATGGCAATTTGATATAAAGTATTTAACTTCAGAAAGGTTTGCTTCTGCTGCATCAGTTATCGGGAGGGAGCAGAAAGCTTGATTCTATTTTTGCAAAACGGAATTGGAGCCGGCGTCACTGACGACATAAGCGAAATCCAAAGCGAAAAAAGTAACAGTAAGTGGAGCGGTGTACTACGCCGATCACGCGAAAGGCGGTGAATTCCAGGAGTTCGTGCTAAAGACAGGAGGAAGATAGGTGAATCTTTATCGCTTCGAACATGACAGATTTCGTTCGTTTTGTTTTTTACGTTACCGTGAAATGGGCCACAGCTGAGAATGGAATGGTCACGGTGTGTCTTCTATTGCCTCAGCTGGAAGGGGAAAAAGTAACTATGTCTGACCCGGCACACAAAAACACAAAAGTGCCCAAATTGTACAATAAGATAGCGAGAATCAGGGCTGCGCGCACTGACTGCCTAGAGACAAACAGCTTTACAACCAGTGAGATAATTTACAACTAAATATAATGAGTTCGCCTAGATGTACAAGTCTACGTCTTGTTGATCGTTAACGGCTAAGGCATATCACTAGACATTATCGGCCCAGTCCCCGCATGACAACATTTAACGCGCCAAAGCGCAATCGAAAACTTCGTTCATTATAATCTGGAGTTGGGAGAGTAAGTTAGGAAGTTTTAAGTCGACACAATTTTGACGCCTGGGTTAAAACAAATAAATATGACAAAAAGGCACGAAAATGTGCACGTGGGTGAGAGACAAGACTATACAAACATCTATAACAGCCACATATCAGCTTTATTCATATCAGGAGACAAAAATCTGAGAGTGCGTACACTTTCTAAAGTGCGTTTTTTCTGAGGTCCTTTTTCACTTCTCAGCTAGGCATCTGGAACAGTGATAAACGTTTTTCATGCTTCGTGTTCAGTTCAGTAAGCGTGGGACCGTTCTTTTTTCTGCCGCTATTACGAAAAACAAAGTTACAAGTGTTTGACAAGAGCCTTTGAACACATGATCAATCAAAGCTTCACACGGATTCCGCAGGATCTAGCTTCTGACACTTTGAAGGCGTGAATTTGATTGAATAACCCTGTCACCATCGAAGCCTTCGCCGCTTCATCAGATCGATTTATCCGCGAAGACGAATTGCCTGTTGGTTTCTGTTGCATCAGTTAGCCGTCTCCAGCTACTAAAGGAACATTTTTAGACGCTTCACTGCAACTTTCAAACGGTTATACATTGTTTCATAGTGCTCAGCAGATGCTGAAATAAAAGACGATTTATTATAATCAATATCCCAGAGGCAAGGACGTGGTTATCAGCTCTGCTCATAGTTGCTAAGCGCCTGCGAGCAGCATGGACGTCATTCTCTCTTCTGTGCCAGGCTACGAGGAGTTTCTGGTGAACATTCGGAACAATGCTATAGCACGTACTATACACACACGATACTTGGCAGTTCATGCGTGATGCTAAGTCAAACTCTTGTTTATGGCGCATACACTATTAGCATACCTCTCGCGTTCACCTGTAAAGAAATGCAGTTTCTTCGCTACAGCGAAGAAACTCTTAACACTTCTTAACACTTGATACTGCATGCCCATGCTTGAAATTTCCTCATTAATAGGCGTCAGAATATGCGTGCGAAGCTTAAAAAATTCAAAATGGGAGGCAAGGAGCGAAATTAAATTACGTCTCTGATTTATTTGCCCTCTCTTAGTTCAAGCAGTTGGCTATATTGCCAACTTTGAACAATGTGTCCAGCATCGCTCCAGTTTCCATATCCCGGCCGCTTTTCCAAGGAAGCGAAAAACAAGGCTCCCGTGTGCTGTGCGATGTCAGCGCACGTTAAAGAACCCCAGGTGGTCGAAATTTCCGGAGTCCTTCATTACAGTGTCTCTCATAACCTGAGTCACTTTGGTACATTGAACCCCTTAAACCAACCCAAACCTAACCAGTTTCCATGTCGTTTCAACACACTGCAGCGCAACAAAAGACGATGACACAACAACAGAAAAGAACAACACGAACGCTGTTCCTGTGCGCTCATCTTTTGTTGCGCTACACTGTTTTGAAACTTATCAAGCCCGAGAAGCCACACAATTTCCAAATGCCAACTCTTAGAAATATGAAGTAGAAATCGGTGGCATACGGCGCTCATCGCGGACACCGGAATAGAGCGTGTCGGAAAGTTCAGCCTATTTCGCGAGTAACTTTTCACCCCACTGCAGCGCAACTATTTGATTATTTTTCATTTTCGTTAGCGCGTGAAGCCATCCTGGACGTGCATGACATCAGGCGGGCTTATTATCAAGCTGAGATGTTTTAACACGTATTTATTCAAGCTTAATTAACTTTTCAATACGAGAGCCTTCCGCAGCGCCGTTTAGTTTCAAATGTCGTGCTTGCGCATAAGTGAAGCGAAAGTCCCTATAGCCAACAAGTTGTCTTCGCACTTTACTCATTCCCTTGCCCATGTGTCTTGCGTCACCACTTTTTTTCTTTCTGAGTTTTGTTTTCTTATTACTATTTAAATTCTAGCATGCATAAATGTCGTGGCTCTTAATTTTTTTGTCCTAAATGGGCACAGTGTCGTGCGTCATGAGCATTTACTTTAAAGGTACTTCGGTATTACATGCTGAAAGGATATCGCCTGTACGGGAGTTGACAGGTGAACTCATGGGATCAGAAATGTTTCATAGCTTCGTTTGATTGTCTTCCCCCCTTTGCTCCCTAAGTTGCCATTTAAGTATTTAGCATTTTCCTGAGCAATGAATTTTATTCCGATAGCGGTACAAAAGATATTTGCGCTGTAAAATTATGTCTACAATTGATGGTATGCTTTTTATATTTCAACCCGCACATAATAACTAACATTTACATTCTATAACGTTTAACATATGTAGGATTCGGGATGTATTTAAGTAGCCTTGCTTTAGTAACCCTCAATCAGTTTCTCCTGCACGAGATATCTCGATCTTATATTTAAGTACAGCAGTTCACACCTAGAGAATACAAACTCGCTACGATATAACTATTGCCTTCATTACGCCCCTCCCTAACCTATCATGGTCATTGTGTTATCAAATGCGGAGACATTGCTCCCATGGGGTGTTGGCTTCGTGGCACAAGTATAAACAAAAAACAAAGGATGGTCCATCAGGAAACAAGAATAAATGTCGGAGCCCGCGAACAATGGCCATGATATTAAAGATAATTGCAGGTAACTTTCAGCTACAGCGTTCTATGTGTAGTCTGTCAGATATGTGCAGCCTTTATTTGCACATATACTGAATGAGAGCTGCAGAAATAATTCAGCTGATATTGGAAACTGCACCGCGGTCGAAATGAAGTAGTGGTACCTGCTAAGCCATTCATCCAAGTCGGTGCTCTTCAGAAACTGAGAACTTACGACAAGTCAGAGGGATAACCATTGCCTGAAGGGGTCTCTAGTATTGTCCGAACCCACGATACACTGAGGGGGCAATTTTCACAATGTGTGTCTGAATATTTACACTCCGATAGGCGCGAAAATATTGAGCGCCTTTAGTGGAAAACGTTCGTACTTTGCATAACAATAAATGAAGCTTCCTTTCACGGATACAATATCGTTCATGTAACACACAAAAAAAGCATGAAAGTTATTTTGGTGCAAAGGAGTGGTTCGCCGTCGGGAAGCAGGACTCGAACCGATCGAATGCGCGCTCTTGAGAAGATATTTATTTATTTTTTGTTCGACCTCCAAGCGCTAACCTGGAGCCCGAGCATTTTATTCATGCGACTCGTGTTTTCTTTTTCGACCCCTCGCATGATTCATAGAGGGCGCTGCTACACGGGGCATGCTTTGAGCATGATATGTTACTGTTAGACGCTTTCAGTTAGCGTTTCCCTCACACTAGTAATAAATAGTATGACAAGCAAGCAGTTTTATTGCGCTAGCACAATAGTATTTTCTTCGACTCGTGACAAATACAACCCATGAAAGAGAGATATGAAAAGAAACTCTCCGCGTTACGATTTTAACAATTTTTTTTTTCTCTTTCTTCTGCAGTTACTTACCTCTGAATGTTTCCACGGAACAGCTGCACTCATTTCCGTTAATCTGTTTCAGCCACTGTAACTCAGTCTGTTCCAGAAGGATCGTAGGTTTTGCGTCTTTCCTGAAACCATTTCTATTGCAGCCACCGATCTGCAGTTTGATCACTCTAGAAGCACGCATGAGTAGGGGGATTGTGTTTCACAAACCGCACGCATATCACGTCTGGGTGAGGTGAAGTGGAACGTTTCGGCACTTACGAAAATCGTTTCCAGGAAAAGCGCTTGGCTGTGCCGAATTGATCAGTAACATTTATCGACCACTTCACCGCAGAGAACAGTGTGCGTGAAGCACTAGCCACGAGCACTACGCGGTGAACAAATCGCACCAGTATGAAGAGCACTTGAGCAAAATGACAAGTACAGCGCACGCGGTCAACCTTTGTTAAGCTTTGCGTACAATCGTTCGCCGCAGACGTGTCTGATTCTGAGCAGCCTACCCTGTTCAGTGCCGTCGAATTCATCAGCCAGGCAGAGGTCCGCGTTATTTAGGTACCCGCCCATACATTGCTGAGATTGCGAACAAGTTTCTACTGTACAAGACACAGCTAGCACGGACTTGTCTTAGATACTGATTATAGCAACTGCGCTGGCTTTCTTTACTTTTCCAGCAATTTTTGTTCCCTTATAACCAGCGATTCGAAAACTCTCGAGACTGAAAGGCCTACCTGGCAGCCTTGGGCGCTCATTTGCTGGACAATTGAAGAGCTTCAGCATAGCGCATTATGAGTAACAGCAGCGCATGCGCAGGTGGTACCGAGAGTGCTCTCATGTCCTGGAGTCAGCTTCGAATGCGCTGCCAGTGGCAGCGGGCAGCAGTTTGCGACATCATCGGCCAGTTACGCTACTCTAAACACTCAAATGAAAGCATTTTCCTTTGGTCTGAGGAGCTCACATTATGAAGTTTATGTATGTCATCACCATGCGTTCCAATTGACAAGACAGAGCGCTCTGGCCTGCCAACTTCGTTCTTTTCTGTGCTTTAATGTCCATATGAGCTAAAAACCAAGTCCTGGAATAATTCATAATCATCATCATCATCGTCATCACCAGCCTGACTACACCCATTGCAGGGCAAAGGCCTCTCCCATATTCCTCCGATTAACTCGGTCCTTTGGCAGATGCATCCATCTGATTCGCACAAACTTCCTGATCTCATTCGCCTACCTATCTTTCTGCTGCTCCCTGCTCAGCTTGCCTTTCCTTGGGATCCAGCCTGTCCCCAGTAGAGAGCCCCTCGTTATGTTGCCTTACCATTACATCACCTACCCATGCCAATTTCTTATTTGATTTCTACTAAAATGGCGTTAACCTGCGTCTGTTCGCTTGTTGTTGTTGTTGTTGTGGCTGTAGAAAGAAGGAAAAGAAAATGCACGGGCCTGCTACTGGCTCTGTACCTGAGCCACCTCCGCGGCCTCGGATTTATTTATAGGAAGGGAAAGGCACGGTAACTGTCTCACTTGTTTTCTGTGGACACCTCAACCGCGCCGTAAGGGAAGGGAGGAAGGTGGCAGTGGAAGTGGAAAGCGAGAAAGAGGAGTCGTAGTGGAGGGCTACGGAGTAATTTCGACCACCCGGGGATCTTTAACGTGCGCGGACATCGCACAGCACACGGACGCCACTTCGTTTCGCGTGCTGTGCGATGTCAGCGCACGTGAAAGATCCCCGGGTGGTCGTGCGGACAGAAGTGAGAAAGTAGAGAAGAAAGAAAAAGAAGATGGAGAGAAAGACGCGCGCCGTAACAACCGTCGTGCACCACCTATGTGGTGGCGGGTGCAGTGACGGCCTACAACAGATAAAAATCCGGTGGCTGGCTAGCCCCAGCCGCAAGCGGCGTTGACCTACCGTCTCAGCCCCGTAGGGCTGGGATGGTAGGTCCCAGTCCCCCTTCCGTACCATCCCAGCCCCCCATCATCACCACCCAATCTCTGTTCGCTTACATATTCGGTACGCTTCCTGCATTTTAACGTCACACCTGCCATTTTTAAGACGAAATTCTTTAATACCTCTCTCTGTCGTCGTCAAAATTTGTCCGTCCGAGCGGCGCACCTTATTTGTCGACAGAGAAGTGACGTCATCAGCCGCAAAATTTGAAGCGATCAACCAGAAGTCTCATCTTGTCTAGCGTTCCTGCCATCTGCAATCCCACACTTGAACGCGCGCCAAGGAACGCCACGCGACAGTAGCTATGGTGTATCGTACAAATGCACACTGTCGGAGAAAGTGTGACAGATACTGCGTCTTTCCTTTCCTGTAAACCAATTATAATTATATGTAACACTGCAACGAACGCCGATAAAAGGCAAACAATGAAAGGCAAATTATAGGATAGGAAGAGTATGCTTTCGTCATTCTCTTCTTTAGAGACATCTAAGAGAATCTGGAGCGAGAGATGGTGAAGGGTGGCAGTTCCTGGCCCTACGGGGCTGGGACGGTAGGTCAACGCCGCTCGCGGCATGGGATAGCCAGCCACCGAATTTTATCTGTTGTAGGCCGTCATTGCACCCGCCACTGCTTCGGTGGTGGATGACGGCTGTTGTTGCGGCGCGCGTCTTTCTCTCCCTCTTCTTTTACTTTCTACTCTGCTTTCTTTCTCCTGTCCGCATGAGGTGGTGGTGGTTAGAACATTTATAAATAACAAATAATTGGTCACCGAGAGGTGTTTGGGTTAGAGACGTATCAGTCTCCTCCACTCACAATACTAGGTAAAGCCCCTATTCCAGAGCCCCATTGGCAAGCAACGCCGCCCGCGTCCGTTGAACCAAGGCCTTTTGAGCCTTGAGGTCTTGACAGCCGAGCAGGGCCGCCTCCCAGTCCTCTCTAGTTGGAGTGGGGTTGGGGGGAATGGATGGGTTTGACTGGCACGCCCAGACCATGCGGAAGGTGTCAGCCACCTCCCCACAGTACTGGCACGCACCATCAAAGGACGGGTTGAAATGTTTGAGCACCGCCGGGCACAGTACAGTATTGGTAAACATTTTGAAGAGGAGGCACTCGTCAGCGCGATCCACTCCCTTAAAAGGGGCCGGGTAGCGCCTATGCTCCTCCTTGTAGTAATTGGTGATGTCTTTGAATGTAAGGGCCAGATTGTCTGAATGGGAATAGGCTTCCAAGGACAGGAAGATAGCCCGAGGAGAGAGCGCGCGGGCGGCCTGATCGGCCTGTTCGTTTCCCTAGAGTCACTGGTGACCGGGTGCCCAAATGAGGTTATGCGGAGTTGGGTCTATGTATCGGCAGCTAGATTGCAGTATACGCCGGGTAAGCGGGGAGCCTATCCCAGCCTATAATTCCGACACGCCCCTCGCGAGTCGATGATGATGTGTTTCGAATTGGGAATACTGAGAGCCAGAGCGATAGCAATCTCCTCCACGTGAGTTGTGCTGTAGGCTTTGAAGGTTAGCCCGTTAACCGTGTTTGTGTTGTGTACGACTGCAGCCGTATGCCACCCCCCGTGATAAGGGCCGGCAACATCCACATAATACACGTGTTGCTGGTGACCATAGTATCGCTCCAACGCTTCCGCGCGCGCCTGGGAAGACCATAACGGCCGTTATGGTCTTTTTTGGACATTTTGCGGGGAAGGGGTCGGACCAGGAGGGCGCGTCTCCAGAGTTCTGGCACTCTCACCCTTTCCTCTATATGGTAATCGTGTTTGATGTGTAGTTGGTCCAAGAGGCGACGACCGGACGTGGTCTGTGTAAGACGCTCGTATTGGCTTAGTAAGTGGGCTTCTCGTAGCTCCCGGAAGGGGTTCACAACACCCAGAGCCAGAAGTCTCTGGTTGGACGTGCTGACCGGAAGGTCGAGAGCCCGCTTGATGACTTTCCGGTGGATGGCCTCTAATTGATCCTCATTGTGTTTACAACAACAACATGAGAATCTCTAATTTTTTAGTTCTATTACATCCTGCGTAGACCTCAATTTAAGTTCAATCTCTTAATACCGATAATACCGATAAAATGCAGTTGTTATATACTTTCATCTTGAGCGATCGGTAACCTGCCATTCAGGGTCATAGTATTTCCTGAATAAGCTCCAGCCCCAGTCCGATTCATCTCGTTATTTCCCTTTAGTGCTCTGGATCTGCCGCTGTTATCTGTTCCAAGAAGACGTATTCCTTTATCAGTTGCAGCTCTTCGCTGCCTATCTCAAACGCTGTTATCTTCTGAGAGTGCTGAACATTGCTCACATAAACATATAAATTTTAGGCTCATAATTCTGCTTTGCATGTCTAGGTCATTATTCATTCTTTGCAGTTCGTCACCTGAGCTACTCTACAAGGCAATGTTGACAGCGAATCCGAAACTATTGTGGTGTTTTCTATTAACCCGTGCCTTCTATTAACCCGTGCCTTTAAATGTTTTCAAATCAGCGCTGTGAATACTTATTTTAAGCAAGCGGTGAATAGCACTTGAGGGACCGTATCTCCTTACCTTACACCGTTCCTTAGTCGAATTTTATTACCCTATTTCTGAAGGACATGGTTGCTGTGCAATCGCTGCAGATATTTTTGTTAACAATATTTAAGCCTGTTTCACATGCAAGCTAAAACGCTAGCGATTTCTGCCGCGGCGACGCCAAAATCTGTTTTCAGCTGTCGCGGCGGCTGGAGCGGCGAGAGTGACGCAGTTCGCTGAATCACTTGCATATGAACCGGAATTTACTGCCTTGAATGGAGGGTCGAGGAATGGTTCGACTAATGGAAGGGGGGTCTGCTGATTTTGTGAAGTCCAGGAATGAGCGATGAGGGCGTCCCTGCATCCAGGCAATATATGAAGCAGTATTTATCGGGGAAGGACCTGCTGCCGCCAGTTGCCTGAATCTCGTAGGTTTAAGTGCTGGACACTCCCACAGCATTTCGGCTTTAATATTTTCTGATTTGCATATTGGAAATGCTGAGCGGAGATATAAATGTCAGAAATGAGGCCACGTTTGAGTGACAACATGGAATTAGCACAACCCCGACCCGGATCCTCTGGAGTGCAACTTCCTCTGTTCGAGTGAGACCGCAGGGGAGGGTTTCCGCACATGTAGGAGCACGTGTGCGGCACCGGAGAAGTTTTATTTTTCATAAAAGAATAGTACTATTTTTAGAATTAGGGAGCCTATGCAATAATGAGCCATGGGTCACTTGCCGGGCCTCAAAATCTGCATAGCTTTGAGAAGGCAGTAGGTCCCGCGGGACACACTCCTAGTACTTTCACATGTGGCTCATCTACAACCTGATTTCACAAAGCGTGCATGACCGCTGATGTTTTTATTGTCAAATACTTTCTTATCATGATAATCACTGAATGCCGCGTATAGACGTTGGCTATATTGTGAACATTTTTCTATCACCTGGTTGATAATATAGATATGGTCTAGATTACAGCAGCCTTTAAAAAAACCCTGCCATATCCCTTGGCTGATTGATGCATGATGTTGCCTGGATTCTATTTGAGATTCCCACTGTAAATGCCTTTCAGGCAATCGATAGTTGGCTGACTGGTCCATAATTTTTCAAATACTTGACGTCCCCTTCCTTCTAGATTACGATAACACTAAAATTCTTCCAAGATTCCATACTGTCGAGATCATGTGAGACTGGGAATACAGCGCGGCCAGATTTTCTAACAATATATCTTCTCGTCGTTCAACAAATCTGCAGTTACGTGGTTCCTCCGCTGCTTTTCTCTTTTCATAGCTCTTAAATGTTTCTTAATTTCACAATTTGTTGCTGGCAGAAGGTCTGATTGCTATGCACCTCTGCTATCCTCATTATCGTCCTGATTGTTTCTGCTGCAATATAAATCTATAGCTGCGTGGAATTCCTCGGCAACTTTGACTATCTTATACGCATTATTGATGACAGTGATTTCTTTGTCTCTCAGAGCATATACATATTGCTACGGTGCGAAGTATCGAGACGACGACGACGTGCTGGTGTGGTGTACTGAAGAAGACGACGCTCAGGCTAAGCTGGGTTCGTTCTGGTGGTGTGTGTGTCTGACAGTTAACTAGCGTTTACCGCTGTGTACTTTTCCCTTAACAATATGATGCCTATGCCCAGTTTAGAGGGTACGCTGTTTTGGCTGAATTAGTGCTCGAGCTGCAATCAGTATAGCGGAAAAAAAAAACGTTTTGCTAAAATATTTGTTGCACCCGTTACATAGTCCACACATTTACACTGATCGGCGAATTTACACAGTGAAACATCACACGTGACGTAGATCGCTCCACCCAGAGAGAACGTCGCTCCGCGGCCATCATCTGGGAGCCAGGCGAGGGCGTGGCGGTTCGTTATCAATTTCGCTTCGACCGCCTCAAATAGCGCCTTGGCCGAGTGATCTACGCCGGAAGCGCCCACTGGCGTGTGTTAATATGTGAAGCAGCCAACCAAGATGAGATCTGTGGGCGCTGCAAGCACGCTGCAATTGGTAATGAAATTTACTTTTACTTGACTAAACTGTTTGGAGGACAAGTTCCTATTTCACAAATACAACACGTCCTCAAAATAAAAAAATGAAAATTTAATTAAGGTTCTCAGTCAATTAGCGAACTAATTGAAGCATTGTGCCGTGTACACGATGTCCTCAATATTTCCCACTACATTCCCAGAGCTAAAGATATACAAATTTATTCTCTCCAAATTCAGGAAAAAAAAAAAAAAAAAGACAGGTTTAGGGTGTGGAGACAAATTAAGGCATTCAGTAATCACAGGTTTCACTGCTGCAGCAGTCTAAGTGATCGCACTTTGTACACATACGATATAAGTATATAACTAGTCAGTCAATGAGTAATCACTCCCTTATTGCACACCTAGTCACTAGATTCGTGATCGTCACCCTTGAGTTTTGACGGGAAAGTATACAGTTCATTATAAGAAATTTTAGGCCAAGAGAATTTAGATTTCAGTTGCCGGAAGAACTACCTACGTCATTTGGGCTCGAAATAGTGAGGCAACCGTTCTTAGGGCAGCGTTCAGGGTGGTGTCGTACCCTTTACGCTTCCCACTTAGCATCCATATTTGCTAGTCGAATGGAGCCATACTTTGCGATAGGTATTCTAACCGACCACATGTGTCCAGTATTTGTCAAAAGTATTGAGGCCAGATAATTTTTCCGTCCGTCAGCAAAATGAAGCTATCACATTCACAACACCTCTAAAGCATAACAAGGCTTTTTGATATCGGTCTTTGATAGCGCCGTGACGGCTACAGTTGGCAGCTACGACGGAAATCGTTTGCTTTCGAAACTTTTGACCAATTAAGACCGATTTATTGTAAGTGTAGGTGAGGCAGATACAGCGCTTTCCTTTCTCCAAAAAACAAAACCAACTATGCGATGTCAGCGCACGTTAAAGATCCCCAGGTGATCGAAATTACTCCGTAGCCTCCCATTACGGCTCCTCTTTCTTTTTTTCTATTTTCACTCCCACGCTGATGCCTTCTTCATGGCGCAGTTTAGGTATCCACAGAAACAAGTGTGACAGATACTGCGCCTTTCCATTCCTGTGAATCAATTATATTATATACTAAAAAATGGCTGAGGCTTAGCTTGGTTAAGCCTGGTAAGATGCGAAGCATATTGATTGCTAAACTCGGCTTTCCATGGTTACACTTGGCTAAACTTTTCTTTCCTTGGTTACACGTGCTTTTACAAGGTTTAAACTTGGAATGCACAATGTTTTCCCATCGCATAAAACTAGGTAATAGCATGACTCGTTCATCTCTAATCTAACTGTGTAACCGACACGCACAACGAACATGTCGTCCCCCGGGCCAACGATACTCGATTGCCACTACGCGAATATGTACGCAAAGCAAACGCTCTTAGAACACCGACGTGCACGGCCTGCAACCGCAGCCGACGGCGCGAGCTGGACCCCCGTCTGTTGTTGTTGTTACGAACTTTATTTTTCCACCGATGTAGGAGGCCCCCTACTCCCCGCCCCCGGCACGCAGGCCTATGGGACGGAGGCCGGGGCCTCCGCGACTAAAGACAGGCGAAGTGACAGTGTTTCTTCGCGGCTTCAGCCGCCAGGCGGACAGCTTGCTGCTGGTTGGCGGGGGACTCGCTCCGCAGTAGCAGTTCCCAGGCTTCTCTACTGTTTATGTTTTCCTTGGCGCCAGGGGAATCAAGGCATTGCCAGATTATGTGATCAAGAGTACCCCTTTCTCCGCAGGTTTCGCATCTATCGTCCGCCTTTTCCTCCACTTGCGTGTGGAAAAGCCAGACGGGACTTGGGAAATTCCCAGCTTGCAGGCGCCGCCAAGCGACGGCCTCCTTGTTAGTTAGCGTTCGGTCCGGTGGTGGCAGGGACCTTCTGCTAAGTCTGTAGTGTTCTAAAATTTCCTTATACCCCCGTCTCTCCTCTGTCGTGACGTAAGCGTATCACGTGGTGTGACGTCACCATACCACGTGGTCCGCACGGCGTGCAACCGCAGCCGACGGTGCGAGCTGGTCCCCCGTCTCTCCTATGTCGTGACGTCAGCGTATCACGTGGTGTGACGTCACCATACCACGTGGTCCGCACGGCGTACAACCGCAGCCGACGGCGCGAGCTGCACCCCCGTCTCTCCTCTGTCGTGACGTCAGCGTATCACGTGGTGTGAGGTAGCATTCCACATTCTTTGCACGGTGTGTAACCGTCACGAAGGGCTGTGGTTTACCTCTAGCAATATGCTTCGCATAAAATGCTTAGCACTTTGCCAGACTGCGCCAGTCACTCAATGCCAAAAAGTCGTGGAATGAAAAGTTAGCGTCAAAGGCTTTATCGTGTTTGCTATTAAGGCGAAACTTGGGTGTCCTATTTCTTTTTTCTTTTTCCTTCGCTCCTCTTGCGCTGTTCTTCCCAAACAAAGCAAAACGAGCTGCCTAGACAAACATAGAGTAATGAATTACTAAGATTTTAGTAATTTACATCGTTTCTGGTTTGACCTGCGCCCTAGCGGTTTTTGGCTAATCACACATTTTAAGGCTGGCCGACGGCGCATTGTACTTTCCAGCACACAACGTTAAGATATACAGGCGCCTGAATGTCGTATCCGCCGACCGCGTATACAACATCTGGGGAAAGATACTAGACAGTCTGGTCGAACACAAATAAATAAATAAATAAATAAATAAATAAATAAATAAATAAATAAATAAATAAATAAATAAATAAATAAATAAATAAATAAATAAATAAGTAAATAAATAAATAAATAAATAAATAAATAAATAAATAAATAAATAAATAAATAAATAAATAAACCCCCGAGCTTCAAAAAAAGAAGCGTACGCAACCCATACGCATGAACGAGACTACGCGTATTCTCAGTCTTCGAATGCGCGCCTCGCTGCCAAGTAGACGCGCCGCGTCAGCTGCTGCCCCGCGCGCACGCACTCCCACGCTCGCCTCAAGCCGCGCGCTTGCCGAAAAGCCGCAGAGGAGAAGGCGCCCACACTGGTGGTGTAGATGAAGCGCCGCGAGCTCTTCTCCATAAAAGCACCCCGCGTGAGCACGGCACCTGCGCCGTTCCGGCTGTTGTTGAAGCCCGCTAGCCAGTCTTTGAGCAGCTCCTCAGACACGGTACTTGTGGGCCGGCTGCTTGCGGCTCTCACCTGGGGAGGCTTGTTTAGGGACTCAGGCCTGTTTTGAACCACACCTATAAAATGGAAATTCCGGACGTGCAGCCACTGAGGCCAACGAAAAAAAAAAAAAAAAGAAGAGGGTTTTTATGGTGCCTGCGGCTGAAGCGCACTACCTCCTTGCCGGTGCGCAGGAAGTGACATCAAATACAGCACCAGTAAGCCATCCCTCTGTGCTCCAGACGAACATGCGAAAGACTCGCAAAGTGCTCTTTCTGCATTTGATTCTGCGTAGCCTCCGATACCCTTGACTGTCTCGGAGGCCATCATAGGTTTGTACAAATGGTGTGTATTGCAAGTGCTAAAATATTGCGATTGTGGTGGTGTGTGTTTGTCACGCAAAACAACAATGTTGTGTTTACTGGTTTGTATCTGCATATTGTACGATATATAAATTGTAGACCTTCAGCTACGCACAGGTCTTCGGTCGGTGGCTGCGTAATGAAAGCGTGCAGTTCAGCTGCTAAATGTTGATCATTTCTTTAAAATGTGTCCACCTGAAATGTTTCCTCTTTTTTTTCTCTTCGGCGAGGCTCGCTATTGGCCGCTGTAGAGCGAATACGGATATGATGACAGCTTCGTCTGCGCGCAGCGTCTGCTAGCGCGCGCTGCACGACGAGATTGCACTACGCTACACCGTCGGAGCGCATGGAGTTTGATGCTCGTCCCAGCCGAACGTATGGCACTGCATGAGTGGCGACCAGCAGAAGGTGTGGCAGCGAACGAGTGCGCAGAAAACTCCACGGGTGCCTTCAGCCGAAGACACCATTATATGTCTCTACGAAAGTGTACCCTTTTTCCCCTATAATTTGCCTCTCATCGTTTGCCTATTAACGACGTTCGTTGCAGTGCTACATAAGATTATAATTGGTTTACAGGAACGTTGGTTTACAGGAAGGTAAAGACGCAGTATCCGCCACACTTTCTTTGGCAACTGAGAGTTTGGCCGGTACACCATCGCTCCTATCGCGTGGCGTTCCTTTGCGCGCGTTGAAGTGTGAGATTACAGGTGGCAGGAACGTTAGACAAGAGCTAATCTCATGGAATTTCGGAATATGACAGATCTCGCACACAAATCCCGCGCGCAACTCTCAGGCTGGGGTTACGTTCATTAGCATAAAAAAAAAACTTGCGATTTAAAAGCATTCCTCTGCTGTTTCGCAAGCACAGGCCAAGCATGGCACAAGATAAAACCACTGCTCCGCCCTTAAGCAATAACTGCTTCAAGCTGTATTCGCAAGTAGCTGCGGTTGTTATGAAATTTAGAGCAGATTCTGGAGACTTTAAAGTTCTGCCCTTATTCGAACAGATAAAAAGCGATAATTAGAATACATAAAAGTCCATTCATCAATAGGAATACATTTCGCCAGAACCTAATAACCCTCCACATGGGATTATGTGTGAGAAAGCGGTGATGGTTAAGGTGAGATCTGGTAAAAAAAAAACTGCTAAAGGAAGTAAACTATAGAAACTGTTGTGGAAAAGGAATTTGATGTAACTGTGAAAAGCATCGATACAAAATAGCTCAATTTAATATATTTGAAGGAACATCGAGTTTTGCAGCTGTAAGAGCACAAAGTCTAATGCATATCACAGCCAGCATATTCAGCCAGGAGGATACAAAGACGTATACGCAGAATATGAGCAATAAGAAATGTTCACAATTATTGATTACACATGGTAATGCGAAACATAAACCACACTGCCAAGCCAAGCGCTAACTAGATTTCTTAATTTCCACGAGAGTTCTACGCAGCTCAGTTAAATTACACTTCCCTGTTACGTTTTAAGGACTGTTATAGACTTGCAGCAGGTAATTAATCTATGAGGTAAAATCGGGGCGAATGTGTACAGTTCAAGTCATATCTGACATTCATATCTGACGTTATATCTGAACGTAATCCCTGTAAGGCAACCAGAATCTTTAGAAGCACCGGAAGCTATTATAGCTCTCAGCGAAGACTCAACCTGCACGCAAGTTCTGTGTCTCTTATGCCAGCTGTAGTGGTTTTCATATTCCACCCACTATTCATTTTGCAGCGAGAGCTACATTGACCACAGTCTCGCCATTTCGCCGTGACTGTTATTGCCTATCTGTGAGAAGAAGAAAAAGAACAAGAACAAGGAGAAGTAAAAGAAGAACAAGTTTACTGATAACTCGGTAGTTGGTAGAGGCGAATGACAACAGCGAGTTGCTAGGACAGAGGGTTCGTTCGAACGTGGTGACAGCGGTGTGCCCTGGAGTTCGACCTAGAGACTATGTCATAACAACGGAAGTATTCTACACCTGTGTCTTCTACACCCGAACGAGGAGAGGCAAGGAGTGCTCATAGGTGAAGTGATTCCCCTATGACATAAATAAAACTGAATCCATAGAGTAAACCACTATGTGCAAAAGGCATGCCTTTACTTTCAAGCCGAACTTAAGCGTAGCCATGCAGGTTGCTCTCGCGTAACTCCAAGTTTAACAACAAGCTAAACCACAGGTAATTTTTTGTTGCACCCTGACATGGACATAAAACGCTTTTGTATTGTTAAACATTGGTCAGGCTCTGCTAAACGTGTTTGCAGTGAGGCTGCATGAATAAGAACAACGAATTCTTCCTACTCAAAAAGAATAACTTTTCATTATTCCCCTCTATTTTTTATGTGCTCTAATAAAATGCGGAACAATGCGAACCACTTAACAGATTCTGAAGGTACCTGGCAGTAGATAACGCGAAAAGAGTAACACTGAAATCTTAAGATACCTAAGGGCACGTTGCACGAAACTGTCTCTAAGACAGTCAGTGTAACGAAAATCATAGCATTCTGTGCAGCACCGCATCCTTGCTACGTGAAGAGATGGAGTGGTAGGAGTGCACGGCATGAGTGAGAAATTTCAAATTTAGGTTGTTTCCAACAGCGAGCATATCCCATGAAGGAAAAACAGAGGTGCCACTTGGGCGAGATTCTATTAGAACTTCAACAAACATATAGCATATGCAAAAGCAAATAATTCAATAATAATAGGCCAAACGTTACACCAGACCTAGATTTTTGAATTACACAAAGTCTTTGACCATTTTCAAGGGCAAGAGCGTTCTAATGTATTTTTTCCACATTTTGTTTCAACTTCGTCATAACAATCAAAATATCGGCAGATCTCCTGGGGTTTGCTATTATAATTTTGAAAAACGTACTCCATTTGTTTTTATGGCAGTCTGACTCATATGTTAGGGCGCAGGACCAACATCATAAGCAAGATATTGGTAGACATCAGAAACGTTGGGTCATTTCAATTAATACGGACATTAAAGTAGCTTGCAATATTTCATTGTTGCTTGACAATTGTTTAAAATCGCACCCGATTGTATTTCTATAGAAAGCATTCGTTGTTCATTGCTAGTGCAGGACGAAATTCAGAAGCCAATTTTTTGCTACGCACTGGAACCTTAGAAGATTCATGTTAAAATGCTTATGAAAGGTATCTTATATCATTTATACATTAACTCATTATTATTTTCATAAACGCAGCACATTGATTTTTAATGGCAGCCTTAACTACCCTCTGCGAGCGCAGCAAAAATGTTAGAAGCAAATTTTTTGAACGCATCGGAAGCATACACAAATCCCATCAAATTGTGCGTAACAGGATCTCAGAGTATCTAGCAGTTTTCTCAAACTTACGAGGTTTCCCAGATCTCTGGACTTCGCCTCTACGTCAATATCGATGCACACGTTTCGGACGCAGATTATGAAGTAATATCTGAAAACTATATGATGTTCATCTCGCAAGCTTGAAAGTTTATTACGACTGTTATCGGTTAAGAGTAAGCCTCTCCTTATGAGCTCATATTTTACAGTAGATCGAATATTTCAGGGCAAAACCCTAAGCTGGAGTAGATTCGTAATAAGGTAGTAATTGATTGGCATGCACTCAAGCGCAGCCGTACGGCTACAAAGGAATACTGGACGCGCTTGGGTGGATGCCAATGAGCAATTACTGCCTTATATTGCACAGTATAGTATTGTGCTTGATGCCTACACAGACTCTTTCCCTAGACAATAGTGTCCACGCTCATATTATTTCACAATATAAACAAAAATGCATCACACTTGTACGGCGGCATACTTGACATTAATGAAAAAACAAACAAACAACCTATGCTTTGCCTTCCCATTAAGATCCAGCCCCCGGTTGACTCAACCTTCTTATGGTCGCTCACACTTCAACGACATCCCGTGCTAACCCATATAACCGAGAGCGGGCCGCTGGAGCCATTAGTGTGAAACTACGCCAAAGCTCATTACACGTTTTAGAAAAACAAAGCTGCAACAAGCAAACTTTAGCGCGTTCGCAACCATTCCATGAACGTAGCCGACACTGCGGCAAGTTTTCGTGACGCAGGCAGGTGACACTGCTGCGAGCCCGACAATGTCGCGCGCTCCTCGCAACGCAGTTGTCACGCCTTCATCTGCGTCCCTAATGACGATTGCAATCTCGGAAAGCGCAGCCGTAGCTTTCAGCAGCGTAAACACGGCAAGCGAAGCGTGCCGCGTAGGACCTGCAGAAAAAGTGCGCCCCAAAATTCTCGGCCCCGTTCATGACGCCCTCCGAGACGAAACCACGAACGAATGCTGCGCGTTTAAAGCTTCGCGTTGTGTCGTCCAGTGCATATCATCAAGCGCGTAATGACGGCTCTCCTCAAATACAGGAGACCAAGAAAAAAAATGTTATTTGCAGTTAACTGCGTTCGCCTACAAAGGCTATACTTTGCGCAAATAAATGGTAACATTGGCAGACATGATGGCATAAGTCCCGAAAATATAACAAAAGGTTTATCCCGTGTATGCTGTGGTGTTTAGTCGTTATATAAAAGAAGGTTTTGTACATAACGTCTCGACTATCGCAAGACTCGCTTCCAGTGTCCTCTTTGTCTTGCGGACAGACAGAACTAAATTGGCCATGGTTGACTGTCAACAGCAAGTTGGAATTCATCATACCCCGAGGGAGGTTGGGGGTAAAATAAACAAAGTAGCAAATCATATCGAAATCAACAAACAAAGCCCACCCAAAGACTGCGGAACACGGAGTGGAATATGCTGGACCGTAAACAAGTATATCGGAGCAGCTGGAAAATATAGTTTTGGGGATGACAACAGCGGAGCTTGGAACGTGATCGCCAGGGTCGGGCGAGGTCACGAGTCCAGGCCACAACTGAGGGGTTCTGGAATTCTTCGTTAAAACAAAACAAAAGAAAGAAGAGGACAACTAGCAGAACCTTTTTTTTCCTTCCAGTCATGGGTTCCTGCTCTGGACCTTTCTCTCCCCACCGTCTTCCGCTTTTCCCTGCGAGGCACCTATATTTGGAAAATCGTGAAGGGAAGGCGCCACGCGCAATCGATAGCGGTTTGCCGCCACAGGCGGAATAATAAGGCTCGTTGCGCAGTAAAGAAGGCCTCAAAGTGTGAGCGAGGAAGCGTGAGAGCTATTTTTACCGCGTTACTCATGTTACCCCTATCTTTGTTACATGACCGGAAAATACTGTAAATAAACAAAAAGGACGATAATTCTAACCTAATTCGGCGGACGATGGGCGGCTAAATACGAATTGACGAGAAAATCTAGCAGGGTAAGCATCTCAACCAGCAAGTGGTGGTAAGTAACTTACTGTATGAACTACGGTGATGAGAGACCAAGTGGAGAGTCTTGTGAATTGAGGTCGTCCTTCAGGTAGCAGAATGTATTCGGTGTGTTTCATTCTAAATCACTTCGCCATCATCGTCGCGTTATCCTCTTTCCGCACAGCCAATAACTTTCCGTCGTCGTCATACAGCCGCTATAATGCCTCGATCGCAACAGAAACCTCGTGGGTTTCGTTTCCATGATCGACCAGCAGCAGAGTTTGTTTATTATTATATCGTGACCATCGCACAATTTATTAGATACGGGAAAATTCGTCAAAAACACGGTTATTGCAGCATTTGTGAGGGAGAGGCTTAAGTCGCACGACTTTTCACGTTAGGGTTAACAGCTGCATGTGTGAATTCACAAATGCAACTCAAGGCTGGCCCTAGCGTTATAAGTCGAGCGGCTCTCCTCGCAAATTGCGAGCAGAGCCCTTTTTTTAGATGCATAACGTCACCAAAATCCGAGAATAGTGCTTCTCCTTCCTGCTCTGTTTGGTTGTTTTCGAAATTCTTCCGGTCGCCAACATACCGGGACTCACAACCTTCAGGACAAGACAGAATCGCTGAAAGAAATAAAATGTTTTGCAGTTTTTCCTTTGCTTCGAGGGCTGGCTCCACAATTGCGCCAGGCCCTGTTGGACCACTTTTCTGCGCTCACCGCCAGCAGAACAGTAACCTTTCTCTTTATCTGTTGTATGTCTCTAAACGTAGTTTCTTTATGTTTTTTTTTTATTTCTCTAAACGTAGAGACAAAACAAAGACAAATGCATATTGAAAATATCCAGCTAAGAGGTGTTCCAAACACGTAAATGCACGAGAAGCCTTCAAATCCCTCTTTACGATGAAGCATGCAGGAATGTGATGTACCTCTCTAAGAAAAGAAAAACAGGAAGAATGAAATTATGGTTAGGCGTCTCCCGGCTCGAAGGAGAAGGTATTTTGCCCGTACGTATAACATATCAAATGTTTTTTTTTCTGATGTTTCTTGCGTTTCTTTTTTTCCCAGCATTTTCCTAGAAATATCTTCACGCGTTATATTGGGGACACGTGGAACACCTGGGCCTTCACGACTGTTATAAGGAAGGGGAGGAAGAAAGTGCTCCTCCTGCCGAATATTTACGCGTTAGCGTTCGATACCGCTCCTCGTTCGCTGCACCCTTCCGGATGGGATTCTCCTCCAAAGACATGGTGCGAACGTTCTCTCTTCTTCATGTTATCGGCCGCTTGTTTCTTTATTACTTCTTACTTGTGTGTTTATCCTTATTTCATTTTATGTACAGCAGGAGGGTCTCTTCTAAAGCACCATACCAACCGAAGGAGAGGCATTTCAGACGAAGGAACTCGATACTTAAAGACTACAGGAATGTCGCTACAAAGTCACTTATGAGGTCCCTTAATTGTGGCTTTTAGTTATTTCTGTATTCTGTCTGTTCCTTTCACGCCCGAATTGATTCCCTCCCGGAAAGCTGTACACCAGATCTCTTTCGCTGCTTTCATCCCATGCTTTTCTTGTTCTTTTTAGAAGCGAGTGTTAGCAGGGAAGAGTATTAGAAAAAGGAATAAATTGACATCAGGCGCGAGAAGTTTCGTATATATTCTAGAAGGGCTCACACGGCATTAGCTCTTGGACGACTATGCGACGCGGATCAATTGTTCTTTTTCCGAGTTTTCACAACTGCAAAAACTCGGAATTCCTCCACGGATTTTACTCGGTAGAAAAGTGATCGGTAGCACAATACCCTTATACGCCCAGATATTTCCCCTTTCGGAGGACCGAGAGATCAATTTTTCTCCTGCTCCCTCGACTACACGTGCTGTCGGATCGGCGTCGAAAAACGTATTTGCACATCTACTGTTTGAGTTTAATAAATGAGAGGTCTAAGTTGACACGAGCGGGTATTGTTTTTTGTGTGTGCTGTTGGTTTAACAGCATGACCTGCTTTAATGTTTACCTCCAAAACGAGTTTTTGCTTGGGCTAACCACCGAGCAGCGCTGTTATCGCAAACATGGCAAACATTCTTCACTACATTTAATTAAAAAAATAATATTCGACTAACAAATTTCGTCGTGAAATAAAATGTCTCTCGGATGAAAAAAGACCGGCAGAAGAACCAGCCATCGTGGTGACATGAACCGAGCGCTTCGTGTTCGTAATAGTATTGCTTTAGTATTTTCTGCTATTTTTTATGCGCCAGCTGGTTTGATAGATCAGGCTTCCATCATTGTTCATGTGCGCTGTCGACATGCAGTATTTCAACAAGCACACGTTACGAATGATATAATTCACCGTTTTTCACAATCACTTAACATACTGTATTGAATCATGAGGTTTCGCCTTTGCATCATACTTAACAAAAGTCAATATCCTTCAGAAAAGGGCTATATCAAAATAATATTATCTGCTTCCAAAGCAACACCGTCCAAACCGCTGTTTAGCGAATTATGTATAATGTCCTTCAATACTGTTCGCTATTACAAAACAGCCATTTTAGTTCACAGAAATATTAGCACAAACACTATACTTCCACATCCTTCTATACTTATCGCTCCCAAACGAGACATTAGGCAGGCACATCATAAGAACTTTAATTTACCCATACCTCATAACATATACAGGCACCGTTTAATATCTTTCATCGCTGCAAAAATATGGAATAGCGTTCCGTGTAATCTGAAACAAACCTCTAGCTTTAAGTCCTCACTAAAAAGGTACTACCGTAGCAACGAAGTTGACGTACCAAACTAAATACATATTGTTTGTAGCACTGATCCTGAAGTGATTGTTTTATGATTAATAATATTTGTAATGAATCCGTCCTTAGAAAAAGCGGCTAAAGATGTAGGCTTTTCAGAACCTTCTGTAACGTGTTCTGTGTGCAACAAATAATATTCAATATTCAATATCTTGTTCATCGTGACGGCTTGCTCGGAAAAAATAGCTATGACCATCCCGACTATGCTCCTATTTATGCATTTTACGCAATGCACGGAAATGCGCAAAGCACATTTTTTGAAAGTCATAATCTTAAAATTATAGAAGCGAATTCAGCCCCCCCCCCCCCCCTTTCTGTTAATTAAAGGAATTTAAATGTGACGCACCAGTACCGCAACAACTTTAAAACCAGTCTCCAAACTGAAGCCTCCCGCCTTTTGGTGCATTCATACAGCGCGTGGCTGAAAGAGAAGGTCAGGCCAAGCAGTATCCTTCGCTGCAAAATTTAATTGTTTGGTAAAATGATACTTTAACTGAGAACTTCAATGTCGAGAGAATATGCGCTTTCATTCACGAAAGTAAATTTGTGCACATTTTGACGACAAATGTTAGTCAGCACTTGCGGTGAAATAACAAAATGCGTTGGGTAAAGTAATCCATTTATATCTCGCACATCTCTTTTACGCTTATGCCAGCACTCCTCCTTCAACGCACAAAAGCTCCCATTGCGCAAGAGTAAAATGGTGGGTTATTCTCGGCATATTCCACGCTATATAGAGAGTGCCTTCATGCTCATCTCGTCGTTCTCGGCAAAACTCACCGCACGCTTAACATATTTTTAGTATGGACTAATTCATCCTGAGATTGAGATAAGGTTCATTCTTGAATGCGCTTTCCTCCTGCATGCGCTGATAACTAAAGTGATCAGCGCAAGAAAGCGACGGCCACTCGGCGAAAACAACAAAAACCACGCTTTTGATGTATTTACAAAATGAAAATAAGACGGGCAAAATTCTCTCCCGAGGCAAGATTAAATGATTGCGCTATAGGAATGAACGATACGGATTGGTAGTGCATGGCATTGTGAACGACTTAGCGATACTACAGCATCACAGACAGGTTTATGGGATAGTTTAAGCAACACTCACATATTACACGATGCCAACTTGGTGGTGGCTAGAAAATAGCTATATTTGCTCTTGTAAAACGTGTTCTCGTTTCGTCGTGGAGCATGCCAGCGAGAAAGAATGTAAATACAAAAAAGTACAGCATATATACCCTCTGCGCACAGAGTGTATCTGAAAGCGCGCCAGAAAAACGGGTAGAATAGAACTGCATAACTCGACATTTGTGTAAAAAGAATGCGCAGAATTCTGGAGATGAATCGAGACTACGAGTATAAATATAAAAACCCTAAGCGCCTGCATTTCGCTCGTTTATTTATACCTTGTCTTCATACAGCAGCCTAATAGCTTGTAACGAACTTTTTTTTCTGCATATTTAAAGGTGTGTGCAAAAAAAGTGCAAAACGTTATAGGAGCATTAGTTTAGAAAACAATGCTATTGCGAAGCCAAATAGTGGTTGCTTTTAATATGTACAGGGAAATCGCCACCAGCATTAGATAATTTTACTATATTTCTAAGGCACAGGCGCAGTCACATGTATTCATTGACAATTTCGCCTCGTTAGTAATGTGTTGCAAACAATTTGCTACCTGCATCATGCGTATCTAACGCACTATTCTAAAATACTGATTAAAATTATGCATAATTTGAGCGTGAGTTCAATTAGCCTCCGTTGCAAGATATTTATGAGCTATTAAGAGATTGTTCGAAACGTTCATATGCACACATTTCATGTAGCTAGGCATACACAACTCCAGTCTGGGTGAAAATGATATATTTATAACATTACACAAATGATTTCAGAGTCCTTCGGCGGTTGCAGGGAGAAATAATATAAGAAATAAAAAAAAAATAACAATAATATTAAACATGTAGGTTATGTCTTCCCCTAAACACAGTGGCAAGTCAATTAATATTTCTTCGCTTGTCAAGAACAGAAAAATTTGAGAGCAGTGCATTAGAGAAATATGAAAGCATTAGCGTTGCTGCTGCCGTTGTTACAACACTACAGGCGTGATCATTTGGTTTTTCTCTAACTTTTAGAGCGTTTCTTAATTTTCTAGCCTTTTATTACATAGTTTTCATTATTAAAATTTGTAGGAGGTCGTTTTAATTGCTTTTTTATTGTTTATTATTTTCCTCAGCGCCCTCTAGCGAATGACCGACATATTCACGGATTGTCAGCGTAGACTATACGTGCGCCTCTGCCGCCAGTCGTTTCCTTGACTTCCCCGAAAATCCGTTCGGACACGTTTGCTACATTTGTGCCCAATTGTGGCAGCTCAGAGAATTTATCGCCCCGCCGTGGTGGTGCAGTGGTTAGGGCACTCGACTGCTGTGCCCAGGGATGCGGGACCGAATCTGGCTGCAGCAGCCGCTTTTCGCAACTATAGGACACGAAACAATTCCTGGCGTAGACTTCTTTTTTTTTCTAAGTTGTATGTCATGAGGACATGCTCTGGTAACACGCTTTGGTGACCCCAGTAATGAGGCAATAAATGATTTCGCAATAAAAACACCAAAGTGTTTCATGTACTCTGCAACGTGATGTCCTCAACCAACAGAAGCTTTTTCAACCATGTCTCACGAATCCCGAGAAATATGCGTTCGTAAATATTAATTTATTTATTTACTTAGAACCAAAGTGATTGTTTTTCTGCTTTGCATGAAAGACCAGTTTATACGCTCTAACTTGCTATCGGAATTGAGTAAAACTGCTCCAGCAGGATTACGGTTGTAATTTGCGGATAGCGAAGAGAATTAACACTTTTTAAACGGGTAAAGCGAACATCGAAACAGTGCTACCATATCTGACATCCTTAAATCAGGCACAGCAGTTCTTTGGTGTAACAGCCTAACAGATAATTTCTGGTTGCACATTAATTAGGAAGACTCAAGTCAAAACGACCTGCTTTTTGCCTGCTTGTTCTGACCGTTACGTCGGTCAAACAATATAAAACGTGACATCAAAATTGATGTCAGCTACTTTATGCTTTCCGCGAGCGCACTCAGAAATATATTTATTTATAGGTGCCATAATCGCTTGTTGTGTACCGTTCCAATTTAACTGCAGGTGTTCTCACTTCTTAATGGCACAACACTGAACCCTGCAGAGTGCCCAACAAACTATTTCCATGATAGACAGTAATATAAGTGTACGACAAAGACGAGACAAAGAGGAGAAGTGGACAACGGCGTCGTCGTTGTCCACTTCTCCACTTTGTCTCGTCTTTGTCGCGCACTTATATTACTGTCCATCATGGTTCACCAACTCGGCCAATCAGCCGTTCTTCTACAAACTATTTTCTCCGTGCGTGCTCAGAAATGTATTTACTAATGACCCTTCACAACGTAACTTTGCGTATCTTCTCAATTTAACGTTCTGATGAAGAATAGCGCAAATGAACTCGAAGACGGACAGAAAGGACGAGCATAAGAGCTATACTAGTAACTAATGTTTATTGCGAAAAAAAAAAAAAGACGCAGTTTTAACAGAAAAATACAGACAAAAAATGGCACCCGCAGATAGCCGCTTCACACGGTGAAACAAAGCGAGCAAAACGTGTCACTCACCGCGTGGGACAAAGTGAAGCACCCGCTATCAGACAAAACTTAAGGCGGAGTCCAAAAAATCATATTCACAATCTGCCAATCTGCCAATCTGCTCAGCCTTAAACAGCATGACGCGACCACAGTAATGGCTGCCGACTGCGCTTTCCTATGCGGAAACTAGTAAACGTAAATGCACTTCGCTACTCTCTTAATTTATAACCTCCTAAACTCTTGATCTAGATCTCACATGTCTTGATTAGCGTAGTCGTAAGCTGCAATATAATAGGGCACCAGCTACACACTGGTCTAGCCGGTGTAGGTTAAACAAATGACCCTAATATGAAAGATGACTGGACATAGATAAAGACTCGCTTTAAATCAAGCCGTACGGACTTAACTGCCAGGCCTGAGTACCTAATAGTGTGTATAAGACTGCATAGCATGGTTCCTGGTTCGTTTCACACCTGTTTACCAACTCCTGTCAACTAACCCATATCATGTGGTGTCATGACGTCACACGTGATATCGTGACCTACCGACCAGTCAGCGCTTGGCAATGTCACCTCCCAACTACCAGAGGCGTGCTCGCAATTTTTCGCTCGCAGCATGAACAACGTCGACCACACCGAAGCCGGGTCAGCTGCAGAACGGGCTCTAACTATTGTCACGTTAAAACAGCAGCCTGTCTACGATAGTGACACCCTGAAAAGCCTAGACACCGGCGCCAAAAACTAACATCTTGTGTCCCTGCTGAACCAGCAGCTACTTATCTAAGCCCCCTATTCTTACTGAAGCGCACTCCCGCACATCCGTGCAAGAGCTGACTCGGAATCAGGATGAACCACTCTTTCTTAGATCCCCCTAAGAGCCACGAAGAAGGGAGAGGGAGGGGGGAGGGGGGGGGGGACATGAGGTCCATGAAAGGACACTAGAGATGAGAAAGTAGGCAACCCAAACAGGGGGAACAATGAGAAACTAGAAAAAGCAAAAGTATTGGCGAAGAAGGGGGAAAAATATAACGGATTCCGGAGAACCACGAACCGAGAAAAAAAGAACGGTAAAGAAGCTGCGACACGACAGAGGGCAAATTCCACGGTGCTTCCGCTTTCCGATTATAGCTGTCCCGTGTATTGGCTCCGTGTTATCTCCGCCGCCTTTTAATGGGCTCCAAGGACGACATGCTGGGACAACGCGAAAACAACTCCAAGAAGGGCTCCAAGAGGAGTAAAAAGGGCGTAAGAGGATCGGGAGACGGGTAAGCGATACCAGCATCTGTGTCAAAGCAAATGATGCCGCGAGAAAAAGAAGAAACTAAATAAAATTACGAAGAAAAATAAAGAGAAAAAAAGAAAGAGAGGGGAGAGGGGGGTAGATGGATGGGTGGGGCTGGCTGCGCAGAAGGGCTGGACCAGCGGGCCTTTTATTGCACCCCGGTGGTTTTATTGCGCCGGCGCTAGCACCCTCAACCCCAATTTTGCGGCCAGCTGTGATGGCTCACGAATGCCTGCTCGTGATGGCCTGCCGTCCGGCCCGGCCTAACCAACACTGCCGTTGGCACGGCGTTGTTGCGGTATTTCGAGTGCCTGAAGCGAAAGTGGGTCGAAATGAAAGCAGCGCCAGAAATGAAGGGCATATTAGCGTTTCGTGTTCTTGAAATGGCTACTTCCACTTGTATGACTAAAATGCATCAATATACTGGCATTTTTCCAGGACGCTTAAAACGCGTTTATCAATGCCTTTTTTTTTTAATCAATAAAACATATAATGCCCGAAATGTTAAATTTTCGTCTCACAGTGTCGCTAGGCGACAGTGAGGCTGAGCAACTATATATATGAACAGAGGCGCGAAAGAAAATACATAAACATATCGGGAAAAAAAACTTGGTGAAAAAATTGGTGATGATAAAATATTCAACTACATGTGTTCAAAATTTTTAGCTCCTCCCTATGTTCATGCTGGCAAAAATTCTGCTCTCGTTTCCCCTGAGTTGAATGTTTTGTAGATGTCGAAGTTATGAGTGCAAATCCAACCTGCTTAATTATTACTCTCTCCCGACGATGGGAACTTTTATCGGTTAAATCCAAAAATAAAGCAATATTTTATCAATATTAACAAGAAATGGCTTTTAGAACAAATTCACAATTTTTATCAACGTTTTAGAGCCTGCATTGCCGCTTACATAATATTTGAAGGTTGCAACTATGCCCTGCTGCATTACATCGCAATTTCCAAGGAAGCAAGACAAGGGCGACCTCACACAGCATCTCTTGCCGAATACGTGGTGCAAGTAGAAGATTTAATATTCGCAACTGGGACACAGACGTACATTAAAACTATTTGAAAGCGAGCCTCGGTGAAAAAATGCTTCAGCAAATCCTGTTTCAGGCCGGTTTAAAAGGGCTAGAATTTATCTCTTCAGACATGTATCATACCCCCATTTCAGCAGATACTTCATCTTTTCTTAGAATAACCTTTCTAAAGGCATCCACTCACCTCCATCCTACCTCGCGAGGGCTTCATCAAAACCACACATAACAGCGGACACCTCCAGAAACCTCTCGAACGCACAGTGAAAGCAAATTACCAACTGCAAAGGGGCCGCCCAGCAGCCAGATCTGTGTACGGGAAACGCAAACCACAGGCAAACTATAATGCTAACGCATTCGGCGCCGCATGAACAGTATTGACCGTGTGCCGCTCAGGCTGTTATCATAGACTTCCTCTAATTATATTTGAGTTTTTTTTTTTTTTTATCTTTGATTGCAACGTTCATTGGTGGCCTACCACAGACTGGGTGTCGAAAGTGCGACCACATTTCCGGCAGCCTGAGCAAGCTCTGTTTAAAGAAATTCTAGCTTATAGTCCGCTGGAGCTGCTCCTGGTGACAGAGAGTAATCGATGCCAGGATTTATCGAAAATCGACCTGGAACCTATTATTCTCGAAACCGACCAGCAAGGCCGCATAAAGTATGTACCGCCGTTTGAAATAGCAGTGTATGAAGAAGCATTTTCTGCTTTTGTTTGTAGATACGCCATTGATTCGAATGCCTTTTATTTGTCCTATTCCATCGATCCGTTCAGCAGTTCACCGGTAGACGACAGATTCCATCACCAATTCTTGAAAGAGATCACCTGAGATGGAACCGCTGAGACCAAAGTCTAAACCTCGACCTCCCTATCCCCCAAATACAGCCACTAGCAAACAGACGACGAGCACACGTCGATAAGACGAAAACAAGGTTCCTACGTTTTCCCTTACATTCTTTCCAGCCTGCTACGGTTGTCGGCAGTCATGGGTCCTTAGCGAAATAGCAGCTATTTTTGCTCCTTGTTACCGACCGCGCTATCGCCGCTCAATGTTCTGCCCTTAGATGGGGTTCTCCACGGACCGAGTTCGGAGACCTGGCTACCACCGATCACGTGTCACGAAATGGAGTTTTCAGAACACGCCTCCCCCTTTGTTAAGCGCCTATATTTGAATCCCGCTTTCGCTAAAGTCATTGTAGTACCGGCCGTACAATGAGATCGAAGTGAACTACAACAAGGATTGTCCCAAAAGGAGGATTGGCATGGTTCACGTGTCGCAGGTGTGGCTAGAACTCCATGTAGCTGCATGGTGTATCGCAGTTTTCTACTGATTGCGCTCTCTACCAGTTGACTCTTTCGTGATCAGTAAAAACAGTCAAGAGTTTGTTATGAGCTACGAACGAGGACGTTACCTAGTCAGAGCTAACGTCTAAAGCGGTCTTCAACGAGCGTTAGAACTAAACCAACCTCGCCCTCAAGTTTAGTACCGTGTTCTAACTACAACGATCGATACCTTGGTTAAAAAAATAATTAAAACTGCGGGCTTTACCGTCGTGAAGCGGCACGTTTTTTCGGAGTAGCGCCGTTGTTCAGGCCTGGGTTGTTTACTTTGAGCTGACATCGTAACGAACACGGCATTGAATTTCTCATCTACCGAAACCCGGCCGCAGTTGCCGGGATAAAACCCGTGATCCAGGAACCAGTAGTCAAACGGCGAAGCCACTGTTTCATCGCGGTGGGTTCCTTTGTCTTTGGAGTATGGGTAGACAATTGACATGTGATACCATTACCACTGCCAAAACGGTCAATCATATTTTATATTGAAAAGGAAAGATTATAATGCGAACACATGTGTTGAATTGCTCGTGCGAAGATAATACCTCTATTATATTATCGGGCTGGTGACCATTGCAGCAATCAAAAGTTATACAAAGTGGGGAAGTTCCTTTTAATTATTAAAACTGGTCTCGAACTGCAGCAAAATGGAGCAGATATTCCTTTTAGAAGGAAAAAAAAAACGAAAAATGACCTGCTTCCTGAAGAATTTCTTATCGAGCTCTTAAGCGTAGGTGCTAAATATTCGTTTCCAGTCTTTTTAAGTAACCAAAAACTTCTGCTAAAATCTACGAATAAACACTTTTATCTGATGAGAGCCAACCAGTACGTATACACTTACTGCCAATTGAGGCTCGTCAGAGAGGAGACAGACACTTTCGTCGTACTTACTGCGTCGTGTAAACATATACGTACACAAAAGTGGCACTGTGGATAGCCGGTATACAAGTCACGGAGCTGGTTCTCCGAGAGGGACCGGCCTCAGACTACAAGAACGTCACCATGCAACGTCCAAGAAGGTGTGATTGATTTCCATTAGCCGGCCACGCCGCACTAATGAAGGGCTCAGCTATGGAAGTCGCGGTTTGACGGTTGAGCACGCAAACGCGATGCAGTAAGCGGCCTTCCGGGGAACGTGACTTTCGGTAACGTGGGGCGAACCGTCAGTTGCTTCTTCGGTCGGTACGGAGATAATGCGCGTGGCCTCAGAGGGTGGGGTGTGTGTCTGTGTGTGTGTAAGGGGGGGGGGGGTGCGGTGCGGTGCGGTGCGGTGCGGTGCGGTGCTGAACACCGATCATACGTTCAAGACTATACAGGTAAACGAGACAAAGAGCTGCTTAGCGCGCTGTGTTTTGGAGAGTGGGAGGGGTCAATGAAGAAAATATTAGGCGCAGGTTTTGCTGCTAAACTTTGAATTTCGTTATAATTGATACTTTTTGTTCACCTAATTATCAAGGATATTACGCACAGGACAAGTAATGAACGATTGATCGCGTTAGAAGGGGGCACCTGACAACTAGGATGCGGTCACAAAATGAATATGGAGCTATAAAAGTCACGACGAACTATACATATGAATTTTGTCACATTTGAAACACAAATTGCATTATGTTTTCAGCCGTAGGTTGTTATTGCACAATGGCAAAGTGTGCCCTTTGTACTCTGATACAAGCGCTTGTAGTGCTTATGCTGTATCGTCATACAGCTCAGTACGTTTTTGGTTTGAGCAGCTGCACTTATCCGAATCAGTTACGCTTTTGACCCTGTCCTGAGGGGCGCTCTGAGAACTTTCATTAACAAGTACGACTAAATTCAAGCACGGGAGAGCACAGACTTGTACCATCAGCCAGAGAACGTGTTAAAGTTCAATTTGGGTTCAGCATAAAAAAAGAAAAGTAACAACGCATAGTAATACACTTGAGGTAGATTGTGAGCATTTTTTTCAACAGAAAACTGCATTTATATTTTTCAGGAACCTCTTTTAGCCCTTATTATGAAACGCAAACTTTGGCATGAACTTAATTTCTGAAAACGAAAAAAAAAAAAAAAACTAGCGATAGAGATCGCTGTTTCATACCTCCGGGATAAGGATCAATGTTAGAAGAATCAAAATGAAGTATTTTATTTCTTTGGTATTAGCTGTCATACTTTTAAAAGCCACCCAATCCTTCGGCAATTCGGTTTCAAGTCCTTTATACTCACTGTCACTTATACTAGCTTTAAGGCAAGCTTTCTCCAATAAAACAGTCCAGTACTTTTTATGCTGCTCACGTCTGAGTTGCAAATCAACAGTGAAACAAAACAACAAAGCTTTGAAACAATCGCCAAATGAGTAATAGTTTGTAAATCAAACTCTTGTGCCAGATTAAATCTCCTCCAATAAGGCAGATTTCAAGCCAGTCGGGGGGAACGGGATGCTCAGTTTGCCGTCGCATATCAGGCTTGATTAACGCTCTCAATGGCTTTGGACACGACCGAGAAGGTATTTCCAAAGAAACAGACGTGAAGACCGCTGCTTGTGCTTTGCGTCGTGTCCACGCAGAGCGACCAAGGTTTTCAGAGCAGCAACTTTGTGGTGTGCGGGAATTGCTCTCGGTTACGCCAAACTGAATAACCACTGAGCGTCGTCGGTCACTAATGGGAGCCGATGAGTTGGCAGGTTTCCAGGCAGCGCATCGGCCAGATCTACCCTGTCTCGGTCTATGGCTACAGGCGCCCTGGAAGTACTGCATAGTGCTGAGATGCTAGGTCCATTATATGTCTTTTTCTTCTCTTGCAATCACTAAATTTATTATTGTGAAACTTCTACGCATGCCGATCTTTGCTGTGGATGGCGAGCCAAGGTAGCGCCTTCGGACACGTGTGTCAGTACCACGGGCACCTAGGTTAGCCTTCATATTCGCTTCATCTAGTCCCACAAAAACATAAACAATGGACTTTTTTAAAACTTAATTTTGGGCTTATTTGAGACAGTGCAATTTTCAGCACAAAGCGAAAATGTAATAGAAAGTTGGGATAGTTGGCTTCGGTTTAGCATAATTGAAAATCGAGCCTCGAACAGAACTAAAGGGAGAGACACGACATGAGACATTTCGTACTGTTCTGTACGAGATTTTCAGTTTCGAATGAGACATAAACTAAGAGATCACCCGCATGTTAGAAATATCCGGAAAGTTCCACTGCTCTGTAAGTCATAGCTGGAGTGTTTTGGGATGTTACACCTCATAAACCAACCACTTGTTTCGGTCATCGTTAAAAATGCTGTACACCTTGAGCACTGAGTATCTTTTATGCGACAAAAAATTCGGCATGAAAAAAAAAAAAAACTTATACTCTAACAAATAGTTGTTAACATGCAACATGAATTCAGCTAATTTCCGCCGTTTTATTCTGTAGGTTTTCACCTTCTTATCGACTCCGCTTCCACTGCAGCTTATGGTGAACAAGAAAATCCTTCGAATAGCTGCACTCAACGCGGCTTTTGTATATGAGACGTTGCATCCAGCGGTTAGTTTGGTTTGATATTTTCGCTTTCTTTGTAGCAAAAAAAAAAAAAAATAATACTTATCACGGCTGAAGTAACCTCACGAGCAAAGCCATCGACCCGCTGTATGGCATTCCTCTTTACTTGTCTTTTTTTTTCTGCCGCTCCAGACTTTCAAAACGAAACACAAGTAAAAATAGACGCGCGGACTTCAAAGCTCGTTAATCACACTTTCCTGTCACCGTATCTGTCGGAGGTTCATGTCAAGACCCGTGTAATGGGAGCGCGGATGAGGTACAGGAAATAGGGGAGAAACCGTCGGACGTTGCTTTCCACTGAAGACGCGTGTCGATGCAGTTGCGCCCAGCATATTTGAGGTGCCTATGTCTGAATGCATCGACAGGCGATCTTGCTCATGACTGCGCGTAGTTTCTTGCGCACGTTTATCCCCAGTGCATTCACACACGCGTGCATTCGCAAGTGTGCACTTATACAAGAACATGTGCATGCTTATCTCGGTGTGTGTTCAAACCAGGCGCACGTATAAAAGCATCGCAGCTGATGGCGAATATTCGAAGCAGTGAGCCCTGACGCCCGCGGCGGCGGTGACACCGAAACTCAATTTAAGCGGGTGGCTGCGGCTGGAATTAGACTCGCACTTCTTCCATCGCCTCCGGAACGGAAGGGGTTCCGCGAAACCAAGCGCGCGTACAAGAAAGAGAGCGTGGCCCTAAACGAATCGATTGGGAGCCGTTCTCGGGCGCTCCTGGCACGAGGGGCGCTTTAATTAGCACACCGCGCTCGCTGCTAGGCGCCGCACTCCGCAGCGATAGCGCCTGGCTGCTGCAACCACGAACTCTGTAGCTCGAAAAACGTACGCAGCATAGCACCCGGAGACGCCGATATCAATTATTCTTTTCCCCAGAACACATGCACACTGTCTCCCAGGAACGAAGGCAGACAAAGAAGGCTTGTTCGCAAGTATTCGAGTAGCGAGGCTGAACCCCGGGGTGATGCACTTATGTGGACAAGGAGCGACGCCTCCTGCGTCTGACAGCGGCCTCGGCAGGAGATGCACTCTGCGAGCGCCGATGCTGATGGATGATGAGGAACGGAGAAGAGAACGACCACCTGACGCGGAACAGCTGCAGCTGACCTCCCGTTTTCGCTCTATCGTTCCAAGTAATGGCAGCCGGCTCTTTCCCTCTTTCTTCTTTCCCTCTCCTATCTTTTTGTGTTCCATCCTATCCACTGCGACCATATATTTTTTTTTTCCTTTTACGACCATTACCGGTGCTTTGCTTTCATTATCGCTAAGGTCTTATTCGCGCCGTGTGCGTAAAGTGCGGCAAGATGACTGAACACAGTCACACATAGTTCGGGCTGAGGTGATCTTTTGCTTTGTTACTTAAGGTGACAGCCTTCTTACTTGACTCAAGGATGGCACGAGAGGAAGCGATACCAAAAATATTACCTGATTTCGTATCAAAGTTACGAAATAATCGTTTTTTTTTGTTTTTTTTTTTGCAGCGTTCTGGGCGGCGTCCAACCAATTCGCCACCTATTTAGCATCCATCTGCAACCCAAGTCAGAGTCTATCTTGAGATAGAGAATCAAAGCAAAGACATCTGTACCTCCAATTTTATGCAGATAATTGTAAGTGTAGGTGTTCTGCGAGAATTTGGACAGGTACTGCGCATTTCCTCTTTCCATAACCAAGCGTACGAAAGACGTTAAACACTTTGCCAAACTCTGTGGCAGCCTCTTAATGCCCAACCAGAAAGAAAATCATTTAAAACAGAAGCTTGGGCACGTTGGTAATCCATTGTGTAGAACAGCGCGAATAAACAGCGCTCGTCTTGTCTTCCTTCGTCCCTGTCGTTTTTCGCGCTGTTCTACACAAAGAAAATCATGCCAAAGCATGCCAAAATTTCTTCCCCACTTAATTGGCTTAGTCAACGTTAAATCCCGGCTAGTTTTTACAAGGATGGGTAGGAGACAACATCCACCTGAAGGCAATGCCAACCATAGCGTGAAACGGTCCACTAAATAATTGAAAACGAGGATGCTTGTTGTCGCTGTTACTAGCCACGTTCAGACGACTGTGTTAACGCGCCTTGTGTGATTTCCATCTCTCCCTCTTTGAACACCTGGGCTGCCTCACAAGCTCTCTCTGTTTTTTTTTGTGTGCTGCAGTTGTTCATCACGTCTCTTAAACCCAATTTTTATTAGTAAGGCACCCCGCTTGTACAAGCACTCTTGCAAAACGCATGTAAATTGCAACTGCTTTTTCCGCGCGCATTTGTCGATACGCGTTCGTCACTTCATCGGTGCGTCTATTCACGCCACATGTGTTTATGGCGATGCCCTAAGCATTTCCCGCCCTCGCACCCTCTCGATGCTAGCTGGTCGATGCGTCCTCGAATCTTCTGCCGTTGATTCGATAGGAGGAGCGCGTTTACCATTACGAAGTGGCCACAAAGTAGATCGGTTAATCAATGTCGCTCAGCTTGCTGATTTTTTTCTTTCCCCTAGCGACCGGTTCATTACTATTCCAGCTTCGCCTCTTTTTCGTTTTCTCTCCCAGCCCCTGTGCCCATATGGCCCACCCCCTCAAACATTGCACATGTCGCCGTCACGCGAGAGAAGGAGAATGTGAAAGAGAAAAGGAAGTAAAAAGAAAGAGCACTTGGTCGCCGGGGAATCGAGGCCGATCAATAAACCGTTCACGGCGAGCGTCTAAAATACGGGCCATCGGAGACTGTTGCTCGCGGCGCTCGAGATAAGGGCTCGTGGAAACAGAAGCTACACGACGACCACCTCTCCACCGTATAGAGCGCTCTCACTGGGCGCGCATTGTGTGGGCCGCTATGGGCTCTCTTTGAATGGCCCCTGTCATCTGCGGGATTGCTACAAAATAGGAGGTTAAAGAGCAGCGACTACCCAATCTTCTAATGGCCACATCATCATTGAGTTGATTTTCCTTCTCTTCGAGTCTGCTTTCCGCTGCCTCTTATGTACTAGCCTAAATCGACACTCCTTCGATGCGCGTTTGTTGCGACTTAGAGGATATTTTATCTACTCTTACCGGCACCCGTATTTAGAATGCAGGGAAAATAATACCGCCTCTCTAGATTTCTTCGACATTTCCCTCCAATAGGAGCCCGATACATTTTGGCTTTAAAAAGCAGCGTCTAAGGCCGTCAGACGTTTGTCGGAGGCCACCTTCTTGCACTGTGTGTCTCTTTCACCTAGTAGGAACCGCAAAGAAGCCTTGAAACTTTGAAAAGAGAAACTTGAAAAGATAAGTTGCGTATCCAAACTGTGTCTTCTTAAAAAATTCTATCATGCGCCGCTGAATGATTCAGCAATCGACAGTCAAGCAAGTCCAGCCACCCTAAATGCATCTATCTGCCCCAGCACGGACTACAGCCAATATTTGTTCATTCTTTGTACAGATTGTGGTTAACCGTTCAGAAATGGGATACTTGCCTATCAACACTGAGCTAAACTCTGACCCATCCCCCTTCAAGACTGTCATTGATTCACTTTTCACTTGAACATTACGACCATATTTCATGTAGTACCCGAAACCAGGGGCATTTGGGGTACTACTAATAAATAAATATTTAATAGCTAGCGATTCGATTCAAGCGAAGGAAATGTGAAGGCAGTTCTCTCTCACTCTGTAATCACTATCTATTTGTAACCCCTCCTTTAATACATTTGTGCTGAGACATTCTTCGTAATTTCTATAATTGGGGAGTCAATCTTAGTAAGACCTCTACCTTTCTCATGTTCTTCCAAAATTTCGAGGAAAACACCCTGAAAATCGCTTGCCATGGTCAGTGGACAAAGGCTTCACACAAATGCCGACTCCAACTCGGACAGCCTTCGCCTTAGCTGCCCCTTTAATGCAGCCGAATTAAAAAAAAATAGTCTACAACCTCACATCAGTCTCATATGCTAGAATCACTGCAGTCCGACGCAGAGAAATATAACAAAATTTAGGAGGAAGATTAAACTTCGTTTTAAGAGTAGACGCGATAGCGTCCTTACACAGATTAACACCGCCTTTTCACCCGTAAGTTTTCTGCATTCAGAGAATAGCAAAATTCGTCAGTGTTTAGCTTCCTCAATTAATTTCGTTTTCAGGTAAAAGAAGGCGCAGTATTAGTCTCACTTCTCTGTGGACTCCTACGCTTACAATGTAGCCGTCCATATGTCACCGGTTCGAATCCCTGTCGCAAACATGGCTCCAAATTTATTGGCAGATGGATACAAAATGGGGATCGAAATGGCATGACATCACATTGGCCGCTGCACAATCGAACGTCTGCCTTACAATTTTGACAGTAATTCACGTGCGTATTTTTGCCGACACGTTTCTAGAAACTAGGATACGACGACGGCTTTTCGGCGCAAAGAGCTCAATACGGTATTGAGTAAAATGCTTTCAGTATTTTTCTCATAGTAAAGCCTCAACCACATGTACATACATCATGTACCCTACCCAGGCTCCCAAAATATGAGGTCAGTATAAAGGTGCATGCATTTCTCACAAAATAAGAAGCGGAATACATAGTTTTAGCCATCATAAACTCCGCATTAAGTGTGACAGTGGGAAACGCTGCTTTAATATTCACGAACTATAGACAACCATGTTAACAATAACTTATTGCGGAAGCCCATCTCTCTTCTCAAGTGATTAACATCGATTTTGGAATAAAAAGCGCGAAGAACGAGGACAAAGATGAGAAAGACACAAACACAGCGTTTTCTCATCTTTGTTCTTGTCCTTCGCGCTGTTTATTCCAATGAGCAACAACTAGCCCACACTTCAACGCTTGTAACATTGAATCATTGTGTGGAGTTCCTTCGTTCTTTCGTTTTTCTGACGAAATTTAGTCTTGGGCTTCGTCGACTGCCTGCAAAATGATCTGGGGCCGGACTTGAAGCATTAATTCATACCTTAACTAGCGTTTACCTAACAAATTAAGATTCTAATTGACTGTTTTCAGGACATGACTGTGGCTAAGAATGCAAACTCGTTCAAAACAAAGCTGCGCGCAACAAATGTAGGAAAGGCTAGACGCGTAAAGGCGGCCGGTGAAGCAGTTTTGTAGTTCCTTCTGTCCTCAGAATCAACTGATGTGTACAAGCTATGGCTGTGATAAAACAGGAACGTATTGCTAAAACGTTTTTGTTTTCCTATTTTTTATGCGCTGATACAAAACAAACGCGCGCATGATTCCGCTCTTTGAAAAAAAAAAAAAAGCGCCCCGTATTGCTAGGGAAGCAGCGTAACAAATGCGCAATAGAGATCACGTAACTATACTCATTTTTTCAAGTCGTTTAACGCGGAATGATTTAGGAATTTATTTGCTATTTTTTCAGCAACGCAGCCATCTTTCCGCGCAGAGAAAGCGTTGGTAGCGATAACGAGAACAGTAATTTATACCCACCTGGTTTATTATGTTAAAACAGCTCTAGAAACACGGACAGATAGAAAGACAAACTAACTCGCCCAAAACGCCACTCCGTCTGGTTTACTTTGCTATTTCTATTCAGTACCCCTTCACACAACCACAACAGGCCCCCTAAAACCTAGCATTTCCGCAACTGAGGCCGAATCTTCATGGGAAACATGCGTATATACAGTCTTAGTAGCGCATTGGGAATCTGAAATATTCGTTAACGCAGTATCAAAGCTGGTTTTGAGCCGATTGTGGTGTGAAATATTATGCGCGGAAGTGAAAGTAAATTTAATTTTCAATACCGTTTTCAATATACTTGAACGGCTTTGACTGAGGTCAGCTCCGAGTAAACTATCAGCCTTCACAAGAAGCTATTCATGGCAGTCGGCGACGGTACCACGCCGAGTATGTAAACAAGAAGCCAGGGAAGGTTAAGAACGGGTGCGAACTAGTCGCACATGATTTGAGCTAACGCACCTGAACTGGTCCCTGTTGTTGATGTTCTCCTGTCTGAGGCTCATGATGACGGGCCCCAAGGCCTCGTCGTTGGTGAAGTAGTTCCAGTGCTCCTTCCCGTAGAAGTGCCTCTCGTAGGTGTCTTCGTCGCGGGAGACCAGCTCCAAGCCTCCCGACACATTGGGCGGCAGACCGCAGTCTGCGGTGCCGTTGCTGTCCGTGGGATCCGGCAGTGCGTCGACTTCCTTCCGCGGGCCCGCGCACTCGATCCAGTAGCCAGGAGCAGCCTTGATGCAGTGCGGGTACTGCTCGCAAGGGGTGCCCGGACACGCCTGCGACACGCAGCGACTTCATATATGGTTGTTGTTCTGTTTAGTTCGTGTTCAGCCAATTTGACAAAGCTGCCTTTTAAGCAGTGACCAGTTATGCAGGGCCCACCCTGAGCTGTCGCATGAAGTCAGTTCACGGTCACCGATCAAAGCAGTCAGGAATGAAAAATAAGGGAGCAGAAATGTCCAGTTATAAGATATTGATGGGAAGTAGTGAAGAAGAAAATATGGTAAGGCTAGGATGGACAGAGATAAAAAGAAACGAAGAAAATATTGTGCGGCAAGCTTTCTCCTGCTGCTATACCAGCGCTGGGAACAGCATAACCACTGGCGACGTGCAACGACTATGATGCCCCCGAAAAGCGGCGCAATGACGACAGCACAAAGAAAGGTTGGGTTTGGTTTCTCGGGTTTAACCTACCAAAGCGACTCAGGCTATGAGAGACGCCGTAGTTTAGGACTCCGCAAATTTCTAACACCTGGGGTTTTTACGTGCACTGATATCGCACAGCACACGGGCGCCTTGCTTTTCGCCTCCATCGAAAAGCGGCCGCCGAGGCCGGGATTCGATCCCGCATCCTTGCACAAAGAAAGAGATATAACGCAAGAAAATGCTACCAACGTTTAATATGAAAACTAGACATTAAATCAATCCCTCACAATCAAGCATTTGGGCCAGAATACTATCGCAAAAAATATAGCATTAGCACATAAGGCTAATCAACAATAATATTTTTTATTCCAAAAATAAAACAAGTGCTATGACAAAACTCACGCAGTGGCAGCTTTGCGGGGCTAGTGAATAACGAGGAGGCAGAAACCGGGTGTGTGTGTTGGTTTGAACACCATCAGACTGTAAATAAAACCCCTTCTTGCACAACTAACAAGCGTCTTAGGCGAATCAGTATCTAACCAACGAAACTAAGCCAGTGTCAACCACTCGCAACAAAAGCAGAGTAGCACACTGAGACCAAATGCAATTTTCCTTTTTGTGCTGTCGCCTCTTTGGTGTTGTTACTTAGTGAGCTCCATGCAATAATGAGCTCCGAGGTCTGTCATTCTGCAATGGTGCCCGCTTCGAAGAGCAGGTGCTATTGCGCTGCGTCATGTACAGCCTCGTCAACTTCTAGCTATAACGTTGTCACTGATTTCAAGGTGTCATTGCGTCGGACCCGGCTATGCAATAAAGCTAAGTGGCTGGCCAAGTGAAACAGCTCATCCGGGTCCCTGTGTGATTGCATCGCTTTGCATCAATATCCACCTGTGTCGAACGCAGAACGCAATGTTGCTTTGAAAGCAGTGACCATGTTATAGCTAGATGTTGATGACCCTGTACGTATGTTTTGCAATTCCGCTCGTCCTAAGCAGAGGACTGCCTTCGCCAAATAGGCTGGCGTTATGTTTTAAGAGAGAGAGAGAGGAAAACAAAGTGGATGACGTCGCACATGTAGCAAAGGAAACCGTTTGAATTAGGTACCATACTCGTTGCAACATTTCGCCAGCAGACATCCTATTTCCGAGTTTCCTGAAGGCCGAGTGCGCTCGATTTCGGTTGTGTGCTTAAAAAAGGGCTTAAAATATTAGTTTCTCTTTGTTTCAAAACTTAACGCATCACTGCCCTATCCGCAGGTTCAAACTCTCCATTGACACTAACGGCGCACTGTTTCAAAACAAGGTAAAAAGAGACACTTTTTTTTTTTTTACAATTAATAGAGTTTTGCAGTACAACATGTACCCCGTGGCTGAATTTATTTTTCTGAAGCTCTTTTTTTAAAGCTCTATAGTTGAAGTGAAATGTGGATTTAATGGTTGGCTGGAACGTCTAGCACTGGCAGTACTTCGGGCACAGCAGGGTCGAATTACCAGCCGCAGGGCACAGCACAGGTCCCGCTACAGCGGGACCTTTTTGACCATTCCGTGGACAGCGCTCTAGAACCGCGCCACCGCGAGCAATTTCTTGACCTTCTACACCAATTCCGCGCCTCCTTCGACATTCCGCAATCTTCCTTGGGCCGCACGACGACCGTTTCCCACCTCATCGACACTGGCGCTCATCCACCTCTCCATCAGCGGCCGTATCGGGTGTCCCCGACTGAGCGCCGTGTTATTGCCCAACAAGTCGATGACATGCTGCAACGCGGAGTAATTAGAGAATCCTGTAGCCCATGGTCGTCTCCTGTGGTCCTAGTTAAAAAGAAGGATGGCTCCATACGATTTTGTGTTGATTATCGCCGCCTCAACAAAATCACTCGTCGTGATGTGTACCCCGCACCTCCACCAAGTGAAATGTGGATTTAATGGTTGGCTGGAACGTCTAGCACTGGCAGTACTTCGGGCACAGCAGGGTCGAATTACCAGCCGCAGGGCACAGCTTCAGCGCGAGCGAGATGGGCGCCGGAGACAAGCGATGGTGATGGCGATGCCGCAGCGTTTTTCTGTTCTTTGTCTTCTTTACAGAAGTTATTTCTGAGAGTGTCCTCTGATAGACTCGTCATACGCCACAGAAAGTAATACCTTTGCTTCTTTTTATGCATCTTTCGTTTGCGCATGAAGGCTTATTCCTAACATCTAAAGCGCCAGAAATGCAAAAAATACCCTTAACAACGAGATCATAAATGAAAATGCGCTGTTCTTGGTCGCCGTAAAGTCAGGGCAGTCGATATCCTTGGCCCGCTGTACCATTCAAGAACCTTAACGACACGCAAGTCTCGCAACCAAAAGCAGTGACATATTCGCGGTGATTGAATCTGTGTACATGCCTAGCCAGAAAACGCAGATCCTCCCTTCCATACACGAAAACAGAAGGAAGGGTAAATGCATGCAGCGCTGTACAAGCTCACACGGGCGGAGGCAAATTGGGCACTTCATCATTTTGCTCATGTGCGTGAAAGCCGTTACCCCTGAGTACGAGCGCAAGGTCCGCTCGTGGCAGCCGTGATATACGCAGCTCTCTCGAAATAACGAATGCGCTCATTTACCACCGGTTCGCAGTGCAACCCGGTTTCTGTCGCCGGAGACCCAGCCATGCAGGCCCTCGTGATGCGGCCGGAACATACACCTTACGTAGAGCTCGCGTTCGCTTATTAATGAACCAATCCCAATGAGCGAGTGGTGCGGCCACTCCTTCTTGCGTAGAAACGAAGCACGCTCCGAGGCCGACCCCGTGTCACCACGTGCTTGGTTTGGCACCGATGCCGACACGAGGTAGCATTTCTAGATTGTTTGCTCGCGTGAGGCAGGACTCGAAGGAAAGTACAACAAAAAAAATTGTTCGGTTTGAACACGACATAATCCAAAAAGACGATAATGCCATCTACAGTGGCATTAAATATTCTGTCGTTATCCCAATATTTCTGACCTGAGAGAGATAATCATTGTTGCAAATAATTGGTGAAAGGCTTCTGCCAGTTAAATACATAACCTGTCTTCAAAGTTGTAGGTTCGCTTCCTCTCTTAGAGATTGTATCGCAGCGCCGTAAAAACGTACACTCGTGTTGAGCACATGCACCTTTTTGTTCCAAGACATAGCTGCAGCATAAAAAGCGTTCAAACAGTAAATATAGACATTGCATGTGATTCGAGCTTACAAGCTTAGAAATGATCCATCGCGTCGCTCAATAAAACTTCGTATTCTTTGTGGTCGAGGCATGATATTATGTTAATTTGTGCATGGAAAAATCATACATTGGTACAATAATATAAACCCGGTCGTAATCCTTCAGTATTTAGTTGAATAATTAATTATTCTCAATGCATCTAAGGACATCAATATAAGCAGTGCCCGTATGCACGCCTCGTTTTAAAACCTTGAAAAGCAGATTAGCTGAGCCCATGCTTGTTCTTAACGACAGTGAAACTGCACAATTTGTAGCAGACAACAGCCGTGAAGGCGAAAAGCAAGGCGCCGCTATACTGTGCAATATCAGTGAACGTTAAAACACATCCCATGTGGTCGAACAATCTGCAGCATTCCACCACGGCATCTCTCATAGACTGAGTCGCTTTCTGAAACAAAATCGAATCAAACCAAGTTTATGGCGGTGAAACTTAAAGGGGACCGTGTAATGTGTACCATGTAAATGCCCACTAAATATCCCCAGTTCGTCGGAATGATTTGCAGCCCTTTAATACGAGGACTCCTTCTCATTTCCTTATTTTATTCCATCCTTCATTCGTTCCTCATTTGCGGTTCGGGTGGCCATCTAAAACAGAGGGAGCACTGTGCACTTCCCATCCTTCAGATACAATTTCATAATTCGTCCTGAATAAGCCTTCTACATCCTTAAGAGCAGCAGCAGGCGGAGAGCAGCAAGTGATGAAATTAATTAGCGGCCCCAACTGAGATTCCAACTGTCTCATTATAAGAACCACACAGTTCGGTGCGCACCTATACTCAGGCTTTCAGGACCCAACAGGTCTTAATTCTTCCACGTAACAGACAGGTCTTCATAACTTAAAGAAAGACAAAAACAAAACAAAAAACAAATCGACGCCTTGGGATCAGCGCAGTGTGTGCAGCAGACAAAGAGCGGTTAAATGGAGCGGATGCAGACTCGAGCCGGAGGAACTGCCCTGACGCACCTGCACCGGCACGGGGAACGTGAGCGTGGTGGAGCTCTTGCGGCGGGCTTCGGCGCAGCCCAGAGACTGGCGCTTGTACTCGCGCAGCTTGGCGAGGAACTCCTCGCCGCTCGATAGGCCCGTCACGTCGGCGTAGTGCAGGCCGCAGTAGATCTTGTTCTGGAAGCGATGCGCCGCCTGCCAGCTGGAGCCTGCCAGCCGCAGGCCGCACGTCTCGCACACCAGGCAGTCCTCGTGGAAGGTGTCTCCTCCGCCTTCCCACTCGGGCAGCGGGCCACCCGTGGTTGTGGCGGCGCTGCTGCGCCGCCGCTGCGGAGTCACCACGGGTTGACTGGGCCGTCGGCTCCGACATCCTTTGTCCTGCTCGGAGCCAAAAGACAAGAGCGTGCACTTAAAATAATCGACAGCTTCGAGAAAAGGAGTTAATCAATCAGAGACAAGGCACGACGGGAGAAAAAAACATTAACAGTACTTGAAGGCGGTTAAACCAAGTTTGTTGAGCGACAGGTCTGTTTTGCTTGGTTTTACGAATACCACATGTTCAACTGATGTCATCTCGCGTCTATCATGCAATCTCTGAACATGTTGGGAAGCGATTACCTTTCAAGATCAAAAGTCAAATGGGTATTAGTCAGGGTCAAGTGGCCCCGTAGTCTTGTGGTCATGCACCAGCCTAACATATCATAACACAGCGGGCGAGACTTGGCGCTAGACCGACTAAGTTCCAGCGTGACCTTGGCTCTGATTCAAGGTAACCCGCACGGCACCGAGTGGTACCAGAGTTTTTACCTGGAGGAGTAGAGCGGTCGCTCTAAAACACTTGGCTTTGTTTTTTTCATCAGAAGAAGAAAGTGTACTTGCAGAACAGTTGCAAAACGTGCAGTCGTACACGAATACAGTCTACGGAAATAGCATAGCCCAAGTGCGCGGTGTATGCTGCATGCAGTGTGTGTGACAGTGTGCCAGAAAGCATGTTCTCAGTGATGGCTTTGAAAAATGGGTGTGAACGTTTGAGCAATTCGAATGTAGCATCTCACAAACAAGGCAGCACTTGAGGGGTAAGTTAATATGAGCTTAACCACGGCTCAAAGGCTACATACTTCACGCCACGTACTCGCGCTAGTATATTTTAATCATCGATGACTGTGCTAGTTCACTCCTCATTATATATTATTGAAACTTAAAACACGAACTTCATTACCTACGCTTTAGTAGTTAACATTATTTAACGGCGTTCGCATACCTTTTTGAAAGTTCTCTCTTTATGAGCAATAAAAGCGTCTTACCGAACCAACCGAAGACCCCATACATTGAAGCATAACGATTGGAACTAAATATATAGTGCATTTGTTGTAAATATTTGTTCTTAATCGACTGATTATCGATGTCTTTTACCCATATTATGACAAGCCGAAGACAGTATACATCGAAGCATAACGATTGAAACTGAATACATAATGCATTTGTTGTAAATATTTGTTTTTAATCGATTGGTTATTGACGTCTTCGCACCATAAAAGGACACAATAAAGACTAATGCTCATGCACTGAGTACTGGAAAGTTCCTCCGCTTAACTAGCCTTGCTGATCAATAATATTAAATAGAAAACAATTCATTGCTCTATTCGGTCTTTATTTAAGCAGATTAACAAGGCTACAACGACATACCAATTTGCCACATGAAGTATATTCATTTAGTCTAGGCTGTTGACGTTACTGCGTTGAGGGAGCTGCAATGCCCGAATATAATGCGCTTTACACACTGATCTCCCGCACAGGGACAGAACCCAACGCTCGTAAGGGATAGCAATCCCGAATGGCGGCCATGGGATTGAATGTTCGCGCGATTCCTTTGTTTTATAACGATACAAACACACCTCGGGCGTACTACCTTACTTTCCTCGTGTCCTTCTCTTGGATGTTCCGGTAAGAATGTTAGCGAACTGATCCCTTTCCCTTTTCGTAACGTCTCTTGTGGAGTCCAAGCGCTAAGAGCCCACCCGTAAATAATCGCATTCGGCGTCGCGACGACGAGAAAGCAGCCCTGAATGAAAGTAACAGTCATGGGGGTTCATAAAAGCCGCGGCAGTGCTCGGTGATGGCGGCTCTTTCGAGAGCAGCGCCTGCGATGAGAGCTTTGAGGATCAATGCACAGCGGGACTGGTGACGTTGAAAGATCGGCAGGAAACCATAAAGGGATCCCAGCGCTCGCTCACCGCTGGAGCTGCACGGAACGCGGCAACTCTTTTACGACTCGCGTGAAACACGAGACGATATGAAAGCGGCAGTACGGCGAAGGAAGAGCTCGATTAAAAACAGAAAGATGGAAAGGAGAAAGCGAAACAAAACGTGGAAGTACTTGTGGTCTACACGACGCGTGTTTTTCCTTTATGTCCGTGCAATCCCGATGAAGGTTTGTTTTTAGTTTTGCAAACACAGCAAATCCACCAATAATGAAAGAAGGATTACGTGCTAGGAGGCTGCAGCCTCTTAGGCGGTGTTGGAGTTCGCTGTCCCTACGGTTCGCAATGCCCACACGTGTTCCAAAATGACGCAATGTAAAATTTTCATACCAGTATACCCTCCTAAATGTAAAGCATACAAAGAAAACTAGGAAATGAGCAGCGTTCTCTATCACAATTTTACGACCTCTTTCTCCGAAATTATGGCATCTTCGATTGCCCATCGCTGAATAATTTTCAATTCCAGCGACGCATTGGTAGGGCTGCTCGAAAGTACTCGCTTTAAAGAAATTTCAAAGGTTTTGAATTCAGACCTGACACATCCTACCTCGAAGCTTTCAGTTCTTCAGCACACTCGTGCAAGTTTAGGGCACCAGATCTTGAATATCTAGTGCGTGCTGCAAACGTAACTTAGCATGCGTGACTTTTTGGAAGATCGTGAAGCAATGAAGTAATGATCTCCGTCAGCTTTTGACAGAGTAGGGATATGACCGCAGACCTGTATAGTGCTCAGAGAATTAAAACAAAAATATGCATTTGAGTTTCGAATTTAGCACCTTCAACTGCAACTAATGCATCCAGCTATATATTCAGCGTATATCTTTATTTTGATCAAGAAACCAATTCAGTCATTCTTATGTCTGCACCACAACACTCTTCGCTTCTGCAGAGTATGCCTACCACTTGTCATTTGATAGAGCAGAGTAAACTGAAGACGTGTGGAAGCCGCTATGTGAGAAAATTAGTCTCAGAAAAACGCCAACGCCTAAATAGCGGATGTGTCAAGAATAAAAGACGCAAAAAAAACTCGTGAGCAATTAACTTGTTGATTAGCTTGTTCCATAGGATAAAATTATCTTAGATTTGGGCTGATTGTCGCATTGTTGTCGCCCAGACAAAATTCAGCTTGCCAACTACCGTTCCGTGTTCGTTATTAAAGACAGTGTCAAAGTGTTCGGAATTTGTGAGAAATTCAAGGCTCTAACGGCTATCACAATATTTGGATGAGTAATATCTGGCGGTAAAAGCAGAGACTTGCAAATTCCCTTTTCACCGCGCACCGCATATTCGCACCTTGCATCTTACCGGTAGTCGCCTATTGGGCTGAAGCGTGAAGGCTAAGGAAAATGGTTCTACTCAAGTTGAGGACAACACACAGATCTATGGAACGGATAACAGTGTCTAGTGTTAAGAGACAGGGAGCGTGCTAAGTGGGTCCAAGAACAATCTCGAGTGAACGACATTCTAGTCCAAATCAAGAAGAAATGAACATGGGAAGGACATGCGATGCGAAGGGAAGATAACCAATAGTCACTAAGTGTAACAAATTAGTTTACAAAGGGATGAAAGTGTAGCAGGGGGGCGGCAAAACATTATTAGATGCGAAGTTATGGTTGAGAAGTTAGGAGGGATCAAGTGAATGCAGCTAGCACATAATCTGGTTAATTAGAAGGGTATGGGAGAGGATTTTGTCATGCAGTGGGTATAATCCGGATTATGATGATGATGATGATTACATATTCGATGACGACAAAATATTCAATTGGAACACTCTGGTTTCGTTATGTAGCAAGTGAAGCTGTCATCGTATGTACACCGTTTATGAATGTGGCCCCTAACTAAATAATCTAGATGATTTATGTTGCTTAGAAAAGGAAATTAAATCAATACTGTAAGTACCGGTAGGTATCAGTTGATGTTCAGGTAAGTGCTCAGACTGCCCATGAATTATGTTAGACAATCTTTAACCGCAAATAAAGTGGTGCCGGAATAGCACTTACTATTTCATCGAACTGCCGTCTCCAAAGCTATCCGCTCTCTTTTTGTCGTTATCAGATTTTAAATAGTTGCCTTCAAAGGTCATTTAATGGTTAGTAAACTCCAGTTTTTGATTTTACACGCTACTAGGCTTCAGCGCAAACTATATGAAACGTGCGGCGAAAAGCACCGGTGTATCAGCTAGTCCCGTACAACAACCTTACAAAATAGGTATCCTAAGTGTATGTGGTGAAGCCAGCTCTCGAGGTCAATACTGCGACGAATACGAAGACGACGAAGCGGGCTCTGGCGCAGGGCGGAGCGTTCAGGAATGGACTACATCTTACCAGTCATCGCGTCATCATGTTTCTATTATCTCACCGTGTTACATTGCTTGCCACCACGTGCATGTAAAAATATTAACAAGCAGGCTGCAGACTAGGAGCATTGAGTTTATTATTCAGACAGAAACTAAAACAAAAAAAAAACATACTTACGTTATTATGGATAGTTGGATCGGAAAAATCAAATACAGCTTTATTGTACAAATATTCCAATCGAGAAGCAAGTATGGAATAGTTGAAGATAATGTTAGGAATTATTGAAGGCATTGTTCCATTCTTATTATAAAAAGCAAAATGTTTCTTTTAATCTTTGTCCTTCGTTCGCATTCAGTATTTAAGCCTGCCATAAAAGAAAATCCGACTACGAATCGTAATATTTTGACAATAACAAAACATTCAATATCAAACAACTCTGAGCCTACCAAGAGGAGGTCTGAGGAAATACCGTTTATTACCGCGGAATCTACGACATGCCAAAAGATTGCATCACAAAAAGGAATTATGGCTTAAAAATGCGCTTCTCCTGAATTGCTTCCACCAGCCTGCACTAGCAGAACCTAGACAGCCTGTTTTTGTTTCATTATCTTTTCAAATCTCACTACGTGGGATTGAAGCAATTCGTTTCTTTTCATAACGAAAAACGTATATATAGCGTACTGGACTGGCCGACAGCTACAAATCACCCGCGTTGTTCACAATGTACTTTCAACGCCAAGGAACGCCTTGAGAGGACGAAAATATTTCTAGCAACAAGGGCTTACCCGCTTGGACGGCAAATAAAAACACCAGCAGCTTTTTTTTTTTTTTTTCGAATCTAGCTGGTCGCTTTGTGGATAGCGGCAGAGCTTCAAATAACAGCTACCGAGTTCACTTTGACTCAAATGCTTCAGATTTAGACGCATTACATTCAAGCCGCTAGCATTTTTTGGCTCATCGCGCAAGTCTCAGCATGAATGTTTATCTCCTGCAGCCGCGACGCATGCATGACACGATGTTGTTTCTAATAGAGATGATCAAAATTTGCCCGAGAGCAGCTGCTCAGCGGGTTCTTTTGTTAATTCTCTGTGTGTTAAGCTCACAATGCTCTACATATACAAATTAGAGAGGACCGATTGAAACGAATATCTAAAAAACGCATCTGCAGTAGTTAAAGAATGGATTAGTTAGTATTTCGAAATCAAGTGCATCTTTTTTTTCTAGTGAAATTATACAGACGCTTATAAAGATCTTTATTAGGTCCTGTATAATTATCGCTGAAACCAAAATCAATACAATCGCATCTGCATCGCCAGTCTCCACTCCTGCCGCACTATGACTGAGGATCAGATTGATGTGGCAACAATGCGTGAAATTGTTTCAGATGCCTAGAAAATGCAGTCTGAGACATAAAAGACACAATAGCCACAATAAAAGCACGTCGGAAGCCGAAAAGTTATAGAGCTTAAAATAATTTAAATAATATTCTGCAACAGCAAGCTAACCTAACTGCTGAAGGAAGCAGAATGTAGAATTACAAGTTAATTCAGGCGAACACCGTCTTTCTGCAGCACGCTACTGAAATACGTTTATATCTGTCCCTCTTTCTATGTTTACAAAAATAAAAACATGGGTATGCAGATTGTAAAATTTTTCGCCAAAATAAATAGGTTTAGGGTCAACTGTAGCAGTAATACAATTATTTAATATTAATCTGTGCACATCTTTATTTTCCTCGAAGTAATCTTGCACAACAAGATAGCTAACCGCCTCCTGTTTGTCGCACGCTGCACACGACACTACCTTGAAACAAAGGCTTTATTGAGCATTTAGGCATTGATTAGAATATATACTCAAACAGGATATATATTCTCTTTGGCCTTTCGCACCGAGCTAAAGCATACCGTATTACTGCTAGAACAATTGCAACAGGAAGAGCTTTAAAATGTTTTTATTTTTTATGTTTCCGCTCTCCACAAAGCGTACTGCGTTTTTCAGTTTTCATTTTCCTTCACAGTATCGATACACTCACTTTACTGGTTATGAATTATATATATTAGTGTTCAAGCATTAGTGTCTCTGTACACATGTTTTTTTCCTCTTCTTTCTTTTGTTTTCTTTCGTTCCCTAATAAGTATACTTTACACATGGATTGTCGCTCCTCCCGGGCGACACCCTACAAGCCGATTTGTAGCTTTGGTGCGCCCATATCAATTTGTTGCATGGATAAAAACTGTTATTAGCAGATCTGCTGTGTTATTCCGCTGTACTATTTGCAACACTCTCCATTTTTAACTTTTTGTTTAGCATATCATAGTGAAAGAACGGGTCCGGTGAGAAAACTCACGTTTATTTCGCACCTAGTAATTCTCAAACGTTTAAACGGTTATCAAATACATAAGAGGTAATTAATAAGCAATAGTTTTCTATAGGAGCTTCAACTACACAGCGCAAAAAATATTGATAAGAAGAGCTGACAAATACTAATGAAGTCATGAATCTCAGCACATTCTCCTGATTCGGAGCTTTCTTGTGCTTACTCGAGTCTTTTTATACCATATGAGAAACAATTATGAATATGGCGCCCCGCAAAGTCTACTCTGAAAACTATGTGGGCCCTATGAGGGCATATTCATTGCAACAGCTTCCACAGCATTTATATTTACTTCAATCAACGGCATGGAAATGTGTAGGACAACTGGCAACCAAAAAATTGGTGGTGGCTTAGCTCGGCGATGCCATGGCTTAGCTTGTGGTTCCTTGGCGTAGTTGTGGCTTACCCTGTAGTTCACTGTTGCACCTTATAGACATTCCATAGCTTATCACCCCGGTGAAACATTCATTACAGCCGTACATCACATAAGATTAAACTTTATTCCGATTCTACTTCATTATCACGGTTACACTTTTGTATAGACATAAGCACAGCCTGATGAAAGCGCGCGGCACCAACTAAAGGTCAACCGGCGTAGTCGCGGCGGCGGTTGAGCGGCGCCTCCGACCACATGCGCCTCTCCTGTGAGGTCACGTGGTTTACGCATGCGCTGCTGTGGCTTTTATTGCGAAAGCAATACTACGCCAGGTCTAACCGCTCGTCGCTGTGTGCCGTGTCCGTGTCCATGAGCGTGTTCTCTTTGCAGGAGCTGCCAACTTGGGTTTTTCGTTTCACATGGGACGGTTATGTCAAACTCAGCATGCCAGGACCATTGCATTCACGTTACCCCTATAGGCCACTAAGGCACGTTCATACAGCTTGGTTAAAGCGGGGCTTTACATGTGTTTCTTACGACGGAGCGCACTCGAGACTTGGAGTTGACTAGCCTAGTGAAGCTTTTCGCTTCAAAATTGGCCAGCTCATAATGGGTAATGCTAACCTGCCCAGAAAAATAGGAGTATTTCATAGACGGATCTTCTGATACAGAGAAAACCAACCAAATGTTAAGACGCATTACTTGCATCTACCTTTGCACTAAGTACATCCTCGTTTCCTTTTATGTGCAACACATCCATTTTTTATATATATGTCCACCTTCGAATAGCATTCAGCTACCATACCGAAACAAAACATTCCCACGTCCTCTACAGTGATGCAGGAGCGATTAAAGGGACGAGAATGAATAGCTTCTCAAAGAACGAGGTGCAATAATTACCAAGAGGAGATGGGCAGTAAGAATGGGCACGGAAGAGCAGCTGGCTATTTCTTACGACTTCAGCGAGAGAAAGAACCCTGGCCTCCAACCGAAGAACCGCATGCCGGACCAGACGTATTCTTAGAGCAGACAATAATGCCTCATCTTTTCCATGCAGTGCTGTGGAAGTAGCCGACAGAGCCAGGCAGGCTTGTTTCTCTGGAGCGAAACCAGTTAAGAACTTTGGCCGCACTTTTTGTTCCACTTCTTGTTTCACCCGGCGCGCATGCTCTTTGCGCTCGAGTGATGTGACAGATATTTGCGAGTGGTACAATCAGGCAATGCATATGGTAGTATTTCCGAAACACGACTGACGGAAAACATAACACGTAAGGCTGCGGCAAAACTATTGCCGAAAACTAACAAAGCAAAAAGACATTTCTTTCCAATGTCGCAGTGCCTCAATGTATAAAGCCTTCGGGGTCTGTGGAGTGCTATGAAATCTCTTTCAGCAGTGCACATAACTAGCCGGTCAGAGTATACGAGGAGACAAGGGAAAGGGATAGAGGGATCGTCATTCTTATGGACAGCATTCTTCTTCTGAGAACCTTACTAGAAATACGCGCGTACGCCACATGCTCTGTCCTTCGAGGGCGCTCGAGGGTACTTACGACCAAGGGAGATGGAAAGAAACGAAGGCGATAGAGGCCAGTCAGATTAATGAGATGCCTCCGTGCAAACCAACGATAGTCCAAGCTGAATGGACAAAAGAAGATAAAGGGATAATTGTCGGGAAAGAATGTCGCCTGTGTTACCTTTGTTAAACCAGTTATAGCACACAAGCACGGATAGCTGCGGTTCAGCTGTACATGTGGCGCCATTTGTGAGCTATCGCATCAAAATCAGAGGTTTAACCATGGTCTTCGTGATTATCTCGGTGAGAAAGCGCGCCTTATCACGGAGGGCACAGGTTTAAATTGTGGCGCCATCTGGAAGCCGCCTTGTCAAATGTCATGTTTTACCTTATTCAACCACGGTTATATTAAGCCAAACCACCCGCCACAGTGGCTCAGTTGATAAGACACTCGGTTATTGACCCCGAGTACGCGCAATCCACTGTCATAGTTTTTATATTATTTTATTTGACAGTTGACATAAGGGACGCCTGTTCCTCTACAAATCTAAAACAGCAATTGCGTCTAATATTGCCTAAAAACAACATGAAACAAAATTAAACCAATAGACAATGATTATTGTACACGCGGTAGGCCATCAGACTCTCGGTGAAATTCATTGTTGCGGGACATAAGGCATAGGCACGCACTCCCCATTACGCCCGTGCAACACACCACACTCGCAAATCGCACTGCACTCTAGTATGGGAGCAGCTGCGCACGGTCACGTTGCTGTACCCTGCCGCAATAAAACAATCGACCACTTCCACAGAAACTGGTCTTCCTGCACGAGGACAAGACCTGCACAGGCTTGTTCAAAAAGTCGGGCACGTTTGCGCTGCAGCATTAACGTTGCTCTCTGGATTCAGCCGCGCAAAGATGCACGCAGGAATACATTTAATGGCTAGATTTTAAACTCCAATTGTCGGTCATGCTTTCGTCCACCAAGGCATCAGGACGTCTATAGGCGCCCTATCGAAGCTCAGAGGAGTTTCAAAAGTTTTTGTTTTTTGTCGTTGTATTACTTCAACTATCTCAAGTGAAGCAGTACTGTGAAAGTTTTTGTAATTACTAACTACAATGACGATGTTGTGAAGGTACAAGATTATTAGTCTGAGAGAGTTTCTAGCGAGCGTGCCGCGGCGCCAAGGACTGCCGCGACGGCAGTTATTCAAAGAATTACAGAGGTGGTGCCAGATGACGTCACTTGTTCGCGGGGTGGTCTAAATGTGACCACATGCATTGCGCTAACACGGGGTGCTCCCTTCATAATCTCCGGCGACTCAAACTTCGACGCTAAGAACTCGCAGTGGTTGCCAGTGTTCATGAGCGTATTTGGAGCCACAATTGCTAGCAGCCAACTTGTAACCACTACCAGAAGTGCATCTTGCTTTGATTGCATCTTTGCACGACATGTCGATGTAAACAGCATGAATTAAGTGTGTTACTTTCGTTATCAAATGTCATTAATTACTGTCCAGCGCGGGAGCACAGAGGTAAAAGTTATGCGTGACAGAACATGTAGATTACCGACTAGCCCGAACCCTGACCCTTCTATATTAAAGGTACGTTTCCTCATAAACCGTACTTTGTTTATGGCAAAAAGAATATACGTCATCCCACATGCATTCCTGCCGTAGAACAATGTAGGCGTAGCATGAATTAAGCCAATAATTTGTTAGCGTGAACCCAATAAATGATTTCGTGGTCAGCCATTACTCAGTCGTAGGCTCCGCCCCTTTCTCTGTTGGCTGGTGAATTTGAGAAATCAGTCAGGGAGATTTGCACTTCATCTGGTTCTGACGTTACGAAACAGCTTAGCCAATGAGAGCGACGGCGCAAACAAGGTCGTACAAGATCCTTGGTCGGTGGTGGTGCGCGTGTGAGTGCGTTCAGAACTATTACATCAGGTTCATCACGAAATAGTTTTCTTGTGGCGACGGAATCAAACGTATGGGTCACAACATTTAGTAGAAACTTTAAGTACTTTCCACTGCCCTACAAACATAATAGAGGTTATTAAAAAAAGCTAATAACAACCACACCGCAATAAATCTATTGCTACATACCAGATGAGGAAGATGCGGGACACATGGCGAAACTAAGAGGAAAACCAGGTCTTGTGAGCCGACCCTGCCTCTGTATCATTACATTACATTGCATCGTTTGGAACGTAATAATATGTATACATAAAACTTCCCTTGTCGCAATGAAGTTGAGTCCCACACATGTTTATGTGAAGTTAATCACTACAACTAAGGAGTTTTATCAAATAGTTGAGCTGTGTATTTCAGTGTACTACAGACTGAACAGGAGCGCATGAAAAGATAATGATATATTTCGAGCATATTGCTCAAACTATTATGCCTTTTAATGTGATATAATATGATCAAGAAGGCAGCGAGGTAAAATCGCAGGCGGCTATGTATGAGATTTGTGGTGCCCTAATAGTTTACCACGCTCTGACAGGTAATTATGAGCTATCGCCGTGCACACGGAGAGATTAATTCATCTAAGAATGCCTGACCAACGCTGACAAAAAGAATCGTGACGTGTACAGCTCACGTGAATGCCTTAAAGAGTGTGCAATTTCTATAGTTGTGCAATCCTTAGTTCCATTGTGAAATCTTCGTGTCGCACTCTGCATGGCGAACGTGAAACACCTTTCCACGTGATTATTTTGATGTATTTCAATCCTGCTTGGCATTTATCTCGATCCTTAAAGTTTAAAGGAATGCTTACCATCGAGAGGCAGTCTCGTGACCCCTCAATCGGCATGCCAGGAACCGATGGACGCTTGAAGAGCGAGTGACGTCTCAAGCGGCATGACTGCTCTTATGTAAAGATGGCATACCCACATAATGAATAGTTTTGAGGCAGAGCACGCTTTACAGGCAATTTCAACTTTGTATGCTATAGTGGAGGCAGAAATGTAACGTTTTATAAGAGGGAGTGATACTAGTGAGGACCATAGTTATGGGCTTCATTGTCAGTCGTTGCTAGCCGTGCTCTCTCTCTCTCTCTCTCTGTCTCTCCTCCTCTGTCTGTAGAGAAATTTATCTTGACTGCTGAAGTTCTTTTTCGGTAAACGCGCCTCCCACCGCTCACGTTTTGGCTAATTGTTAATCCCAAAGAGCAAGGAAATTTGACACCGTCTGGCTTACGTACCATTTTTTGTTATGAATTTGAAAGCCTTACTTTGCTCGTGCGTGGTGTGTGCAGAAAGTGTGACCGCTGAGTGGCAGCAAAGCATAGCCTGGGTCGTATCAAAAAACGTGAAGTAACCGCTCGTTGCGCAGCGTTTAGGGTGACGTCACACAATTTCGCTTACCCTTTAGCATCCATCCGCTAGTTAAATTGGAGGCTAGATTCGATGGGGATTCAAAGCCATATCTCTAACTTCAATTGTTTATTGTTCATTGTATGTTTAGGTGTCCACCAAGAACACAGAAAGATAACATGTCTTTCCTTAACCCCACAACCAAAATGACAAAAGTCATTTAATAATTTTACAATCTCTGCACCAGTTTTTCAATGTTAGATCGACAACGAAAACTATGACAAACCATGCCAAATACTGCTCTCCAGCGTCTTAACCGGTTTGTGCAGACCTGAATATCTGCTTTTTTTTTTTTCTGTCTGATATTTTTCAGGCTCAATTTCGTTCCAGTGAGTGCATTAATCAAGAGCGAAGCTTAAAACTATTGTATATTTCTTCGTTTTTTCGTGTTTCGCCTCACAGCAGGGTTCTCGTGTTTTAGCGAAAGCTGGTGCTCCTATTCGTACCAAACATTCGTCCTCCATTGCTTGTTTCGTCCCTGATATGTCTCATGTTCAAGCATAAGTGGGCATCAGCTTTCATAACGCAGAAAAGCACCCATGAGTAAAACCAACAGGGGCCACGGTTTAAAATGGCGGGTCTTCAAATGCTGTTGACATCCCACGACATAAAATTAGGTCGCTTGGTTGTCCGTTGGTCCAAATTTCAGGTTCCCAATCAGATCCTTACAGTGGGCGCATCCCGGCCCAAGCGTGTTCGGCGTCCTTTTCCGGGATTGCATTCTAGCTGAGCAACCGGGCGTTATGCGCATCAGCGAATTTTCCGCGTGGGAGAGCGCCGACGTTGTGCTGGCAGCAGCGATTGCGGGACTGCTCGACGCTCTCCGACGACGCACGTCGTCCGCACATGACGCGCCTGCCATCATTTCTGCCGGCACGTGCACTCCTGTGCGCGCCGATCGTGCCCTCGTTTCTTGGCGAAAACACAGGCGGCAATGTTCCTAGTGTCGCAGTAGGAGCAGCGAATGGAGCCACGTGATATTTCGATGCGCACTGGCTAATGCGATTATTGAAAAAACAGAAACAAAGCTCCTCCTTCTTTTTTTATTCAGCTGTCCAACGTTGTGCTGTAAGAAGGACTGTTACACAGTGAGAGCCTGAATAATACTGCCATTTTAGTGTTACAAGTCTTTTTGTTCGTTTTCTGCTACTGACACAAAAACTGAAGCAAACTTACGTCCCTGATTCATGTGTATGAGACGATAGTGTTAACGGCTGCCGTCCTCAGCCTTCCTTTGGAATACTCGTTCGTGTACCGGCATTTTGTAACTGGCCTAATTAAATCGCAATATCTTAATAAATATCTTAATTTGGGCTTATAAATATCACACATACTCGCTAGCACACGGTTGTAATCTACTACATTGTTTGAAAGACCACCCAGCATAGATATAATGTCCCACTTTAATCAAATGCATACTAAAGTGTTTGCTTTGTGTCGGGGCAGGATGCAGGAATTCAACGGTCTTGTTCGGTTCCAATTCTTTCTCGCTCCAATTCGAATCGAGAAACCCGAGTTGGTAGCTCTTTCCAAATCGTGACGACATGCCGCAATCCTACGAACAGTGAGTGCCCGCCCATGTCACCTGCCAGCAACCAGCTGCCGGGGCAAAGCCCGTGGTTTTTCGCTCACAACGCCGGATTGTCTCCAGAAAGGGGCCTTTAACACTGTCGCGTTACACTAATTCAATACTATTAAAATATAAGGCTTATTAGTTACGTATAACGTGATAGCATTAAAATCCGCTTGTTCTAGAAAATCAGGCGTTGGCGTTGCCGGCGCTGCCAGCGTTGTCGAAAAGCTAAGCGAAATAATTACGAGGGACTTTAGCGACTAAAGTAGTGAAAGGCGAAAGCCTGAGTGCCGCATTCTGCTACTCAACTGGCACCAATTACACATAATTTGTGTATTCATTAACTAATTAGGTAAATAATACCCCATTAAGTAATAAATTAGGCATTAATTAGTTCATAATGAGTTACCAAATTTCTCATTATTTAGTAGGGAATAATTTATTAGTCATTAGTAAGTCATTGCTCATTGATTGACATGTGGCAATATAAGGCACACATTCGCACATACTGTAGTGGTGCTCTGTGATTGGTCGAGACCTCTATGACGTCATCCCGCCTCGGCCATTCAGAGCCGCTGCAAAAGCGGAACACATTATGTCCACTAGAGCATAACCCATTAAAGGCTTTCGCCTTAAAAATTAGATGGTCTCTTAGATGTCTTTTAAGAGGTGAATGGCGAAAGCTTGCCCTTCCTCACCTATCGTTTACCTCTCATCGTTTGCCTCTTATCGGCATTCGTCGCAGTGCTACATATAAATATAATTGGTTTACAGGAAAGGAAAGGCGCAGTATCTATCATACTTTCTCCGGCAAGTGTGAGTTTGGACGGTGTACCATCGCTCCTGTCTCGTGGCGTGCCTTGGCGCGCATTCAAGTGTGGCATTGTAGATGCCAGGAACGCTCAGTTCAGTTCAGTCGTTCAGTCGCGTCCGACTCTTCGTGACCCTATGGACCATGTCACGCCACGCTCTCCGGTCTCTCACTATCTTCCTAACATCACATAACTTCATCTGCAGTGCCTCGAGGATGCCATCTAACCATCGCGTTCGTTGCCTACCCCTTCTCCGGCGACCCTCAACCTTTCCCAACACCAAATCTTTCTCCAGCGACTCCTCTCTTCTCATCAGATGACCAAAGTAGCTGAGCTTTAACTTTAGAATTTGACCCTCCAATGAGCAGTCAGGGTTTATGGTCGCCAATATTGACTGATTTGATCTTCTGGCAGTCCAAGGAACTCTCAAGAGTCTTCGCCAGCACCACAATTCAAACGCGTGAATTCTTCGGCGGTCAGCCTTTTTCAGCCAGGAACGCTAGACAAGAAGTAATCTCATGGAATCCCGCGGAATATGACTGATCCCGCACACAGATTCAATGTACAATTCTCGCGCATGGAATTTCACTCTATGAGCCTAGAAAGGTTTTCGCCTTAACATTACGGGCGTTACTTTGAAAGGTGGCAGTTGGCAGGTGACACAGCCGTACACTAACTGGCTATGCCGGCTAGAACGTCACGAGATTATATGATATGGTAGAGTTTGTAGGTGCTACCGATTCGGGCTCCCCCTTTCAGGTGAGAAGCTGAGATGGTGATCCTGCCTAACAGAAGCCTTGGATGCCAAGTTAAAATGCTGCTCCCAGGCCACGGAGGTACGTTTTTCCAGATAGGATAAAACGGGGCTTTAAATGTACGTCGGGTGGTCTTTCACACTATTACGTGGGAGCAAGCGATGTAAATAAGCGACTGAATAAAAAAAGGACGACGCAATCACATGATGAGATGTGCTTTAATGGCGATGCAATGTGCTTTAACGCTCCGCCCCGAGCCACTGCCTTCTTCGTTGGGTTCGTATTCGCAGCAGTATAATGGAATAGCGTATGACTACGCTAATAAGTAGGAGTCACCCAAAAAATAATAAGTAGCTTTGGATTTCTTGCGTTCATCACGTAAATACAAACAGAGGATACCAGAAATTTATAATACCGTTGATAAGCATTTTGACAGATTTTTCAGGCTGTGGAAGTTTGGTGAGGATACAAAGTTTCGCAACCTATTTTACGTAATAATTGGCCTAATTAATAAGAATGATTGAAACAATTGGTTCTATATTTTAATGGCTTATTATATTTTGTATGTTTTGTTCGTGATGGAAAGTAACATCTGGTGCAATGAAGTAAGAGCAAATCTGTGCCAGGTAGCATCCACTTCAGATTTGAAAACGAGAATGTCTTTTGCATGTCATTCTTGGGTACAATGTGCCCAGTCCGGCGTTTGCGCTCAATTCGATCACAGATTGTGTTCTAGTGTAGCCATTGTTTACTAATCTAAGCGCGAAAGGCATGTACGCGAAAGAGAATCCGCCAAAGAAGACGGTGCGAACGGGAGCCTATAACGCTGTGGCGTCATGCCTTGAAATTTGGAACTTAAAAGTCCCCCATGACTTCCCATATATTATACAAAAATCATCAAAAAGCTCAACATCTGCTGGCTGGCTTTGAAGTTCAGGAAACGGAAAAATATTGAGCGAACGCAAAACGTTTCATGACGTCAAGAGCTTCCTCTCTTCACTTTCAAGTGTGCTCGCGTGTTCGCAGCACTTCTGATAAGAAGTCATGTACCGCCAAAGTTGTGCGCAAAAAGGTTTATTTGATCTATGTCGCCACATTAGAAAACAAACTTCCGTTTCACAAAGTGATAAAGAAATTTCCTGTTTGACGTCTTAATCATTTTGTTACATGAAGAAATCTGCTGCAGAAAAACTTACGCCTCTCTCATATTTCGTTCAAATGTTATACTTATGTTATTCCAGTTCAACCAGTAGAACTCCAAACGCGGCCTATGCCTTCTAGGTACAGAACCTTGAGGTGCGTTAAATTGAGCGAAAGCACTCTGTACAACACGCTCTACACATGAAGGGGGGAGGTTACGTAGGGGCATCCTCGACAGAGTCAAGCCCCAGTGCATAATGACTCCTGATCATATTAACTTTAACGAAGTGCCTGCATCGGAATTGCCAAAGTGGAAACGAGCGATTTAAAAGTTTAATTTTGGAGTGGCCGCTTGAAGGCGGCCATGTGACCTTGCCTGTTGTCTTGTTCTGACACTGTGATACAGTTTCTTACTCCAGTAATGAAAACACAAGTGCAGCGAATATTTTAATGCAACTCGCAGTAAAGGTGGTTTCCACACCACACCTTAGCGGCTTGCAAGAACAGGGACCTCTAACGTGTGGTGAAGACACATCAATCTACTGGTAATGAGAAACAATTTCAGAACAAGGGGACGACCTGCCAAACGAGCCAAATGGGAACTCATGAAAGGTAAGAATGGACACAGCCTTAGGCCGTGTAGGTTTCGGGCGCAATACCAATATGTATGCAGGCCAGTAGAATTATTGTTAAACTGTCTGCTTTTCAGAATTTGTTTTCCATGTTTCTCGTTGTGCGAACTCTGTAAGTTCTGTAAGATTTGAAAGTATGTAAATTAATCTTGTATGTTTTTTTTTTATTACGTATTGAGGCATGAAATAAACTAAGACTTTTGGGGAAAACCACCAATGTATTGGTGGTTTTCCCCATTACAAAGGTTCAGCTGAAATGTGTTCACCTAAAATGACACAGTTCATGGTTTCTTGGCTATAACAAGCTTAGCATTGGGTCCTGCGTAAAGAACCTTGTTCACTGCATACCTTTCTGATGGATGTATATACTCATTACTACCGCGTTATTTTTCATCGGCAAGCAGCTGACGAGAGTTAACATTTATATTTGAGACCAGTTGAGTGCATAGTGAAATATTTTATTGCTTTCAATCGTCTCATATAATTGAACTATCCTTAAAACTATCCTTCACACGAATGTGATGAAGGAAAAATACCAAGCTCAAAATTTTCAAAAACGTCAGATAGGTGGCGACACACATAAAGCGAGAATACATTCAACTGCGACATTTCTGCTCCACGATGTGCATAAATTTTCGTCCATTTGTTCACCAGGTGGATGTAAAACATAAATAAAAACTCAAGGGGTGCACACAATTCTGATTAGGGGCAGTAATGCGAAGGTATTTACGTATCGTCATTTTTGTATTTTCACTTCCTATTTCCCATTTAATTTTTATTTCTTTATTCAAGTTTATTATTTTCAACATGCTTTTATTACTTGTTTCATTCAAAAAACGCCCTCCAGCGTTCTTACTCTAGGCAGGGAAAATTATGAACCCGTTCGCGGGGAGACGGTGCGAAGTATTAGCTAGCGCGCTCGGCTCTGACACAAAAATTGCGGTACGAACCCGTTCGCGGGGAGACGGTGCGAAGTAGTGGCTAGCGCGCTCGGCTCTGACACAAAAATTGCGGTACGATGTTTGGCATGGACATGTTTTTTCTTTAGTGTCGGTTCAATCGCACAAGCTTTCATGGCAGGCTCTGTCCTCTCACTCTGCTCACACACTATTATGCAGCAACTCAAGCAACAAGAAATGCTTTCGCATTAATATGTCGGAAATAATGCTTAACTGGTTACGAGCCCATGATCCTACGGCACATGGCCCGGGAGTGGGCGAAGGTATGTACCGCAGCTCCGCTATCGACATGTTGTGCTTGTGTACCTTTGTTGGATGCATTTCCACTTCCAGATATGAGCGGTCTAAGTAAACCTCCAAGAGTCGAAGCTTTATGGCGCCGACGGGCGCACGAAAAATAGGAACCGAGCCAATAAACACGAAGGCAAGGTCACGAAAGACGCTACATGTACAATAGGAATACACTAGCAGGACATTTAGGCTGCGCATTTAAGGGTATGACACGATAGCGGGTAAGATCGTTCACTTACCGCAGTGAGCAAAAGTGGTATGCTCCACGCGCTGCGAGAAAACTGCCCGTCAGATTTTTCTGACAGAGGAGCAGTTATTCCTGAGATATGCATAAGGTATCCTCCTTGATATACTTGCCATCTTGATGTCCAGGGAATCTTCTCTGGCACATCTTTTCTTCCAAAAGAATTCAATAGTTGCGGTTCGCGTGGAGTAAACCACCTTTGCTCACGGGTGTACATGTACTCGATATCCAAGATCACTGGAAGAACAATACTTGTTCCACTTTCTCATCTCAAACGAGCAATTCGAGGTTGCAGCTCCTCCCAGATTTCTGACATCACATTATTTGGTGTCTGATATTTCTGATATCATTATGTTCCCTGAGTGATCTGATTTAGTGCCCCGAATATCAGAAAGAAGCAGCATTCATTGTAGAAACGCGATGCGCAGGGACGAGAAACACAGCCAAGAAGCACTAAAGCCACACGGGCGCTGCAAAACTTTGATAAAAAGAAGCAGTTGGCGACTTTGAATGGAGAATAAATTGCTGAGATGGATGGAAATGACTTTGCGGGAATTTTGTGTACGGAATGTAACGATACACAGTACAGGACGTGCGGTATTCCGGACGTTGCAGTGCTTGACCGCAATTAGAATGGTAATTAGGTCACTATCTTTATCGTAGAGCCACCTCATGGTATAAGAAAGTAAATGGACTGCACACGTGAACGCACGCCCGCGCGCGGGTGAAAAGAACAAGGCAAGAAGTGGTACTCACGACCGTAGAGCCTTCTCCCGGCGTCCTGACCTCTTGGGGTGAGCGACAGTTCCTGGTGATAGCAGATGCGATCGACGAGGACACTGAGGTTAGACATGCCGCTGAGTCGGACTTGGAGGAGGTGTTGTCCCCTGTCGAGGCCAGCAGCGCCACACGGTCGTCGTCCTCTTCTTCCTCTTCGTCCTCCTCTTGAGGCTCGTCGTCTTGCGGGTCGGTGTCGCTGTCCGGCTGTTGTGGCCAGGTGCCCCATGTCTGGTGGCTGAGGATGGGCAGCTGGCACACGAAGCACAGGGAAGACATGCACCGCGCGCCGCCGTCACCGGCGACCCCCCGTGCGCCTGCGCCACGCGCGCCACCACGTCATCGCCGATTCGTCGGTGCCGCCGGGCTCGACCTCGCTCGAGGAAAGAGTGACGCGCGCTGGTCTCAGATCCCCGCTTGTACGGCTTCCAAGTTGTGCGCGAGCACCCGGCAACCTGTTTCTCGACTCTTCTTGTGATTACGGCTCGCTCGGATCTAAAGTCTGGTCAGCCTGTGAGAAATGCACCGTAGACAGATGATGAAGGTTAGAAGCGGAATAGAGTAGCTAGCGCTATGGTGTTGTATCAGCTAGGTGGGCAAAGGCAGACAAAGAAGCATGTTCCAGGTGTTTTAAGGAAGCCCACCGCTAAGTTTCAGAAATAGGCTGTTTAAAGTACGCAGACTGCTTCTGCGGCACAATGATACCAGTGTTGCCTAGGATAAGACATAATTGGTTTTTAACCTTTTCAATTAGACGCCTGGGTGTAGTTGGAGATGTGTAGCTGACCGTTCGAAATACCCATACAAGATTTTTTGGGATTGTTCTGGGAGCTGTGGTTGAACAAATTGAGGCCATCTTTCGCCAAAAGACGCACGCTTTCTAAAATCTCGCATCCAGAGAAATGCACGCAGCCAATGTGAGGCGCAGCTGTCACATGACCTTCTCCGTCACCAGTAGGCGACTAACTGACTGAAAAACGTTGTCGTGAAATAAAGGAGACGGATGTGCTAGTAGGGTCCCTAGTTGGGGACTCCAGTGGACGCGAGCTGCGCGCAGCGACAAACGCCGCACAGAACGCGGGAAAAGTAGGTTATATACCTCTGCAGGTGTGGCTTTGAGCGCGGGATTTTGGACGGCGCAGGTGTTTTAGTGCAAGACAGCTAAAATTCTTGAAACTACAGCGCCACGGATAACCGCGTCCTCGAGAATATAAGGACTTACACGGCTAATAGTAATGGCCGGGTGCAAAATCTCTAAATACAACCAGATGCTTAACTATTGTAGGTGAAATTTTAGTTATTTGCAGTTAATCAGCTCACCATAGGTAACATTAATGATCTCTTATCTGATGTCTGCTATCATGAACTGGTATTATCGCTGGGCAGATGCCGCTTTCGTATACCTCTAAAAGCCTATATTACAAATATAGTGGTAGGTTTCCCTAAAACACCTGGTATAGGACTACGCAAGACGCAATAAAACGTTCAATGATCGCGCATTCAATATCAAAATTGGCCAATTGCTGCGGAAGCATGGAATCCTAACCTTCAGCGCAGATATTGTTGTTCTGCCTGCGCAGTGTCACTAAAGGTAGACAAAGCCAACAAAAAAAAAGTCTGGTGGACACTAAGGCTTCGTCTTTAAGGATATGATGCGATGCCGTTATGCTACAAAGCTACCATGTTATCCAGCTACCGAGCGTAGGCGATCACAAGACATATAAAATTCCGCTTTAACCAAGCCGTAGGAATGTACCTGTGTCGACTAGGTGTAGAGTACCAGCCTAGACATCCAAGAGCACTGAAAGGTTGATTCATGTTCCACCCTCCCACCTTAATGCACAACCCGAGTGACAGCTCTTCCCAACTTTATGATAGTATGCGGTCTCGTTAGGTTGCACAAACCATCGAATAAATCTTGCTAGTCACCCTGCTTCTTACAATAAAGGAGCACCTCCGGCGCCGCATACGTGCTCTAGTCCCCCCGTGTGCGGTAACCCTCCCCAGCGGTCTTTCCCTGCTCAGAGGAGGTTGCGCTACGGTGGATCCGGGTCGGGGTTGCCCTCACACCTGCTGTAACACGAACATAGCCTCAATACCAATATTTATATAAACGTCCAGGATGTCCTGTATGCAACTCCCAAAATAATGAGGCAGATATTTACCACTTGTTGTGGGTTTGCCCGGCACTGACGCCGACGAGAGTTCGGCGCCTGATGGCAGTGGGCCTTTCGCCGAGCGACCCATCTTCGTACATTGCTTGGACGTAAGGGCCTTATCGTCGTTCTCTCTAGAGCTTTAATATAACGGCCAACCTCTTTTTCCTTTCATTTAATACCCCTTTTAATTTTCTTTCTACATATTCCTTCATGCCCTGAGTCAATGAACAACGTTATTAAAAGAATCTTGCTAGTCCTTGCAGCTGCCAGCTACGCCCGACAGCACCACGCCCGTGACTTTTAGCTCACAAAGCTGAAAATGCTGACTCTGAATTTTCTGAATAACGAAGTATTTATGCTCTCACGTTATAATAGAAGTAAGTGTAAACATGCTCTATCTCAAAAGATTGACTGAACACTTCATTCTGAAGTACGAAGCAGTACGAAAACACACTGAGGACGTCTAGCGCCCCAAATGAATAAATATTTAAACACTGCCAACGTGATTTTGCAGATTCGACAAGTCAAGGAATGCCGCTTACGTAAGGAACCAAAAATGTCCTAAACTTATCTGATGCCGAGGCAGCCGAACGATTTTATCTCGATTCTAGCTCTCTTTTGCCGGCTAGTGTGAGCATCTTTTCTTAAGAGACAGGCGAAAAACTCTTCGCCTGCGACGACTAAAAGTAATAAAGCACTATTCGTAAGAAGCAAAGGAGCTTCATATTTCACGCCAACCTCTGCGCGCATCCAAGCCGACGGCTTTCCGCACAACTAAACTCATTTCGGCCTCTCCGAATTGTGAGCGGGAATAAAATAGAATGGAAAACACAGACGTGCGAGCATCAAGCGCTTAAGTGCACGCTCTCATTCCAAAATAAAGAAATAGATTTCCTCTCTTGTTTCCTGCTATATTTGTGCTCTATGTTTTTCCGCTCGCCTTCTGCTCTGGAAATGCGTAACACAGTTTGCTGCTGCACTTCCCAGGAGAAAATTCGACGTCACAAAAGGAAATGTGCTCCTCACAGCTCTCGGCGCACTCAGGCGAGCATCTTGAGCGGCGCTTCCCCCATCTCGCCACGTTTCCTTCCTTGGCGCACTATTCCCCGAGCGCCAGATATATCGGGAGAGCAACAACAAATAAATAAAGGCAAGAATCTGAAAGAAACGAGCGGGGATGCCGGTGCACTGGCGAAGTTATCCAGTAGGCCGCACCTTTTGTTTACCCAAGGGTAGCGCTGATGACGTTGGGGCGTGGAAGGCCAAACCTGGCTCGCGCAAAGCCTTACTTCTGATCCCCTTCGTTCATGTCCCCAACTCAATCACCATAGACCCGGGCGTTTTTTCTTTTTTTCTCTCTTCTCTTTCCTTTCTGCTTAGGGAGGTAGACGCGCAAAAGGGTGAAGCGCGTGCGCTTTCTCTTTTGGCATCCATGTAGTGTGCACAGAGCCTAGTGAGGGAAGCATCGGTGATAGAAATGGCCTGGGGTGAGGGAGCGCCTCGGGCAGGGCAGTGGAACGCAGGCAAGAAGAGCAAGAAAAGGGGAAGAGCGCCGGTGAAAGTACTGCGCGATGCGTACGTTGATTCTAACTGGTCCCGAGGTTTCGTCCCTCGAGACAGGCATGAGCAAAGCACGTCCGTGAGGCATCGTTGTTTTCGCTGAAAAGCTGAAAATACCTGCGCTCTTCGGAAGAGAAGGTGGTTTGCCATCAGCGGTGCACTTTGAAACAATTCACCGTGTGATCTAGTGGGGTGTTTTTGTTTCTTCACTCGTTTTTATTTTATTGAGCCATTCTGTTTGTACCATGAAATACTGATGAGAGGGGGAGGTTTTGATATAGTAGCAATTCTTTCTGTAAAACCACGAAGGCTATGAAATTTCGAAACTTTTTCTTTTATTCTATAGTTTAACAGTTCCTTGCGCAGGCAGCCTAACACTTAAAATGATCTTCTTAACCTAAAGAAATCTATCCGCTCGCCTTCTGGTCCCAACAAAGAGAAACATAAATATGCATTTTTATTCTTATTCTAAAGATCAGAAGAAAAAAACGCGCACTCCAATATTCATCCTAGTTTTCCAATATCCACTTGAAAAAAAAAATTGGGGGCGGCCTAGCCTTTCACGTCGACGCGACAGAGCCTCTAATACGACTTTTTAATTCCAAGAAGTTCTGTATTTGTATTTTTAATTATTTGATGTTCGAATATTAACGTCAGTGTAACATTCGTACAAAGCCAAGACCCATGATAGTGAACCCATGCGGACCGCAACGTGTGAAAAGGCATGAAGGTAATGAGGCGTGTAATGTGTGGCAACTATTATTGATGTCGTCAGCAATTCATATAGAAAACCTTCATGATAATTATCACTTGAAAAAGACTATGACTTCACAATGTCATGACAAAATCATAGAAAGATTATCTAAGCATAGTGGAGTAGTATGTACTATCTAATAATTTACGTCGTCAACTAATTATGACATTATGTAATGCGAACTATTATTTGCAATAATGACGATGTCACTAGCGTCATGACAAAGCCTTATGACACGGATGAGTTCACATGACCAGGAGGACTTGTAAAAAGGGTATGACGTCATCAAGTCACGTGGCATTCACATGACCAGGGCCCGCTTGCACAAAACAATCTTAAGACTGTCTTAGCTAAGTCCAGACTTAACTGGAGTCTAAAGAATAGGCCACTAGCATGGCCGCTTAAGACTGGAGTCAAGACTGGGCTTCAGTCCTGACTTGAATAAGTCGCTTGTATGATTACGACTATAATGCTGTCTTGGTTAAGACACAAGGACGCCAGGTGTCTAAGTAGAGAAATTAGGGAAATACAGGGATGGGCTGGCACTGTCCCTGCTGTAAGATGTACACATTCCGTCAATTTTGCGTTGTGTAAAATCCGTGCCATTGCATTTTGCGGCTTAAGATTGTGTTACGAGGAAAAATGCCCCAAGCGGTTGCTGAGGCCGTTCTGGGAAGCCACTCTGGTGAACATGAACCCGAAGCGTTCGACGTTCGGAACACGAGCCGTCTTAAATAAGCGTGGTCTTTCTAAAGACACCATTTAAGTCTGGGCTTAGCTCGGACTTTATCGTCCAAGCCGGCCCTGGATTCCATGCAAAAAAGTGATGCCGTCGTCAAGTAACTTGAGAAAGTCACATGAGCAGGATGACGCAAAAACACTGAGGGTCAAGTCACATGAGCAAGATGACGCACTAAAATTGAGGATGTCACCAAGTCATGTGATAAAGTCGCACGACAATGGGGTCACGGAAAAAGTGATGACGACGCGTCTAGTGTTCCAACAGCAACAGCAACGCTCAGGCTTTCGCGTTTCTCCTGTGCATAGTCTGCAGTGCTCTCCAACTTTTTTCGTTCAATTCTTCTTGTTCTCTGAAATACTTCCCTTGAGGAACCTTATTGCCAATTTCGGCTTTACTTGTACTCTTCCCCGATTAGTGAGTGAGTGAGTAATACCTTTATTTAGTTTTCGGCACGGTTTAACACAACCGGGCCTAGGACTCCCACGTGGGAACGTCCAGATCTTGTCTCTTCGCCGCCTCGAAGGCCTACTGGACGGCCCAGCGCTGGTCATTGAGGCTGGAGCGCGGACCATCTCGACGAGAGGGTTTCTGGATTAACACCTATCCCTTGTGCCTTACACTCTCAGAGTATGTGTTTAAGCGGGGTTATATTTGTCTTGGAGACCTTGCACGTGTTGGTGTTGTATATTTCGGGCTGAATCCTGTTATACTGCAGCAGGTTCGGGTATGTGTTTGTAATAGATATGGCTTGAGGCTACCCTCTCCCGATTCGTAAGCTTTATTTGAATATGCGTTGTTCGAAATTCCCTTATGACATGTTGTTGCGACTTGATGACCCTGTCAACCACTCAGGATTCTTCCATACCGCTGTCTACGGCGGAAGCAGCTTTACGGCGGACCGAGCTATATAGGCTATCTTGTAATAAAAATGTATATGCTACCAAGTTTATAGACGCTATTAAAAAAGGAGAAAAACCACACACTCTACTTCTCATTTTTGAGTTTCCTTTTTGCGATGCATTTTTTTTTTTGTGTGTGGGCATACGTTTCCTAAAAATATTCTGTGAAATACTTCGGAGGTTTGCAAAAGCTATTACGTTTAAACTACTCACTTTAAACTTAGCAGCCTAGATTAGTTAGCTTAAACTTAGTTGCCATCGTTTAAACTTAGTAACTGTGTAGACGACTGCGAGCACGGTCATCTGGACAGCCAGGTCATAACCTATATAAAAATACCTTCAGCTAGCGTCATTATATTTATACTAGGAAAGCGGTATCGAAACGACATAGGATGGTAAATTGAACAAACGCCATAAAGAAAGTATAAAATAGTGTTTTCAGAGGGTCACAAATGCGTTTGTTTTCAATTTCAGCGCTCTCTCCATCAATCTCAGATTTCAGTTGGGCTATACCGCAACACTCTCGCAAAAACTCTGCAGGTGGCACGCAGAGAAAGTTGAACTGAACGTATCAAATCGGATTCCATTCTTTATGTTCAGAACAGAACGAAACAGACGCAGCAAGCTATGGCCACGGGATAAACCTCGTCTTTCATTTTATTTTGCCCATCCTTTTCCACAACTGTAGGGAATACAATGTTTCCGTGCTACCAGAAATAAAGGTGATCGAAAGTTTCGCAAAACCATACCTCTTTCCCCCAGTGTCTCTCTCCTCCGCACCACCTGGTCATCGTTTCTATTCAGCCGTCGACCCTGTGGGGCTCCTCATAAAGGGTCCCGGACGAGCTGAGCAATCTCATTTCGCCCGTACACGATCGCCGGCTACCGGTGGCTGTTATTCCCTAATCTAACTCGGCGCGAACGCCGCCCTATACCATCGTTCTCCTCCGCACATGCCACGCCGCCTCTCTCCGTTCTTTTCTTCGCGCCGTTCACTGTCGAACTATTTACCATTGTCCGGCACGGGTGGATGGCGTGCCCCGGATTCTATAACGTATCGCGGCGGCAATTCATCTTCCTCAACGGAGGGCCCATTCTTGTAGGCGTCCCGGTTCGCCGCCTCCATCACAAGCTTTGGCCTGGGTGCTCGTCACCCCTGTGCGCGACGATCTGTGCGTCGCTGGCATCGCCTCGCTTCGCATAGTGGCGTGCTTCCCTCGCTCCGCGTTCTTTCAAGGATTCCCGAGTGCACCTCAGCCTCCCTCTCGACCGCACTGCACCTCTCTCTTTTCCCCAAAAGAACCACGCAGCGCTGAGGATGGCGAGCCAGGCTGCAGTCAGTAATGTGGCGAATTTACAGCCAGGTCCGTACGTCCTGACAGTTCTTACCTGGCCAATGCTCCCGTGTCCACCTAATCGCGGCAAGTAAACCATGGAGTCAGTCAAACACCGCAACGACGTTTTTTTGTTTATTTAAAAGCTTAGCTGTTCACTAGAGCAAAAGGACCCGCTGTGCTGCACAGTTCTACTGACACTAAGAGCACCCCCCTTCTTGTCAAACTCTCTCCTTCATCGTTGTTCGTACAATGTTTCCTCACACTGCTCCTGCGCTTCGTTGTTGCCGGCTTGATCACGCATTGTAAGGTGTATCTAAACGATGGACTGGGCCGCTGACTGGTCACGTGTTGGTGACCACCCTCGGCCCGGCCCGCGACAACATCCACACGGTGGCCAAAATTGCAGCCGACAAGCCGGATCAGGAAGCCGGCTAAAGGTTTACACCATTCACCTCGTTTCACAATACCGAGCTAGGCGAGCACCTGGAAAATATTCATGTGCAGTACTGGATTAATTATCTAACCAGTGACGTACTTAGATGAAGCGCAATCCGAACAACGTACCTATGTTTATGTTGACAGTCCTCCATTAATTCGTTTAATTCCAGATGCAGAAATTAGGACGATAAGCACCAAGTCACCATACGCGGCCGGAATAACCGTGGTTATGCTTGTAACCGAGGCTACCGAACTTATTAGCAATTAACGTGGACCATTAAAACGAATAGCAGTTCACCGCTGCTACAAGTCTTGCAACCGTCAGCCCTTGGGTGTTCAGCATAATGAAGATGCGTTTACAAACATATTAGTTATTAATAACACCATACCGTGTGTGGAGTGCCTTTCGAATTGGCCGGCAAGGGTGCGCTCAAACATCATTCGATGCCCTGTTCCTACCACTGTGATGCACCTCCCGCAAGCTGTCACCAACTGCACTACACAGGCGGATATTCCTTTGCGCTGGCTTGCGTAGTGAAATAGTTTTTATCTAGAATAATAAGCCCCCCTTTAGCGAGGATCGCCGACTAATACAGAGTGGCTGGTAGGAGTGATAACGAGCAAGTTTCCGCTTGCAGCTGTGCAGCTGCCGCCTGTACAGCGCCGGGCAGTTCGTTCTTCTTGCACCTACCATAGCTCTGGTAAAGTCCAAACCATCGTTCGCTTTGGCTTCGATGCGAAACAATCTAGACCTATATGAGGACTAGGGCGCGCGCGGCAGCGGCGGTGCGCGCGGCAGCACCGTTCCGGCAAGCTCGCGGCCTTCGAAATAGCACGTGTTGATATTACGAACTCATCTACTTTCATGGTGTAGCTGGTGCCCGACCATTTCGAAAGTTTTTCATCAAACACGCCACTGCAAACATTTTTCCGAGACGCGACGGACGGGGTCGCAATAGTGCTGAAAATAGGCTAAAGAAAAAGCCTTCGGACGCCACTCAAGGTATTGTTGTAAATGCAACACTACGACAGCCAATGCGAGACCTCTGGTGGCCGCAGCTCGAGAAGAAGAAGAAGAAGAAGAAGAGGAAGAAGTAGAGGAAGAAATAGAGGAAGTAGAAGAGGAAGATGAGGAAGAAGAAAACGAAGAATAAGAAGACCAAGAAGGAGAACAAGGAGAAGACCAAGAAGAAGACTAAGAAGAAGAGGAAGAAGAAGGAGAGGAAGAGCAAGAAAAAGAGGAAGACGAAGAAGAAGACCAAGAAGAAGGCGAAGAAGGGGAACAAGAAGATGAAGACAAAGAACACTTGGTCACCTGCAGCTAATGCTTTCGCTCTACATTCGGTTCAGTAGCGTTGAACCATTCTCATTTTTTACTACGTTCTTTAGTGATCTTGAAAACATGCGCAAAGCCTACGTTGTTGATGTGGTCTAGCTTATGCGTCTTCCCTCCGCTCACAGACGCCGCCCGGTCCGTGGTCCGCGGCCCGGGAAAGATGCCACACGGACCAGTTCTGGCCGCTGGCCAAGCTTCACGTGACGTCCCACTGCTGGTTTATGAAGTCCACGCACGAGAAGTCATCATTTTTCTTCACTTCGATAGCGTTGGTATGTCACCGTCTCTCTTGAAACGGCCGAGGCAGTGAGGCATCGCATGATTAACAACCTGCATAAACAACAGACTACAAATGCCGCAACGGACAGTGTGTGCTCCAAAATACGTCTGAAGTCATGAAGATTTATCTTCGCCAAAATTTGTTCTTCCACACTGCTTGCAGCTTCTGATGTTTTCCTATGCTTTATTTCTTCTTCTGCCGATATGCAACTGCAGTGAAAGAAACAATTTCAGCCATAAGGTAGAGTCGGGCGCAAAAGCGGTAAGACCGCGAGAACCACTACGATTTGTGTATTTCTGTACAAGAATGCTCGCCTGACGCAAGTTCTCGAGCAAGCAGTAAGTTCACATTATGCTTATCTCGAGGCCATATACTGCACCGTCAGAAACCACTGGCATGCAATACATTGCTGCCAACTTTGCCAACTCTGTATAATAATAATAATAATAATAATAATAATAATAATAATAATAATAATAATAATAATAATAATAATAATAATAATAATAATAATAATAATAATAATGATGATGATGATGATGATGATGATGATGATAATCAGACTTTATTTATAATGTGCGCAGGAATAACCATATATGGTCTTGGTGCTGCAGCACAAAGAATAAAGAAATGAACTCGCAAGATTTACACACACAGATAGAAGACAAACAAAGAGGAACGAATAACGCATTAAATGGAATTTACGTAAGTCACGTAGAGGATGAAAACAAGCACTAAGATGTTTTGAAAAATATAACACAATAAAGCATCCAAAAGAGGAAGGAGCAAAATACAGTCAAATACAATACATAAATAATTGAAACCGCTAAAAAGGATCAGACACGAAAGTCTTATCTTAGCCGTTACTTGACTGCGGAGCATACGAAACTCCCTCTACGTAGACTGTTTTCTAGATTTGGCTTGTTTTTTTTTCCAGGCCTCCTCTCTTAGGTAGCAAATTTCTCAACATATTATTCCTTGTCCATTTGGTTTCTGGCTTTCTTTCCTTGAGATTTGTTGCTCATTTCTGACACATGTTATTAAACTCTTTCAGCAGTAATTGATACAATTCAATTTTATCAGGTGTAGGAAAAGAATTTCAATTGTATTTTTGGATCATATTATCCGCCTGTTTCTTCTCAACAATAGTAATGTGCTGGTGTTCATTACTAGACCTATGAGAAACACTTTCTCCTAGAGCTGTCATGACAACATAATTTGGTTTCGTTTTGTTCACGGCGTTTAACGCCGCAAGGCGACTCAGGCTGAGATGCCGTAGTGGAGGGCTCCAGAACTTTCAACCGCCTGTGGTTCTTTAGGATTCACTGCCATCGTACAGCACGCGAACGCCTTGCTTTTCGCCTCCATCGAAAATCTGCCTCCGCGGCCGGAATTCCATCCCGCATCCTTCGGCACAGTATATGGCAACGTAGTAAGGATACCCTCATTTCCTTGTCACTATACCACATACCTAAGTCACATGATTAGTTCGCAAAACAATGTAATTTATGCATGATTTTATTCAGTTCAGTTCAGTTCAGTCATTCAGTCGTGTCCGACTCTTTGCGACCCTATGGGCCATATCACGCCACGCTTTCCGATCTCTCACTATCTTCCTAACATCACATAAATTCATCTGCAGCCCCTCGAGGATGGCATCTAACTATCGCGTTCGTTGCCTACCCCTTCTCCGGTGACCCTCAACCTTTCCCAACATCAAATATTTCTCCAGCGATTCCTCTCTTCTCATCAGATGACTAAAGTAGCTGAGCTTTAACTTTAGAATTTGACCCTCCAATGAGCAGTCAGGGTTTATGGTCGACAATATCGACTGATTTGGTCTTCTGGCAGTCCAAGGAACTCTCAAGAGTCTCCGCCAGCACCACAATTCAAACGCGTCGATTCTTCGGCGGTCAGCTTTCTTCACAGTCCAACTCTCGCATCTATACATCACAACTGGAAAGACCATACACGAGTTATACGGATCTTGGTTGGCAGACTAATGTCTCTGCTCTTTACTAGGCAGTCAAGGCTAGCCATGGCTCTCTTTCCCAGAAGCAGGCGTCTCCTAATTTCATGGCTGCAGTCATCTTGGAGCCCAAGAAGAGAAAATCTGTCACAGCTTCCACTTCTTGTCCCTTGATGCTCCAGGACTTGATAGGGCAAGACGCCATGGTCTTTGTATTTTCAATGTTCAGTTTAAGCCCAAACTTCTCACTCTCTTCTTGTATGCACATGAGAAGTCTCTTGAGTTCGACTTCACTTTCTGCCATTAAAGTGGTATCATCCGCATATCTAAGGTTGTTGATACATTTTCCAGCAATCTTCACTCCAGATGAAGACTCATTCAGACCGGCCTTCCTCATGATGCACTTAGCAAATAGGTTAAATAGGCAGGGCGACAGTATGCAGCCTTGTCTCATTCCTTTCTCAATCGGAAACCAATCAGTAGGACCATGCCAAGTTCTTACTGTGGCATCTTGTCCTTCATACAGGTTCCTGAGGAGACAAGGGAGGTTATTAGCTCATCTTTTAAAATTTCAGCTCTAGTTATACCCCTATGAAGCACTTCCAAGGCAAAATTCGGCTAGTATACCTAGATAGTTGTTCACTTATATATATATATTTTTTTGGATTAAGAGCATTGCTCACGAATTTGGCAGCCATGAAATCGACGTTGTTGGCAGTTGGTGCGGACACATGGTCGTGATATGTTTATTTGGTACGACAGAGATGCCACGAACTTTCATATTTTGCGGTGTAAATATTTATTGGCGCTTTCCACAACTTTCCTTATTTTGGTGATTTAGTTATTTTTGTCTTACATCCGAGTTTCTAGCTCACCAACGTGTTTCGAAGGTTCTGTAATCGTTTTTTCCTGCTCTTGCAGTTTCCCGCTGAACGTACCATAATAATTTTAAAGGGACTTGCTTAGGGCTACTACTTAGTTTATAAAGTTATCTTGCACCTAATTATATGTGCGTGGTTAAGTTTTGCCGTGTACTTTACTGGTCTTTACTTTTTTGCGTTGTATGTCGTATTGCGTTTTATTAGCTTTCTCTTTCACTAGAATCGTTTTTCTTCTCTTTAATAAATACCCTTACAGGCTTTGTAAGGCAATAAGAATAAATATTTTTGAATAATTAGAGTGTTTCTGGGTTATATACAGAAACGTACCAAGGCTGCGTGCCCTCTTTTTCATTCGTAAACTGGAAGTTTTTGCGCCGTATATTTTTATTGCGACAGCATTACTACTTTCACTTTTCAGCCCTTCGCGTAGCGAGGTGGTAGCTACCATTGACCTTTAGCGTGACCTTTGGCGCGCCGCCAAGCACAACTCCGCCAAAACAGGGGCCCCAACTCGCTCCGTCAACTCACGAGGCGGTAGCTACCAACCGCGGCCTAACTCCCGCTCCTACCGCAGGTACCGCCGGGGGTGCAACGTTGGATAATATAGGGGCCTAGAGGCAGGTGGAACCAACGCAGTCTTCAGGGATGCTTTCATTTCTGCTGGCGTAAAGAATGCCGTTGCAGCCGGTGGCGGAGCGGCAGTTGTACATTCTGCCTTAACCTCACCCACAACCAAGTATATCGTTGCAGCCACGGCACTCCTTGCCTCGCTACTAGTTATACCTATAATAACCAGGTAGTACCTCTCAATAAACAATAGTTGAACCATATGACGTGGCCAGAGTGAATCACTGCATAACCATAAGCATAATCACAAGCACCACTAGCAGCTACGCCACCAGCTGAACTTAGGCGTAGCCATAGCTATTGCTTTCGCAATTGCCAGGCTTAACCAAGCTAAGCCACTGTCAATTTTTTTCTAGTGAAGATGAATATGTCTGAGTACTCTCCAGAATTATCTACCAAATCAAATTATTTTCACCTCCTTTATTATTCTGACTATTTTGTCCGAGTACAACATCATTCACCTCTCTAGCACTTCCATAGCCGGCGCGCATCTGCATGTTCTGTCAAGTCCGGTCTTAGGATGTCACAGCTCTCATCTGGAATCAAAAATTGCGTTATAGAAGGCTGTCGTTAGCGCTTAATGGAAGAATACCGATTAGACGTCAGTTCAATCTATGCGTTCTGGAGGAGTTTGTGACCAACACTAATTAGTGTGACTCATTGACGTAACCCCACTTTTGGTGAGCAGGGTTAAAAGAGGCTTGCAATCGCTAACGATTACTGAGAACAGTACTATAAAATTTGCTGATCGCAGAAAGAGACATGACTTAAAAGGGGATCAAGATGCACTCGCCATCAATCGACGCCTCCTGGAGTTTAATTTGTGCTGACATCCTGGATTATCACTCATGAAGAGAGCTTCTCGGGCAGAAATCGAGTTTTCAAATACTTTTTGAAGTTCGCAGTACAAAATTGCGAACAGCAGTACTTTATCCGTTTATACTGAGAGGTATTTTAAAAGGAACTATTAGCACTTATTTTTATTTCCGACTCATTTCAGCCTCCTACAGCGTTTAGAGTTCTTTGATAACACAGCAGCGGCTGTCAGGAACCCATGGAAAGCAGCCGGAGCTCACCAATGTAGTGCGGAGGCCATCGCAGGTGTGCATGGGACACTCCACCGTGTGATGTCTTTGGCTGAACTGTAGGACGCTGCCATCAAGCCGACGTAATGTGGGATGATGATAAGGAAACACTAAAACGGAGAATGGATCTTTATAGAACAGTGCCTCTAGTTTTTCCTTTCATGAAGGACTAAGGATGCCGAATGACTGAAGCGGATTTATGGGCAACTCCTAGAGGGCGTGACCAAACTTGCATTTTGCCGTTCTGTGAATTGGTGCGTAGAATAAAAATAATTGCACACTATTTTTCTTGCAGAGATTACCTCGCATCGGGAGACAGAGCAAAAAAAAAAAAAAAAAAAACGTTGTTATATGTGTAAACCGCGCGTGGCTACTTTAGGTCTTACCACAAAGTGCTCAGGATCGTTTTCGCTCACGGTATTCCCCAAAAGCGTCCCGCCGCAGAAATTATGGCAGTTGAAAGACCAGAGAAATAAACTACTACATAACGTACACTGACTTGCCTCCATCAAAAACAGCCTACGCAGACGCAGAGCTTTTCCCTTCAACATGCATCAGCTCTATTTGAATTTCAGCTCACGTCAGGGTGCATACAGCGCTTGTGCGCGCGCGCTTTTTTGCCCGCCAATTTCTTAGTGTTTTTGTGCGCGCAAAGGAAAGTCAGGCGAAGATGATCTGTTACGCTTACATCTGCAGATTTTTTGACCTGCTCAGTTCCTCGTTGAATACAAATGACCACGAAAGGAGTGTGCACAGAACGGATTGCATTAGATATCTATCTCTTTTCTTTTCATTATTTGCACTAGTGCTACTTCTACCGCTGTCTTGGTTCAAACGTGACAGCCACCCCGTTCGCTATGAGGATGATGACTTGTTAGATAGCACAGACTACACAAAATTATTATTATCAATAAAAAAAAAATAAAGGGTCAATGCTGAAAGCAAGTGGGGTTATTGAAGTCGTGCAGTTTGCAACCAGAAATACAGCAGACTTGCTGAAAGATATATTCAAGAGTTCGCACTCGGCTTCCGCCCACCAGGTGACCTCTGCCTGCTCATCAGAACTGCTCAATTCTCTGCCTCCGTTATGTGTCAGAATCTGGATACGCACTTTTTTACATGTCGCTTATTCGCGTTCGGCGCATACTGCCGAATTTGTTCAAGCTTTCACTGAGGGCACTATGAAAGTTACTCACTCGCTGGAGGACAGCGGTGCCGTTATTAATTCAAACACAGGGGAAAAGGATGGCGTACTGACGCGTCCGTATATAGATTTTCTGCGTCGTGGTAAGAAGGTACTTGAAAGCAATAAAGGAGTTATTCCAGCGCGTCATTTGAGATGGACTATGATGAATAAAGTTTGAGGCTGTCACACCAACGCCAAATGCTTTTAATGAGATAGATCACATGAATTCCTATTTAACCAGCCAAAGGACGAGACACAGGAAAGAAGAGGACAGGTCAAGGCTGGACTAGCAACTGAATGTTTATTGAACAGAAGAAAACAACCCAACCGGCGGAATAGCAGGACATTGAGAACAAGATGAAAAAGAGAATTCAAAGCCAATTCAAAGTCAAGGCCTAACTAACGACTTTTCTAATAGATCAAATTCCTTACAATGAAGGCTAACCGACGCCTTAGCCACACACTTGTCCTCAGCTTTAGCAATGTAATATGCTTCAACCAACTCTCTACAGAATTGATTACCATTGCTGTAAACTACACCCGTATTATTGAAATCAGGAGCACAAAGGGACGGGTCATGCTCCGACTTACACTCTCGGGATTGCACATGTAGCGCCAGATTAGAACTCGCCTTCCCTCCCAGAGAATTAGAGTGCTCCGTCAGGCGCACATTTAGACATCTGCCTGTCTGCCCGTAGTAGCACCGGCCAATATTGAGCGGAATGCGATAAACCATATTCTTTCTGCAGGTGGCGAACTTTTTCTTATGTGACACTGCACAACGAAAACTATCACGAGCTACATTGTCGAGCCCCTTTCTAACTCTGGCGCACAAGCCTCCTATCTTGTTTCTCGCTGTAAATACAACGTCAACGTCGTACCTAGCGGCCAGTTTCTTGAGTCGGTGCGAAACACCATGGAGGTAAGGTATGGCAGCGACCTTCTTTCGCCGCCTCGCCAAACCAACATCAACCTGCCCCGTTTTGCTCTTCCTCGAACGTGTTAAAACTCGTTCTGACAGACGAGCGAGATGAACAGTTGGAAAGCCTGCCGCCAACAACTTCGAAATTTGCTGTGAAAATGCATCTCATCCATCTCCATCTCGCTCGTCTGTCCGAACGTGTTTTAACACGTTCGAGGAAGAGCAATACGGGGCAGGTTGATGTTGGTTTGGCGAGGCGGCGAAAGAAGGTCGCTGCCATACCTTACCTCCATGGTGTTTCGCACCGACTCAAGAAACTGGCCGCTAGGTACGACGTTGACGTTGTATTTACAGCGAGAAACAAGATAGGAGGCTTGTGCGCCAGAGTTAGAAAGGGGCTCGACAATGTAGCTCGTGATAGTTTTCGTTGTGCAGTGCCACATAAGAAAAAGTTCGCCACCTGCAGAAAGAATATGGTTTATCGCATTCCGCTCAATATTGGCCGGTGCTACTACGGGCAGACAGGCAGATGTCTAAATGTGCGCCTGACGGAGCACTCTAATTCTCTGGGAGGGAAGGCGAGTTCTAATCTGGCGCTACAAGTGCAATCCCGAGAGTGTAAGTCGGAGCATGACCCGTCCCTTTGTGCTCCTGATTTCAATAATACGGGTGTAGTTTACAGCAATGGTAATCAATTCTGTAGAGAGTTGGTTGAAGCATATTACATTGCTAAAGCTGAGGACAAGAGTGTGGCTAAGGCGTCGGTTAGCCTTCATTGTAAGGAATTTGATCTATTGGAAAATTCGTTAGTTAGGCCTTGACTTTGAATTGGCTTTGAATTTTATTTTTCATCTTCTTCTCAATTTCTTGTCATTCCACCGGTTGGGTTGTTTTCTTCTGTTCAATAAACATTCAGTTGCTAGTCCAGCCTTGACCTGTCCTCTTCTTTCGTGTGTCTTGTCCTTTGGCTGGTTAAATATGAACCCTTACCAACTTGCCCAGTCGTCAACCTTGTTGAATCACATGAATTTAGAAAGTTATTGTGCTTAATCGTTTCAATACCGTCACATTGTGAAGATACGACTAAGTTGAATTGAAAACGTTGGTATGTTCGAGAAAACAGTTTAATGAACCTAGATGGCAAGTGGTAAACAAGAAAGCACTAACGGAACGAAACGACGAATATAAAATCAGCCTACGAAGCGACTCTACTAAGAGTAACCGAGCTGAAAGGTTCCAGAAACTTACAAAGCCCGGAAGTGTCACGACTTTAAATATTTACAAACGGAGGCCTGTTTTCGCCCGTGACCCCTTCATGGCAGAGGAACTTCGAAATACGCAAAAATCTATTTTCATAAATATGGAATTAATTAATGCTTATAAAGAAAGAGGAGTAGATAAACAAAGGAATGTCAATAGGCCAACAATCAAGAGCTACTCTGGAAATGAAAACTACAAGAAATAAAAATACATCTTACGAGATCACTGCAGAATCTGTACTGGAGAAATGCGTAAGCCTGAGCGTTGCTGTGTTGTCCGCGAAATGTGTCAGTGGGATTCCGCGAGTGACAGACGCTACACGCATTTCCTTTCCTGTAAACCAATTGTAGAACACCGGTGAACTTAGATGCGTGCAACGGAATGCTGGTTGTGCTCGACAAGGGGCGCGCTATGTACCGTGTTCAGCAGCAATGCTCAGGCATGGCCTCCATCGAGCGGTCGTGGCTCAGGTTTCCGCATTTCTATGCTGAGACACATGACCGGAAGCTGAGAACCAAAACCGGAAGTTGGCTGGCGGCCATCTTGGCCCCCAAGCACAGTACATTGGCTTTAACTATTTACCTAATTGACCCACGTCATCCTTTGCACATATTTCCTTTACGCTCTTTCCTATATGGTACCAATATTTTTCTGAAATGCCAATCAGTTCCTCTTTTACTGCTCCGTCAAGATCACGTCCATGCGAAACCCGCCTGCATGGCCATACAATGCTTACACATTAATAAATGCTTGAGGAGCACGTACGAAGCAGTGCTCCTGAAAAGAGAAAACTGATATACCCTGCACGGTGCTCGGCGCTGCAAAACGAGCAGTGCGCGGCAAGTTCCCTCAGAAAGACCAGCACCGGCTCAACATGTTTGCTGCAACGCCTGGTATTCGCACGATTGCACCCACGAAGACGCAGCTATATTTCAAATTCCAGAACCCATGGCCGTAAATCCCGGCAGGAGGAAGGAACGGATTTCGCACCACACCCACTTTGTTCTATTGTGCTTCAAACTTGTGGCAAGAAAAAAGAAGTGGAATAAGAAATTCGTGATAGTAAGACGAAAAAGAACCCGTAAAGGTAGAGAAGACTTGCATCCCGCGCTTTGGCTTTTCACTCTATTTTAAGGAGCCTAAACCGTGCAAGGAGAGCCAATATAAGTCAGGAAAAATAAAGGCCCAGAATGAAGTAAATAAGGCAGAAAATATTTCGGCGCTTTGATGCTTCGGTGCTTTGGAACATGCAGTCCTTAAGCTCTAGGCGCAAGTTCTCGCCCACGCAAGCAAAGAATAAAGAATGCTGGGGCGTATGCGCTCGGCTTCCAGCCCCACGTGAGAGCTGTGCGAGCAAAAAAAAAAAAAAACACAGGAAAGGAGTATAATCCTTCCTCCACCGTGTGAAACTTCACAAATAGCCCCCTGCCTGCGTGCAGATATTCTACTTGGAGTTGTTGTGCACCTTTTCTTGCCGTTACGACGGCTGTCGGATCCCAGGCAGCTGCTGGTCTTTACCCGACAAACGTGCGCTGATATTGCTCCGTGAAACGCAGGAACCTCTCTGGCAGTCCGGATTTGTGCCTGACGTAGTTTACCTTCGCTGTCCAGATAACAGTGAAATGAGAGGGTGAAGGAAGTCGGAAGAAATAGAGAAAACAGGGTTGAGTTAGGCGCTGGTCTGGCGATGTACAGGTATAGTGTGATATAGGAGGTAGCACCAAAATTAACTCAATATTGTGCGCATCCCTGTCTTCAAAGTTAAAATTATATTCGTATTTCTACAGAAAAAGAAGTGCGGCATTGGTTACGTACGTTTCATAGATGGCGCATCAGGCATCGTCTAACGTACAGTTTGTTTAACATTCAGTTTCTGATGCCATTTGCCTGCGGTGAAAAAATACTGGAAGTAAGGAAAGAACGCGAACATGAGTCACTACAAGAAAGAAAATTTCAATAATTCAAGGAAGTATGTTGTTAAAACGTTTCAAAAATATAAATAAATATACTTTAGAAAGTGCATTTTTTAGCCACTTGAAAATCAGCTCAAATTCGTCAAAATGGAGAAAAAATGTGAGACTTTGCCCATTCCGTTGGTAACTAGCTTGCAACAAAAGTAACCGGATGCCTAACAGCGAGGTAATGTATATATCAGTGACAGCGTTCATTTTGACGTACCATTGCGAGTGTTTAGCAATGCTGACTAGGAGTGAGGTATGCCTGTTGAGTTTGAGCTGCTATATTGGCGTCAATGCCACTGGTAAATACTAGTGAAAGCATTTCGCGTACAATGTATGAATGGAGATGTGGGTATGAATGCAGAAACAGGGGAGGGGGGGGGGAGGGGGGGGTTCGAGCGCGTTCGTCACGCACAGTCATGCACGATGCTTCATCAAAGTGAACGCCAGGCGTGGCACAAAAGTAAAAGGGTCAGTGAGATATCAAGAGGGAGACGAGAACAGGAGGAAAGCGCGCGAAGGATAGAGACGAAGATTCAGAGGGAAGTGAGGGGAGATCAGAGCATAAGGCGACATCAACACGATTACACCAAAGGTGCCACATACCCTTAGCTGCCATTACAAAGCTGTTTTGCACCTTCCGTAAAAGGTGTAACACAATTGTAACGCATTGAAACCCTCGGAAGTAGTAACATAACATATTTCCTGAAAACATTATTAGACAATATATGACGCTATTAGTGGCGCTGTTTACCTTAGCGGAAAAGCGCTATATTACCAATACTAAAGAAAATTATGCGTAACAATTAAGCTCGGCGTCTATGAGCATAACGGATAGCGAAGGCTACCAGCCCAAATATAAACTCCCGCTTTAGCCAAGTCGTATGTACGTGCTTGCGTGGTCTCGGGTTTACATGAATGCAACTGTCCTGGCAGGTTGATTCTAATATCACTCCCCCATGTGCAAGGAGTGGCCCGAGTTGGCAGCTCCTGTCAAGAGTAATGTCAGACAACCATACGTCAAGTTAGTTATCAGCCATGGCAGCTAAAAACTACCGCCTGCCAGCACCATGCTCGTAAATTTTAGCTTCCAGCGCCAGCGGTGGGCCGCCGACGCCGGATTTTCGACGAACGGGGCCTTTAAAGGGGCCATGACAGCCAACATTTGAGCATAAACTGATTATCGTATTTCACTCCACGCACGTTAAGATATAAATCCTCGAAATGTGAGCTCATTTGGTGCAGTAGATAGTTTTAAAATGAATGAGTATTATTAATATCAAAAACAGCTTTCTGGTCTGCAAACCATTAACCGCTGACGTCACAACGAGATCTCATCCCCATATCGTCTGCTATTCGCGGTGTCGGCTGCGCTCTTGCATGCACGCCGTGGAAGGTGGTCACCGAGAGTTTTTTTGTTTCTTTTTTCAGCAAAAGTCTTTTATTCGCATACTCTTTTTTTTTTTCTTTGACAAGCCTTCACTACATTATGCGACCTTAATGATCATCGGACTTGTATTGGGCCTCGTCTAAAGATTGTCGAGGAGGTCGAAATCGATGGGCTCATGCTGTATTATGTAAGGATGCAATCAGAAGCATATTATTCTTACGTTATGGGAGTTAGCTAGTTTAGCAACAAAGCGCTTTCGCATCTAAACAGGCGCATGTCCAATGTTTCCTCTGCCATGTGCGCAGCGAAAGGGGTGAGGAGCTAGCGTTGTGTTGCTGATTGCTAAGCTATTGCCCATTGCTCTTTCGGTCCAAACTTAAGAGGAAGTCCCAAACGAGCGTACGTTGACGCCAGAGCGCATCTTGCGACATTAGAGGAGCAGACAAAGCTTTTGAAAGAAGCGTTACCTCTTGACTTGCTGCTATATGTGCGTGTTAGTCAAACTTAATTATTTTCGTCAGGTCAAGTATTTTTGCAAAATTATGTTCAGTCTGGCCAGGCCAGTGCAGGAAAGTATGCGCCGCTGCCGCGCCGCTTCAGTCCCGTCATCGCAAAACACAACGCGATTCGAATGCGCTTCACTGCCCGCGCCGAACAAAAGCCTCCCATCCGCCGCCGTATCGCCTCCCCCGCAGCCCCGCGCGCTATTGCGACCGACTACCGAGCTAAATGAATCGGAAGTGCTTCAGTGTAAACACAGTAACCACACACCATTTAGTATTTATCGTGTGAGTCCGCTGGAATTCGCCGATTCGCGGATTACGACTGCGCCCCTCGCGTGTTTGTTTACATAGCTTTTGTAATGACTGAATGCATGCTGCTCGTTCGCATGGCATGAACTGCTAGCTGAGCTAACAATACCAAAACTATCGCATATTTTTGCACCGGTCGCAACTTTATTGTTCATAAACTACAATTGCGTTGCAGGTTAACCGCCGTGGATGCTACGTCCCCTGCCTGCGCCAGGTATACAAGCGAAGCTGCCGGCTCCACTCGCCAGACAGGGTCACATCGACACTTCCCGCTCGATGTGCACGCGCTCTGGGATGCAAGCAGTCGTCGATTTGGAATCACTAATGCCAGAACTACATTCGACGGCCGCATGCACCGCTAAAGCTTGTGAATTCGTGCTCCGTAATCGCCGAAACTCCAGACCCGGGCCCCGCGTACTCGCGCTAGGCTAACATGTCGATGAACGGGCCGGAAGGTTCGGTGCCGACTAACATTTCTGGCGAAGGTCATTGCTGGTGAGGAGGAGGAACATATAATCTGCAGCCGCTTGTTTTCCTTTTTCGAACACGGTTAAGCTACGAACAATTAAGCGCAGCTGTTCAAGCCGTTAACGGGTGTCAAGTTCTCGCTCGGCCTCCGATCCGACCAAAACATATCGGGCGGCCGTCCGCTGATCAGTTCTGTCGGCGTGGCGCTGTGCCGAAAATCTCACACTACGGTGATAGGCGATCATTGGTCGAGCTGGCGTCGTCGCCGGTGGCAGATCAGTGCGTCGATGAGCTAAGGAACCTAACCGCAAAGCCTACTGACTGTGACCGCGCCTTATGCTGAAGAAAACATGTCTTACCCTACATCGCTTTTCTGCGGTAACATATCTTCATCAAGCACATCTGTGTGACGGACGGTGTCAATCGTCCACAAAAGAGAGACGTGTCCTTTGATATTGCAGCCTGCATTGCAGACGACGCTCCACTAGCTCCTCCGTGTATCCTTTGTGACGTCACATGAGCATTTCAAAATGGCGGTCGCTCTCGATGGGAGGAGCTTCTCGATTCCGATTTCTATCACGTTTTTTTTTTCTTTTTGTTTTTGTAATATGCGCCGCGCTCTGGGTATAAAAACTTTGCATGTAGAATCGAAGTCCTGGATGCTATTCACAGAAGTGAAAAATGGCAATACATCGAACGACCCTGTCATCGCTCCTTTAACGATACTATTGCTTTAAAAGAAGCTATTACCAGCGAGGCGTTTCTCATCTGTTTAGGCGGTGAGATTGACAGCAGGATAAGAAAGAGTGGTTCTACAGAGGCTAACTTTCACATTCTTTCCAATATAATTTCGCACTTGCTCACCTCCTCTGCTTCTTTTCTTCTCTTCTCTTTATTGAGGCGATACCTTCCCGAGGACATTTAAGTTTACACCGTGTGCCACAACGTCTGCGCGTACGAGAGCAAAAAACTTATTTGAAGCTGAGTGATGCAAACCAAAGTGCGCATCTCATCATGGATCTAAAATGGTGAACTGTGGGGGCCATAGAGTGTGTAGATGGTCAAGCTTCTAACGGCTTTCTACAAATATATACATCCATAATTTTTTCCGCAGCTGGCACACAGGCTTAAACATTTTATAGTTGTAGACGACATCTTGGTGTCTCATAACGCAGCAAGGACAGAGAGCACATAATTACCATCTGTTGACGAAAGCTCTTAGTTTAGAGACGGGTCAGCTAAATAACGCTTGCTCATGATTCGTATCCGAAGAGATGTTTCATAAAAAAAAGAAAAAAAAAACTTTTTTGCTACCTTCGCAAAGCAAAGTTCGTGCTTTCTCAATCTTCCCTTTAAAGGAGGAGGAGGAGGAGGAAGATGAGAAGGAAAGGCAGGGAGGTTAACCAGTAAAAGCAACCGGTTTGCTACCCTGCACTGGGGGAAGGGGATGAGTGAATATAAAAGTTGTGAGAGAGGGATAGTTGAAGTTAGTACAGTCACATAACAGACACGCCACATCACATCACATCACAGTCATGTCATAGCACACATATGGTGAATTCCAATCGCAGAGCAGGAGCACTTCCAGAGCAACGTTTTCTGCTCCTTTCGGAGCAATTGTCTTCCAAACGCAGATCCGGAACACGGATCGCGTCTTCCAAACGCAGAACGGGAGCAATTGCCGAGCAAGGGTCGCTCCGCGGAGCAGTCAAAACTGCTCCGCCGAAATCGGGGGAACCGACCGGAAGTTTGCGTGACGTGACTTTCCGAGCGACGCTTGCGCATGCGCTAGCTAGCGCATCCATTTCCGGTGGCTCGCCGCGTTGGCTTCAGTAGCTTCAGAGACAACGCGCCGCTCCATAGCAGACGATCAGTATTTGCCGCCGCCATGGATGGTGATTCGCGTCGCGCTCTTGCGCTCGCTTTGCTTGAGGACAGCGAGTCGGAGAGCAGCAGTTCCGACTCATCTGTCGAAGAATCAAGAATCAACTATTTATATGTCCATCGTCCGTGTAAACTCAAAGCCGCGCACGTTACAGCTCGGCTCTGGAAGACTGCAAACATTCGGTACGTGAACCGAAGTTTTCTTCCATATTAAAGAAAATGCTGAAGGAGTCTTACCGTGTGTGTCCGCGCTCGGCTCTTCGAGCAAGGAGGACATAATTGCGTAAACGGCTGGTGTAACCTCCATATCAAAGGGAAGAAAGGCTGCAGGCTTGCAAAGCAGACGACGCGAGCGCACGAAAAGCGCGGGCAAGTGCAAGGAATGATGGGCACTTTCTCCGTCTCCGTTATCTCCGTTTGCTCGCGAGCGCCACCTACTTGCTCCGGCCAGAGCAAGAGTATTCGAAACGCAGAGTCTGGGAGCGTGCTCTCCGCCGGATTGAGGCGTTCTGTGATGGAGCGTGCGCGCTGCTCCAGTTCTGCGATTGGAATTCGCCAATAGTCTTTCGATTAGGCCTGTGCTTCTCATAAAGCGGAGCAGTGCCTGGGAGGCCTTCACCGCAGACGATCGCCGTGGCCAGGGACCTAAAATCTTAATTTCACTTTAAAATATTCATAGTGGCTAGTAGGACTGACATAATCAAGAACAAGGAATATTTAAAAGAATATTGCACCAATCCGCTCTACCGCGGTAGCAATTTGAAGAAAGCATAGGCATAATCGCGTTTACATTGAAAGTTCATGCTGTAAACAAGTGCAATATTCAAGCAATATGAAGAAGGGGTGTTTGGCACATCATGCCCACAATACGGCAACAAAGAGTATTTATGACCTATGTAGGGAAAACGCTCGTTTACGGGGTAAATAAAAAAAAACATGATCTATGTCTGAAGCCTTGACCTTTCACCTTTGAGCATTTGTCTGGGAGACTGTAGTTAACAGGTGGCATGGCCGGGAAGTGATTGGCCCAGGGTTTCTGTGACGTCACGCGGCCATGTGTCATGGCTGCATTAGAATTGGGGCTGCCATATCAGACTTAGCCATTGATATGAGAGGATGAGGTACACAATCCCGCTTATCAGTACGGGAGTCGCACCCCGAGTTGTATACACCTTTCATTGGCCACGCAGGGACATTCGTAAGGGTTTATTAAATCAGTGCTTTGAACCTATGTAGTTTGTGGCAACTTGGGCAGCATGCAGCTTGAGTCCCAACATTCGTCACGAGTGTATCTAGTACCCTTACGTTCATTCCCGTACCTTCTATCCCCTACATTCTATCCCCTACATAGCAAAAACTGATGACACAACAGGCGACTTTCCTCGAGAAATGATCTAGCATAAAAAAATGCTTTAGCCCAAGCGAGAATAGCGGCCAAACTTTGCTAGTTTTCTTTGTGCGAAGCAGCATGACACACTGATCAATGCCGACTCTTTAAAATCATCTCGGGATGTTATGATTCCCCTGCTGTGCAAAGTCATTATTCTTTCATATATTTGAAAAAATCCCTTTCCAAAGCGACTGTCGATCGTCCACAGCTTCACTTTTACTACGGCCGTTTTGAAACGCCAGAAAGATTTCCCTCAACGTTTCTCGCCTATTCCTTAAGTCCGGGATAAAAGAGATAATGAATCATGCGGAGTTGCTTTCGTCGATAAATGAGCTTGAGTATATCGTTTAAAACAGTTGAAACCCACATAGAATGATACCGAGAGCAGATAGCACCACGATACTGAATCAATTAGGCGCTCTGTTTAATCGCGGAAACCTGCAAAATATTCCCCATCTTTCGGGAGTAGCAACTGCTGAAATAATTTTTTCCCCCAAACAGGAATACGCTCGCGGTTCGGTTTATCAGCTTTTCTTATGCATTAAAATGAATCATATAACATCTCAGTGCATACGGGAATCGAAAGTAGCTGATTGTTTAAAGCAAGACGAAACAGAAGCTAACGCGCACGAACGCCTGCAATTTGGCGTACTCAGACGGTCCCTTGCCGAATTTTCTCTGCAACTGAAACACGCTCGTAAGCGGCTTACAAGGCGCGGATTACCAATGTTCTCGGAAGCGTCATCGGCGACTGTTCCTCGCTTCAACGTCTTTTTCGAGAAACCTCGAAAGCCGATTCTTAAGTGTCGGTTGCGCCGCTCTCTCAAGCTTTCCCGGAGGAACTGGCGGGGGAACAAAAAGCGAGGAATCTTGTTAGTGTTCTACGGCGCTCTCAAAGACGTCTTTGCGAGCTCGCGTGTCTTGCAAATGCTGCGCGCCTAGGCGGAAAAAATGCAAAGCTATTTGCGCGAAAGCTTTCTGTTCGATGTCCTCATTTGTGACTAAGTTGAAACTTCTCTTGGCCTTGATAATAATGATTTCAAAAAAGGGTATATTGTCTGCTGTTTCCGCTACAGAGAAGCACAGTAAAAATTTACCGTGTATTGAAATAGCAGTGCGAGAGGAAAGAAAATGTGATTTAGAAAAACGAAAAAAGCGATATATCTATATCTATCTATCTATCTGTCTATCTATCTATATATATATATATATATACGGGTGTGCGTGTGGGTGCGTGCGCGCGCGCGTGTGAGTGAGCCGAATTTTCCGGAGGCAGTGCTACCGCTGGACAGATTACTATATTTACTTTTCTGAAATTTTCGCAGTCAGTCGCCTCTTCCACACACCTTGGTGTAACTCTTTCCCACCCCCTTAGGTCATCACCTCACATTACTAATATTACTAATGATGCCAACTGCATGTTTTTACGCCATACCTTGCGAATAGCCCTTCCTGCTATAAAATTGCTAACTTATTTAACACACGCTCGTCCAAAACTGCAATACGCATGCGCAGTTTAGGACCCTTACCAGTAAAAGCTTTCTCTCATCCTTGAATCTGTTCAAATCATCCGGTAAGATTCATTCATTCGGATTATTCTTTTCGCTCGAGCGTCACCGAAATGAAATCAAGATCGAATCTTGCTTCCGTTGTTTCACGCCGTAAAATTGCCAGACTATGTCACTTTCCTAAATTTTATCACTCACCACTTGGAAATTCAGTTATCGCACCAACTCATTGCGTTTCTGACCGCAATAATCACAACAAAGCCGCTATCCGAACATACTACGGCGCATAGCCCATATTACCGTTTTTTTTTTGTTTGTTTGTTTCTCGAAACAGCTAAGGTCTGGAATCACTTTACTGCCGATGCTGTTCACCACACTAATGCAGCTCGCTTGAAGGCATTCAGTTTTCAAAACATTGACATTCTGTAATATCCCATACTTCATGTATTACCTGAACAGGAGAATTTGCGGTATCAAATAATACATAAATGTGTGTGCGAGTGCGCTCTTATGTGTATGTGAGAGATAGACTGCGCGCTAATTTCCGTAAGTGTAAATTTATGCTTCTCAAATCAATCACCGCTCGAGCTAGGGTTCGCAACTTACGCATGGGTGAACAAGAAACGACGTAACTCAAGGGTTTCACAGCCATACGCACCCACTGAATCCAGACCCTTAAGTCCTGATGGAGAATAGAACGCACACACGGCCGCGAAGTGGTGCCTATTTTACTGTAACCAGCATTCTTCGCGATATAGCGCTTAATGATTTCTGAGAGGGGATGACGTCACCATTGCCAGAGCCGCGCCGCTCTCGGCCAAGTGTCACCGTCATCGTCCTTGCGTTGATCGTTGAGTCGGCACCGGGGAGAAGCAGCCTCTACTGCTTCCACCCTTTTTCCGCCTCTCCGTAGCAGCGCCCGCTGCTCTTCTATGCCGCTACGCCAGATTTGTTTACCGGCCGTCGACTCAGCAGCAGCCGGCTTACTAGATTAATTCTGCTTCGCCTCAGATGCCAAGGACGTAGGGAAGACGCGACCCACATTTTGTGCAGAGGCTTTTCGCGGCTTCCTTCCTCGTCGGTGCAACGGGAGATCGCCGTGCCAGGTCAATACATCTGGAGCGTTAGACCTGTCAACTGATTTCATTTCCTAGCGAGAAGACTGTTTTTACATCTCTATTTCGGTCTCATATGTCGCTTCATTTCTTCAAGAAGTTGGATAAATAGGGTTTCGTGGTTTTACTTGCTGAATCCCATTTTTTTTTTAGAAGGCACGTGAAGCGGTTATGAAGAATTTCCAAAATAGTAAAAATGTTGAAAACATGTTACCAGTACAAGCAGAAGGCTATAGCATTACTTCAGAAGTTCAAACTGGAATTACTTACAAAGAAAGTGAAAGAAGCTGAGCACTGTGTGGGATACATGCTCATATACACAAATTCCAACACTATATCAAACCATGATATATAGAAGCTGCAGGTTCGTCCTGCAGAATTAACGACCATTGCACGAATATCAAGCTAGAAAGCACACAACATGCATGTGTTAGGATTGTGTCCATTTATCTAAATAAAAAAAACATTTATCAGCACTTAATGTAACGGACCCTTTTCTCGTAGCTAACTCTGAGGCAGTTACTAATAAATCTCCAAAATGAGCGCCCCACCCCCTGCATTGCCTTTAGCGTGGATGTGGTCCATATGTTTTATTCTCTTCCACACAATACACTGACGCATATGTTCAGCAATGTATCACGGATGACAATGATGAATGCGTGTCCCAAAATGAATGCGGAATTCCGACTGGATTCCTTCTGTAACTGCTGTCTTACTACCTGAAAAAAATTAGAGGGTCTCTTGCATGTCCCTGAAGAGGAGAATGGCTAAAGCCTACCTTTCCTCTCCATCATTTGCCTGTGGCCGTTTGCCTGCTATCGGCGTTCGTTGCAGTGTTATATATAATTATAATTGGTTTACAGGAAAAAAGAAGTCGCAATATCGGTCACACTTTCTCTGGCAAGTGCGTGTCGCGTGGCGTTCTTTGGCACACGTTCAAGTGTGGGATTGCATGTGGCAGGAATGCTAGACAAGAATACATCTCGCGGAATCTCGCGAAATATGACAGATCTGGCGCACAGATCTCACGCACAACTCTCGGACACGCGATTTTGTTCCATGAGCCTAAAAAGCCGTTCGCCTTAAAATACGTTCGTTATGGGGAAAGTGGAACATTTTTGCCAAAGTCTGATTTATGCATAGGTTCCGCGGTAGCTCCTATCCCCAGCGGCATGTTTCGAAGCAGGGTTGATATTCAAGTTCAGAGTGATTTCGCCGGATAGTGCATATTCAATTTCCTGGTGTTAGCTAGCTCCACGTATCCCGAATTTTTATCCCACGTTCTTGACGCCTTTGGACGAAATGGTCCGAAACTGAAGCTTACGCATGAAGTCCCTCAAAAAACACCCTTGCAATTTCTTGATTTGAAATAGACTTTCGAACCTTTTGTGATGGCAGTATTGCTCTAAGAGGAATAAACAGAATTCTGTACACAGAATTACAGAGTAATACAGGAATAACAGTTTTTTTTTAATTCTAACTTGTGAGAACCGACCAGATACTTTGGCATGGCTTTGAAAAACTCATTTTATCATAAGATGATGTCCATATCTATAGCTCGGGCGGACAAACGCAGGGAACCTGGATTCCCAAACTCAGTTTTCGTCTCGAGTACAGATAAAGTCCTCCGTGTATTTAAATCTTTAGTATGTGCGTCAGGGACATCTCGAGGCGCTGTAAACAACTTGAGCTGCCAATGCTAGTTTGATCTGCCTCGTCATAACGTCACTTGGACTGGTAATTGTCAGTGACAATGCACTTCACTCTAATGAATTGTAAATCATTGCTACGAGGAAGGAAAACTTTAGATGGCCTACTCAAGACCTTTAATAAGATTTCGTTGTCAAGGTGGTAAAACCTTTTTTTAATACATTCAGCGAGCACCTCAATCAATTTTATCTAATACCTCACTAGGAAAAGGCTATATCAAATGAGGACGGCTTCCAAGTGAAGGCGTGCACGAAGAACGCGTATACAGTCATTTCTTTGGATTGCAAATGCGAAAGGTCACCAGGTTGATATCCTCGTCACAATAGAATTTATTCATTAAAAGAGACTAAACAAGCGAAAATCCAAGGTCAAACATTCCCTGTGTGGGCGGTGGCGTAGGCGTCAACACCCAGGAGTTAGGACTTTAGTACATGGCCTTCACTTCAACAGGTGCACTTGCCACCGCAAGTCTAGAGGCTGACATTTATAAATGAAAACCTAGTTTTATCTTCCGCATTAATATTTTCCACAGCAGCGCAGTTGGCTAGAGGACGCTATTCAAACAGTTCTTAAAGCGAAAAAAAAAAAATTCACCACCCTGAACAGGTTCCAAAATAGCCCTCGTACGATGTGCGTAGGCGTGCTCTCTTGTCGCAGTCACGCGCCCACACACAAGCCCAGGAGATTTCGAACGGGAGGTATTTCTTATTTTTTTTAGGCGACGCTGCCTACACAGGTCACACAATAGAAAGCTACGGATGAGCAAAAATAGACACGCTATACATGTAGTCCCACGTGTTCTTCTAAAGCTTCAAATGACCGAAGAATACGTCAGCGTGCAAACCCTCGTACAACTTTTAATATTTTCTAAACGTGAAGGACGGATTTTCACTACTTGAGGCTAGTTACGAGTTTTATACTGCGCGGCGAAAATGTTAAGCGGTCGCAAAATGAAAATGGCCGTCAGCATTTGCTTGAGAAATATGTGGCAAAAATAGCCAGCCATTGACTGCAGGATTATGTTATTCGATATTCGCGCGTTCTCCATCTATTGTATAATAGGGAACACTCATTGCTCGTTCGTCATCCTTTTCACTCGGTGGGACGAAAGGTTCTGATTTTGCTCTGTCTACTTTTTGAGGGAGTATGAGCAATCAGAGCAGTGGCGCGTACTCTAATACAAGCTCTTCCCATTGATTAGCAAAGCTTAACAACAAACACGTTGGAGTAACTTTTAATAAACCGGCAAATGGACAAAGAAGCTGCCTCATGGTGATGGAACAGCGCAAGACACCGGAAAGATGGAGGGAAGGGAAATTGAGTCCCCTTTCTAACGCTGTTTCATCACCATGCAGAAAAACTAGCCCGCAAACTCGCTCTTATAAACAAAAAAAAAAAAAAAAAAAAAAAGCAGCCCGCTCGATTTTGACTTGGACAAAACTACGTGCAGAAGCAAGATGCGCACGTTATGCAGTGTGAAACAGAATGCCTGCGTCTCACTCAGGTCGATCAACTCATGCGACGCTCGGCAACTCTGCACCGTCAAGCATTCCGGGACACGTACGAAAACGCTTCTTTAGCAGCTCACACGTTGTCGTGAATGAAAAAGGCTGATGACATTTTCATTTCATTCGCGACCTTTTAAGACTTTCGCCATAAGTGTGGGTTGACGACGCGAAGTGCGTTGAAAGTAGCGCTTCGTTTTATTCTGGGCTAGCAGCCGCATTCTATAATTTATCTCGCGCAGTCCCGCAAACACTTTCTACTGTCACGCTATATTCATGGCGACGGAGATAGAAGGTTAAAGGCCCATTCTGCTGTCAACAAGATACAATGATGCGAAACAATATGCCTATGACGATGTGGTAGTAAAGTTTGGAGAGATTGATATGAAGATTACAATTTGATGACAAGGAAATATTCATAAGAAAAATGAATCACGAACTTTAAATGTGCGCCATTTTGCATGCATCCTTCCTGCAAAAGTGTTCCTCTTTGTTCGCCCATTACTCTCCCGTCAAACCGTCATGAGCGAACACTTCGTGACAGTTAAATGACAGCCGGTGGCACTTGAAACTCTGAGATAGTATTGGACCCCATTCTAAGCCGAAAACCTGAACTGTGGCGTCCAACTGGGTTTCTGAGAGAGAAAATATGGTCATCAAAACGATTTCACTAAAAACAGAATTTAATGAATAGGGCAGGATATAAATAAGTGTCGTAATACGTAGCACCCGTCATGCCTCGTGTACTGTTGTACATATGCAGTGGTTCGCTCTTGTAAGAGTGGTCATCGCAACTCAGGCACCAGCCGTTGTCTAGCCACTGACACGGCGAGTGGGGCAATGGCATGTCAGGGACCTTCCCACATCCCTTGTAGCCTCTGGTAACGACGTCTCCTCTTTTGCATCAATCATGATTTAGACTCAACCGTTCTTCGTGCATCGGTCCAGACGGCGTCATACAATTTCGCTGCCGAATTTACAAGCCTCTGTTTGATTAATAAGCAATTGCAGTTGTGACCTAGCACAGCGGGCGTATTCAAAAGAGGAGGAGTGGAGCGGGCGCCACCAGATGAGGAAAAGGAGGGGAGAGGTCACTGCCAGAGAATCAAAAAGGGTACAGAGAGCGTCACGCTACCGGCCGTGTAGTGGCTCTCACTACACGATGAAACGAGGGAATCGGGCGTCTCTGGGCGAGCGACGTTTCGTCGTCGTAGGCGTAGGCGGTCCTAAGTGTCTCTAAATTCTTCAATAGCCGCAATAAGCCTTTTTTTTTTTTCTACATGTCCGGTGCTTTATAGTGAATTAATGAAGCCTTTTTTTTTTTTTGAAGGAAGGGATGGCTGTCGGCCGCTGTTTGGGTAATTAGGGAGTTAGGAAGGATGGAAGTGTAGCTTCGTCTTCACGGTTCTTGAAGCGTTTGCTCGTTGCTTGTCATGCTGCCGATCTTCACGCTGTAAGTCGACCTCTCTTACACTACCAGAAGCAGACCGCTCTCACTGCCGTATGTAGCAATGAAATGTTGTATTGCGGTGCTTGATAGAATCTGATCTGCTAGGGTGGGCATGTCATCATGTGGAATATGCGTAATTTTGTTTCGTCCTCGTGAAAACAATGGACATTGCCATATAAGCTGTTTTAGGTCTGCTGTACACTAATTCTGACAATGGGTGCATTATTTGGTTACTTTTTTTTTCAAAGATTCAGATATGTTCAAACTTTAGTGAAACTGGACGCATAACTTAATTTTAAATCTGCAATTCGGGACTGTAACCATATCTGCGCCAAGTGGGACGATTGATGTCTATTCTGTAAGCCTCCGACATATAAACCCTTTAGCGTAGCCCACTATAGAAGAAAATACACATTCCTTAAATTTCAAACTGAAAGAAATACCCGGCAAACCTAGACAATTCCCTACCAAAAGATAAATTTTGCGATGAGGCAGTTGTCAAAGAAAAAAAGAATAGTTGACGCTCAAGCTTTGCCTTAAAACGAAGAGTGGTAATTCGCCATAATTTTAATACGAAATCAAATGCGCACTTGTGTCGGAAGTATGAAGCGACACCAAATGTTTAGCCCACAATTGTGAAGCTTCTCGGGAGAAACTAGCCCTTTACGCCCTCACGTAAAAATTAATATTGACACATGTAAGCACCCGGCACTCAACGTTCGGCTAGAGACTAAAACTTCCTTAACTATTTAAATATGAAGGATATTTTGGCTTTATTGGCCAACCTCTGCTGATAAGAAACCAAGGCTCTAAGGGTCATAAAAGTGGTCAATGGGCTTTTCTTCGGTAGCACGCATGTTCTCCTGCACAAGTTCAGCGAAATTAGCTTTATAAAAGATCCGCAGGAATCACGACCTATGTTGTCATTGAAAGTAGATGTTAGCATGCGATTAACTAGATGAATATTGTGCAGCGTTCATGGGCGTCTCATTTCTGTTTCGGCTTGTCTCTCCTTTGACGGCGCATATTAGGTTTCCATCGAGAAGCAAGATACTTTTTGAAAATTAGTATTGGAGGAAAACTGAATTAAATTCGGGTCGTAAAGCCTCCAAGACGGCCCAGTGGAACCCAAGTCTTCAGTTTTCTTAATCATGGCCTTCTTCGTTTAATACCTTGCTCTGAGAAGACATTTGGCAAAAAAGCGTCAAGTTTCGTTAGAGTAGAGTGCAAGTCAATTCTTGCAATGTCGTCCTACTAGAACTTTCGAGCACGTAACCTTTAACTAGGTTGTTAAGCTGTTTTTCGGTATTTGTTTTTTGAAGAAACATCGCTGATGCCTCGTGAGTGCGCGTTATTCAATAAAGCAGAACTTTTCTCCTCTCGTACCTCATTGCGCCTCTGAGCCGTGTTTCCATCGGCCGGTCTTAATCCATCACTTTTTCGTTCTTGTTCGCGCCACAGTTGTTCCCATGTAGCGTTCCAATTATGGTGATTACCGCAACATGCCCATTGGAGCACCGCTCGAACCTTCGCGAGAAATGTGTCGCAATCAGTCTCTGCCTGTCACAAACCTCTCGGAGTCAATTTGTTACCAACCTTGGGGGACACAACAGATGGAGCCCGCTCAGCGACGGGAACGATGTAACTTTGCGTCAAGGACGCAACAGGAAGGAAAGTTTCGTCGCGAGGAGCCTGCTGCCCATTGTGCTTCTACAATGCTCGATTGAGTTGAAAGACAAGGAGTGCGCATGTAATCAGCAACAATACGAGGTTTAATTTTAACCTTCCTACAGTCAAGTATGAGAAAACGGGCTCCACGAAAACCTGTTAAGAGTTCAGCACGGGATTTGCAGAGTGCGCGTCGATACAGTCAGAATCTCGTGATGGCGCTCTCAATGTAGATATTCTTCCCTATGCTACTCTGAGCTGTCCACGATAGCCCCACTAAATTACTAAAAACGCTGGATATTCTAATGAAAACTCATGATACGCATCTCGATTTAAAGATAGCGCGAACATGGACTAGGTTGTCTTCTTGACTCGTCCGCTCTAACCATCTGCGTACTTATTTTCGGGATGTTGAATGGCGCCGGTCATATGATAATACAACCTTTTTTTTTTCTTTGAGTGGTCCAAATATTCTTTTTTTTTTATTTTATTTCTTTTTAAGGAGCTTGCTTCAGACGCATGTTAACGCTGTGGCTGTAATTCGGGCTAGTGTATCCACTAGGTAGAGGGAAAAATGCCTGAATTTGAATGAAAATTAACGAAATGTGGTAACCACTGTTTTAGTTTTTGTTCTAGGGGGCACGTTGTATGTATATAGAGAATCTGAGTTCTTTCGCCAAATAGTGTAGCCAATGTAGAAACCTTATTTAATATGAGCTCCAGTAAGCAAATGTGGTATGTCCATAAAGACAAGAATGTGGAAAGTTAATGAACTGATTGAAGAGAGGATTAATTAACTTGCTCCGACGGCTAATGCTGGCACTACTTCGGACGCAGCACGGTAGAACCACCAGCTGCAGGTCACAGTTTCATCGCGAGAGAAGGTCGCCAGAGACAAGCGATAGCGACAGAGATGCCGCAGCGTTCAGTGTTCGTTGTCTTCCTTACACCATTTATTTAATGAATGAACTAATTATGGCATCCCACCATCGCCCTCAATACCACCCTAAGGCTAAAATAAATCTGAACCAAATTTCTGTTCTACAGATATAAAAGATGAACACTCTAAAATGCATCCCGTATACGAACTATCAGAAGCAGATTGACGTTATGTTAAAGTTCACTCATACACCATACCAAATGACCAGCTTTGAAGTACAGCGACTCCCACGTGGTAACAATTAGCGTGGTTTTCTAGGAGGAAAACGAAAATGTAAGCCTGAAGCAATAATTTAACTCAAATCGAACAAAAAATGAGCCGGAAGGCATGTCGTTTTCCAATAATTCCTCAAGATAGTTCCTCAGGTTAGTCAATCACTCTCTAAATGACTCACTCAAACATCGTAATAAAGGCTGAGTACTCAAGTAACAAGTCTGCTGTAATGGCTTTATTTTTTCTTTGCGAATAAGTCCTTATTGGAAGCGAACGCCATCTCAACACACATTTCAGTTCCTTTCGGTATTGTTTCAATATCACTTGACTGTGCCTATAGAGGTATCCACCATTCCATTGCGAGCGAGTTTCCCATTCCATTGCGAGCGAGTTTCAAATTACGCCTCACACTAAAGAGTTCTCACTTTCACAACATTTAGCCGCGAAAGCGTGTCTATTCAACTAGTGAATTCATTATTATGTCCAAGAAACGTCCCAGCTCAAATATGTTTATCGTCCATTAGTATATTTTACAAGCACGTAGGGCAGCGAACGTGCAAAGAAGATCTGACAAACTTGAGAGACGTAGAATTCGAGCTTAACGAGATTTATTTCTTACTCAGGACAGCAGTGCGCGAATTGTAAAGAGAAACGTGGACCACAATTCGACGCCAACGTTATCTGCGGCGTTAACAGGGTGATGAGGCAACAGTGCCATGAGGGAATGTGATATAGTAATTTCGCTATGCACGTTTTTTTAACGTCGACTACATCTCTTCAGCACTTCGGAAATTTTATTCTTCTCCTGAGGCCGAAAAACCTCATTCAAGGCTTTTTATTTTTTTCTATTCCCTTTTCACAAAGTGGCTTCATTTCCATAGCAATTACGAAATTATTCTTTACCGTGCTCCTGAGTGTCATGCGAACACCTGATCCTGACTCCTTATAAAGTGCTTTTCCTAGACATGCTCAAACAAATTGTTGCGCTTAAGAAAAACCGACGTAGAAAACGATACGAGACGCAGGAGCGCAAACTATAAACTGACATTTTATTGCGGTGAACGCACATATGTAACATTAAACATTAAAACATCACAAAAATCGACAAGTCCAGTTTCTTAGACAGTCGAATATCATAGGCTCTACTTAGTCGTTATTTTTTGCGTTTCTTTGCATTATACAACCATAACAAAGTTATTGATGATTGTCGAGTTCTCGGTCTCATATAATGAGTGAATCGATTTCTGAATGGCTTATTCCTTCCTTTCATGCAAGTTTGCATACAATATCCATCTAAAGATTTATATGATTGACGTTCTTGTTAGTTCGCCTGTTTTTTTAGATCGTTAACTCCACTGCGTCTGCCTGCCGGTTTAACGTTATTCTGCGTTATTCCTCCTGCATCTACTGCCTTATGAATTCCGTAGATGGCGCCACATACTCGTGCCCCGTATGTTGTTTCATCTCACGGTGTGCAGCCAACATCGTTGTCTTCATCGTCCTTCACGGGCATAAGAGCACTATGCTTTTGCCACAATTAATCACGCCTCGTGTAAAACTGCAACACCTTTTCGCGCTGCGCAGTAAACATCATTTTCTTCCCCAAGTCCTAACTGCATAACACTATCGTGATGTGCATTTAACGTGGTCGACTTCATGAAGTTCCATCTGCGCCGCTCGTTCATTTAGCCTAGGTAAATACGCGCTACACATAGACCACCTCGCTACGGACAGAGACCACCGTCGTGCCAGACAGACTAACGAGGCCGCCGAACAACGAGAAGCCAGACTACCTTTTCGCGGAAAACCTGACCAAGCTCGGTAGCGAGCCAAGATCGAAACAGCAGTAGTGACTGCGACAGATGGTTAACGTTCGTGAAACTTGGTTAACGGTTCAAGTATTATGCTACCGTGTCCAGTTGTTTTTCCAGCTAACATGAGTCTCGTGATGAGTCCGTTTTCGGTTAGACACGACGCACGACGTACTCGTTCACTTAAAAAAGACCATTTCGTAAAGAAGATTTCGTTAACTATTTACTGAAACTATAAAACGCGCAAGGCACTAGGTATTCTATCAGTCATCTCAGCAAAGCAAGCATTTTATGGTGAACTACATTAACACCGAATTTACAGCAGATCACAAATGGTGCTCTCCCTCTCTCTCCTCATAACAGTGCACATCGGTTCAACAAAAGACAAAACTAGAGGGCGCATAAGCTTTACCTTGAGAGTATACGCGATAACCTGCACACTCATTGCCTCACCTGGTGCTGCTCTGATGCCTGGCCATTAAGCATCACTCTTACAAGAAGACACATCCTCGATTGAAGCCCTATACACTTACACGCATCTTTGAAAGCTCCCTATCAAACGGCCCCGCCAACGTTTTTTCGGCACAAGCAGCCCCGTAAACTTCGTGCAAAAAAGATGAACGCAAGTCGCTACGACACTGGTACCATGACCTGTCCCGCCTGCGTCACCTGGGGGAGTCCAGTGAGTGGGCGCACGCAAAAAGCCTAATTTATGTTAACGGGAAATGGGACAGGGAGCTCGCGGGGAAGTGTCTTCTCAATCGGTTTCGAGCGGTCCCCAGGAACACTGTCAAAATTAGTTCTAAATTATCGATATAGGCTCCACGCAGAAAATATAAATTTAAATCAAACATTCACAAATACCACCTTTACGGATTTCTTGCATTAGAATACTATTACGATTTTATTTCGAGGTTCAGTTTAGTATCCGCCTTTATTGTTAGATGTGACAGCGTTAAGGCTCTCCTTGCGGACATTTGTTCGCATGCAGCCATTTAAAAAAATGGTGAATGACTATTTTCTTAATTTCTGGCGCTATTATGTAGCACCTAACTAGTAGGAAAAAGGAAAGCTACCATATTATGCGAGATACCACCCCACGCGGATATAAGTTTTCACTTAACCAAGCCACACGAACATACCTGCTTTGCCTGAGGGTAGCAAGTCCGACTCGGAATGCAAGAATACATGGTTATGTTCCCTGTAGTTGCCTTCTCTGTCTGAAAGCTGAAGTCAGAATTAGCTCTTCCTGCCAAATGGGCCGTGTCATAAGGTCGCGTGGTGTCGCACAACCCCACGAATTAATGCTCGGCCTTGTCAGCTGCCACCTGCCAAATCCATACTCCTTATTTTTCGCGTACAACGCTGACAATGTCGAAGTTGAATTTTCTGGTGAGCAGGGCCATTAACCATGCCGCGTTAACAACATGCCATGCTAGGATTTTAATTTCCGCCCTCGCCGTTCCCGTCACGTCGCACGTGACATTCGCGGTAAAATAGAGGACACATTATGCCCGCCGTTATGGCCAAGTTTGGTACCGGTGAACACTCTCAGGGCTACATTACATGCAGCATCAATAGCATCGAATGTACAATCTTGGACAAGCGCTGCCGAAACTTAGTTGGTAGAGCACCGTATACGTGTAATTCTAAGCTTGTGGTAAGGAATTCTCCCAATGGCATATGCGGTTATTTTAGAGCGCAAATCTTATGCGCCACTTCTGCAGTTGACCCGCGTCGCCGTCGGCGCCGGTGTAACCGAGCGAAAGAGAGTCACTAGGCAAATATAATCAGAAGAAGAAAAAGAACAACGCGCTCTGTGTCGCTCGCTCATCGACAGTGTGGAACCGCGATTGTGATTACGAGCAGTGGACAATGGACAACCACTACACCGCCAACCTCTGCGAATACTTAAGAGCAACTGGACTTCACTCCTTCTTTTAACTTTCTATCTCCTGCATCCAATTCCCCCTTTCTCAACTAATGCCTTCTGGCAAACTTTTCGAAAAAAAAAAATATTGTCCGCGCCGGTGTCGCCACTCGCTTCGTTGCCTAAGAACCAGTGATAAGGCTGCTTATGCCGCTGCTGTTACACGCGCTAGGGTACCTCGATGCGTGTGCCGGCACCCGAGGGCACATAAAGAGCACCTCAATTAATTTTCCTTCATTGTGAATCTCTATATACCTCAATAACAGACTGCATCTGAAACTAGTTTTTTTTTTTTTTTTTTCTGGGGGGGGGGGGGGGGGGTGGAGGGGGCAGTTACAACAAGCCTCACGTTGACTTTGACGGGCCGGGCCGTCTCTGTGTAAATATTTAACCAAAGTTTTCACCATAAACATTAACCATTATTATTATAGTTTCCCATTGATGAACACCACAATTGTAAATAAAAAAAAAAAAAACTTTAATGATTTATTTGACTTCAGTGACTGTTGGCTAGTTTCTTATGTACTTGTTGGCGGGTGCCTCAATTTCTCTACCTTGCTTAAGTGAAAAGTGTCTTTATTACAAGGCGTTTAGTTAATTGAAGAGGCAGTTGCACAATACATGACAAATGCTTTAAAGATGACAAAAAGGGTTTATTATTCTTCCATGGTGTTATATACACCTTTTATAAAGATACGAGCCCTCACATCAGCAAAGTAGAGTCCCCAAATTAAATGAACTGAATACATCACACGCGGTGCCAAAAAGGTACAAAATGAGTGCAATAAAGAGTGAACCAGGAAAAAAAATAAAAGCGAGAAATGCTCACAACTTGATGCAGTTTTCGTAATAATCTTTGATGCTCAGTTGTGTAAATTGCTTGTTTTGTAGGAATGAAACGACATTACTGTCGTAGCAGTTTGTGATTACTTATGCTACATCTCTCTAGCAAGAATATTGGGAAGGACACTTAAGGGACACTTAAGCTCCGTCTTCAAAGGTATCACGTGACAGCATCAACGTAAGGCTCTCGTCCGTGGATCGCGTTGCTGACCCTCGTTCGAGTGCATGCACTTTGCTCTCGTTCAGTCGCATATCTCTAAGTTTAGATCTATATTATCTAAAAAATAATCCTTAGCGTAGCGTTTTAAGTTACCCCATTATGCAAATGATCACCTGGCATGGATTTAAAGTCCCACTTACTCAAACCGCAAGAACGGGCTTGCGTGGCCTGTAGGGATTGCATGTCCGAGTGTGAATGCAGGATCCTTGAACGGTTCGGTTGTCCTTGGCCTCTCATATGATTTAGGCGGCGCAATTACGAAGCTCCCGCCGAATCGGACATGTTACACAACCCTACTCTCAATCACGCTCACTGGCCATGTTAGGTGCCCGCTATAATATGCCAGAGCCATGGCCGCAACTTTCCCTCGTAGCGCCTACGTCTCGATGCTGACCCCGATAATGCAACAATGCCGAAGGTGCATTTTGGAGAGAGCAGGGTCTTAAACGCTATGACATTAATGCGCTAATGACATCGATCCATATTTTGGCCAATGGATGGTGCGGTTATAGTGGCTCATGAAACTGCACAGACTATACGTGTTTTCAGGTGATTTGTTGACTTTATCGAGCGACAGCTTACGTTGCGATGAACTAATTTCGATATTTTAGTGGTATATATAGTTTATCATGCATGATCATGCCTCGTATTTACTGCCACTGTCACATGTAGAAATTCAGCCCCTACAGTCAGCCATTTGTAAAAGGTACTAAAGCAAAAAAAAAAAAAAAAAGAGACAGAAAAAAGATTTTCTTTTTCCAAAATTTTCCTGTTTTTTTTTTTTTTCGAGCCCTCCCATCTGTAGCTGCAGACAACAACGAACTGGTTATGAGTATATATAAAAAAAGCGCAAAAACTATCTCAATAATAATGAATATTTGGTATATCTGTTACACTTGCTCTGTGGACACCCGACCGCACCGTAAGGGAAGGGAGGAAGGTGGGAGTTAAAGTGTAACGAGAGAAAGAGGAGCCGTAGTGGAGGCCTACGGAGTAATTTCGACCACCTGGGGATCTTCAACGTGCGCTGACATCGCACAGCACACGGACGCCACTTCGTTTCGCCTCCATCGAAACGCAGCCGCCGTGGTCGGGATCGAACCCGGGAAACTCCGGCACAGTGGTCGGGGGTCTTACCCCTGCACCACCCCGGCGGGGCCTCTGGAGTCACACCAAACTGTTTCTGTAGTGATATTCCGTACATTTAATTTCAAGCAATCTCTGGGTTCGTTAGCCATGAATATGTATTTTAACGAATGCTTCTGCTCCTAGAAAGAACCGGAAGGTCCGTTCTTCGACTTCTGTTCTGAACAACGTTTCTTTTGCGACCCCTCAAATGTCCCAGTGAAGAGGTTTTACGCAAAAAGTTCCGAGAGCAGTGCAGAATCTGCTGTGGAGCCTGAGTGTTGCTGTTGCGCACGGTACATCGCGCACCCCTTGTCGAACACTAGCAGTGTTCTCTATAACGCATCAAAGTTCACCGGCGATCTATGTATATTTGGTGTACAGAAAAGGTAAGGCGCAGTACCTGTCACTCGCAAAATCTTGGTTGCACTTTTCGCGTACAAATCTCGCCGACGTACGATTTTCACCGCAAGTCTAGAATGATTTCGCCTTAATATGTGGTTAATAGGAAAAGAAAGGCGCAGTATCTGTCACACTCGTTTCTGTGGACGCCGTACGTGATTTTCGGGTACCAAGTACACACGCCAGCGGCCGGATTTTCGTGTAATAGGGCTAGCGAAGCTCTCGCTTAAAAATGTTGTGCGCTTCTAATTGCGCGTTAGTTCTATGAAATGCTTGAAATGAACATACGGTGGTTGTGGTTTCTGGGCTTAGCGTCGCAAAGCGATTCAGGCTATGAGGGACGCCGTAGTGGAGGACTCCGGAAATTTCGACCACCTGGGGTTCTTTAACGTGCACTGACGTCGCACAGCACACGGGCGCCTTGCTTTCTGCCCCCATCGAAAAGCTGCCGCCGAGGCCAGGATTCGATCCCGCGTCCTTGGGCACAGAAATCGAGCGCCGTAATCACTGCACCACCCCAGCGGGGCTGAAATTAACATAGTTACAGTGCACGCATGAAACCAAAAAGCGTGAAGGTAATTCCAATGCTTGGATGTTGACACGAAGGTGAAGGCGGGTGAGCCGGTGAGATGTCTTTGAGGGATACACACTCTCGTGGTGATTCAGACGGCAAAAGGAACGCTGTGCTGGCAAAATACCAGGGTTTCATTAGCCGTTATCGCAAAGTTTATGGGAAAGGGATATGTGAGGGATTTAGCGTCAGTACAGACGGTTCGGGAGATTAGCTGTGGATTAGGTTTAGCAATACCAGGTATTTATGAGTAACCAGAAAAATATTGCACCAGCAAAGTTTTCAACGGAATTTATTATGTTCATATGGTTAGCTTGTATAAATTGACTAAATTATACTTCTCATTTCGATAGAGAAGAGATCAGCATGCATGAAATGTATATGGATAGATCGCAAGAAAAGTTATTATTAGAACTCAATGGAAAGCATGAACGAAGGAAAGATAATAGTTGAAGTAACACAAAAAGAAACAAGTATTACAGCGATGTTGTTCGCGAAGATGGTGAGATAAAACATAGGGCAAAAGGGAGCTGTCAAAACGGGGAAACAAAAGATAGCGTCAAAGTGCTATGCAAAGAAGACGTGTGCCGGCGATCAATGGCACCCACCCAAGTTATCCACCTGAGGACCTGTCCATGACGAGCGTCGCTTCGAATGGATGCGAAGAAAAAACGAAGGTACAGAAAACATGTTGCCCAAACCGTTAAGAGCCCAGCGAACATGAGAAGCAGTTCCATTTCTTCTTCTCTCTCCTATTCTTTTTCGTTATGCGTCGCGAACTTTTCACCAGAAATAAGAACGAAGCTCCCTGTACAGCGAATCCCTTTTCTAGCAGGCTTGTTACATATTCTCTTTATTCGCTGACATTGCAGCCACTTCGTATTCAGCATAAAACAAACCCTCTGTAGCACACATTTTCCACTAGCGGCAGGATCGAAGCTCCTTCAAACAGTAGAGGGAAAGGGCTTCAAAATAGAGGTCCACCAAACAAGGAAAATATAGGGGGGTATAACTGCGGACATACAAATGTGATTGTACATGAAACCTGCGTTTGAGCTAACTTTCGTGTTGGTTACATCCGTCACAAACTAAGTCTTGTGGGACGAAGTAACCGATAACATGAAGCTTTTCACACACTGTTCAAAGCGTGAGGGCACTTCATATTATGTTTTTAATTCGTTAGCATGAATGTTTTGTCATTGAAAGGATGTGAGTGGTCTTAGAAGCGAAATACATCGCATCGGCAATGCTCCCATTTCACGGACGAATACCACTTCTCGAAATTGGTCTAGCTAGAAAAACTGTAATATTCGAAATATCTTAAGAAAGTTCAAGCCTTGGCCGCTTAAAACTCAGCTCTCATTTATTAAAAGCGTAAGTGAAAACCGTACAGTTCCGCCTTTACAGTCATCACAGAGGCAAACCTCGCGCTCTATCAAGTACTCAGAGGAAGCGTTTGCAAATGAGTACTGAATTTACGATTTCTAAATTTCGCGCACATGCACTCAAAAACAGAATCATTACGCAGCGTATAGAGCTCCTTATGTCGAAACGCCCTCGCCATAACGACAACTGAACAAAAAAAGCTTCTCGGAAAAATAAAATTGGAGCAACCGTTCTTTGTGCCGTGTTGGGGGTGATGTCATGCGATTTCGCTTCTTACTCAGCATTCATTTACTAGTCCAGTTGGAGGCTAGTTCACGATATGGATTCCAAACGGCGACATGTAAGCCGCTCATTTTTATTGTAGGCGTCCGTCGAGGAGTGAGACAGCACAATTTATCGGCCCAATACTGGTCCTGTGCTGGCAATGTCCGACCTACATAGGATCAATGCATTGCCAATACACTGCAATACTGGGCCCATAATTTGTGCTGCTTGGCAGAAATCAAACACTCACAAGACATTAAACATTTTGCCTAATTGTGCGCCAGTCTGCAAATGGCAAACAATTGCGGAATACAAGGGCGGTGTTAAAGGCGTTATCGCATCTCCTCTTTAGACGAAGCTCATGTGTCATGCTAATTATTTAGGCTCTCAACGAGACCCAAAATAATTAGCAGAGGTGATAAAAGAAAGGAAAGAAAGGCGGTTAGCCCAACATTGAGTCCAAAATGTTGTGAAGAGGACAGGTAATCAGTTCCGGCAACACGGATAGATGTAGGAGATAAATGGCAAGAAAAAAAAAAAAAACACGAATAGGACGAAACAAAGCACGCCTCCTATCTCTTTCACATTCGCATGTTTCGTGTGTTTTCGCTTATTTAGGGTTTCTAATTACAATTACTCAGGTCTCCATTCTGACTGTTTCTATCAATCGCTTTATGGAGTGCGGTGATCATTATTGCATTCATAAGCCGATTTCGACTGAGTGATCATCACGCTGATGAAACAACTTTCGGAGGTTCTCATTGGTCGGCGCCTCAGCTACCGTATTCACCTATTATTTAGTTATTCAGCTAGCTCTTCAGAAATCGCACAAAACCTGTATTCACGCTCGTAAAAACGGGCTCACGGGAGATTAATCAGTTTGACCTTTGGCTATAAGTCGAAGCATGTGTAATGCTGTTTTTTTTTAAATATATTTCTACCGAATATGGTATTAAAAGTTACGTCGATTTATAAACGCAGCAGAACTTTCAGAGCCCTCTTCTTTCAAGTTATACTTCCAAAATGAATTTGCAAGCAATACCTCATCATTTCATTGTCCTCAACAGACGGATGCTATTCAGGGGCATGGAAAGTTTTCTAAGCTTTCATGGTACCCTGGCAATGCGCGTGTTAGTGAGCCTATTGAGCGGCTGGACAAAAGAGAAGTGGCAAGGAAGTGAAAATTTGTAGAAGTAACGGACTTTCTCATCCTGCCCTTTTCCTCACTTTGGTATATTTAAAAGCCGACGATAATTCATCTGAGGGTTGCTTATTAAGTTCTCTCTTTCTCCCTCTCGGTTGATGTGGTGAACTCTGCCCGTGTCTTCGTAGAAGCTTCTACTTCTTAGCCACAGTATACCCAGACCAAATCAAAATTTTGTTATGCCTGCTTATCTTTTCGTGTGCGTTTCGGTGCTAGCAGTACCAATTAATTTGCCTGAGAAGGCCGTTAGTAACAGACCAATATTTTTGCCTGGCGTCGAAGTTTTCGCCAGCCCGTTAATTAGTTTGGTTTGCTTCTCTTCTTCACAATACGTTTTCTTAAAGTTTTCGAGCAAGCAAAAATTGTTTCTTCTCCGGGCATAAGTCAGAGCTCATTATTTGAGCAGCATTTCATTTTGGAGATTATTAGGCAAATCGCTTCAGGCGTAAGTGAAGATCGTATGGACTCAACAAGAAATGAAGCAAATGAAATGTTACTGCTAAGCCTTAGCCCGGTCACAAAGCTAAACTGTAGCTATCGGATAATAGAACACATTTCATATTCTTCTCTGAATATGAAGTAGATGGAAAAAATACATACCATACTCTATATACCATATATATATATATATATATATATATATATATATATATATATATATATATATATATATATATATATATATATATATATATATATGTGTGTGTATATAATACATTATTGTATAGTATTGTATATAAATCATCATGATTTACCGTTTAGATTCATCTATTTCGCTAACTAAATGGAGGCGAAAGACACTTAATCGGGTAAAACACACGACTTCCTTCTAAAGTAAAACCAAACGGCCTTGATAATTCAGCTCCAGTAGATTTGTTTTTTAGAAAATAAAAGCGGACCGTTTTTCGCAAGACACAACGGAAGTAAAATAAAAGAAAGAATCAATTCTGCGCCCCCAAATCAAAAAAGCAATGGAAATCATTATTTTCGCTAGGCTCAAATGACGCCAAGTTCAGTTTAGTTGTCTCTTCTTCGCTGCTCAAGTCAGAAGCACAGTTGCCAATGTTTTACATATGAAAGATCGAGCATTGCGTGAAAATATACACTAATTTTTGCTTCTATATTCATTTCGAAATGTTCGATTTTCTTTTTTATGTTGTTCATCCTCGGTTCCCGCTTACAACATATTTTTTTTCGAGTCCATTTGTACAATTTCTACTGCTATGAAAAAAGCCTGTGCGCGTTCGAACCGATGTCATGCCCCTGAATCTGTGCTCAGGTCTCTCGCCCTTTAGTTTCACGCCTTTTAACCATCTGCCCTAAAGGAGCCGGGTTCCTCAAGAAAGACACCACCACGAATTCGAGTCGAGTGCACGAAATGCTGCCGCCTTCACGGTGAATTGGATTTCACTCCATAAACACAAGTGGTGACGCTCCCAATACTGAGTGTTCTCGTTTCTACTGCAGAGCTTTGCCGCGCACACGCGCACAACCGGGCGAAGATAGGACCGTGACGTGATTATGTGACCAGCGCAATGTCGTCTCCTGAGGGGAGAACGTTCTTCTTACACTCACGAACAGTAAATAAAAAGACGGCGCTTACTGGTGGCTCCGTTAGTTCTTCATAGAGAATAATAAAGTGCGACTGCTCTATTGGAGGAGTAATTCCTCGTGCACCGAGCATAATTTTCTTCTCAGCTCTCAGAGGAACCTATAGTAACGCATTACATAATTTTCACATTTCGCGACGCATTACTTTCCGTGAGGTCGACTCTGTCAGACATGATATCTTTTAGCTAAACCTGCCAGCATAGTCTGAGAGCATTACTTTCTCTGAGAGCATTGGCTAGCGAAAGAAAGGGCCTAGTAATCGTACCTTTTTCTTACACGCATTAAAAGGACCGCGTCAAGGCCTTTTTAAGCGGAGAGCCTGGCTTCGCCGGTGCGTTTGGTGTGTAGAGAAAATCCTGATTTGTAGACAACGTTTGGCATCCCATGACAAGTGCGGAACTTAAAAGTGATTAAACGTTTCTTTACAATGAGAGTACAAGGCCGCAACGTGGCTCAAATCACATTCAGACATGCAAGTATATAAAGGGAACGAAATGGACTCAAAATAATATTTAGGGAAAATTTGGGAACAGAAACAGCGCTCCTTGAGTACCGAGTCACATACGCTGCCCCTTGGCCACGCATACAAGCTCCCACGGCTTGGTTAAATCGGGAATTTATATCTAGATCAAATGGTCTCGCATATAATATGGTCAGATCTCTCCAATACTACCAGTTTCAAAACTTCCCATAAGGCCCATGCATAAAAAAGTGGCGGTTCGATCGGTGAACATCTTGGCGTTTATGGGCAGTGCTGACGCCTGCGGCCATTACAGTAAACTGCGCTATAGTTGCAAACTTTCAGAATGTTGAAAATGCACAACCACCTTACAAATAAAATCAGCTGAAGAAACGCAGTAGTAAATATTGATAAAGGTCATAGCCGTACAAGTAATTCAGAGAGAAGACAAAAAGAAGTGGAGCAATTTTCTAAATGCATGACCGCAATGTAGATAGTTTTTATTAGCCACTTCTAGGTGGCGGTACATTCACAAGGACAGAAAACATGTATGCTAAAGCGGAGTTTTCCAACTTGCCTGATTAAAAAGCTTTTAATATGATAGTTTACGGCAATATGCTAATGAATATGCCCAGGTTAACTCAGGCACAAATAAGAGTTGTTATATGAGCAAGTATAGAAGGTCGATGCACGCGTGCAATGATCCTCAAAGGCAGCAGGCAAACAGGAATAATTTAAAGCGGTCGCGTCGTAGCCCTAAGGCAGGACTCATGTGTTGCCCCAATTTTTTGAACCCCATTTGTATCTGCTTCGAAGGAAAGCAGAGCGGAACGAATAGCCTCCGCCGCTATTGCTGTTACCTCTTCCCCGGAATTATCTACGAAGCCTCGGGAGTGCTGTGCCATCTATTCTTCTCGTGTTTTTTTTTCTTCATAATTTGTTACGTTCTATTCCTCCCTTATGGGTGCAGTGAAAAACGAATTGACTCGTTTCTTTTCGCTTTTCGCTTTTCACTGCGTACGAACAAAATGAGCCGTCATTAGCAGGAAAGAAGCGTGGATGAGAGAGTGCTTGTCTTACCACTGTGCGTTGAGCCAGAATACTGCCTGCAAACAGCAGCATCTCCATTCAATAATGGGGGAGAGAGATCAAGGTCACATACAGAAAGCAGAAAAACGGCAAGCAGTTCTCCTTTAATGCACCCGTACTAAGCAACTTCCAGGTCTTATGACCTCACCATGAAAATCTTTACGCGCGTATGCCATGAGAGCGCCCGCAGCGCTGAAAAGCGGCCTCAGCTGAAGGAAAAGCATCGGTGGCATTAAAACGCATTGTCTCTATATGTTCCATGTATACCCGAACTATCAATACATTTTCTAGGGCAACTCGAGTGCGGAAACAGGGCATCAAAGAAAATGGCTTAGGTTCCTCCGTAAGCTAAAGGAAAATGTGCGTGCTAATTAGAGCTGAGCTCCTCTTTTTCACCAAGAGGGCAGCGTCCTTTGTCTGTTCTTTCATTTTTGACGCATAAAATTCATAGCAGACTACTGGTAGCTCTTGGTAACTCGTACGTTTTGAAGTATGCGTCGAGGAAAAGAACATTGTTGCATGTTTTGCTGGGCCGTAAGCGCGCACACACAAAAATGTGTCCACCGCGGTCTTTTGACTGTAGCATTTTTAAAGCAAACCTCATCGTTATAAAAAAACACTCCTCAACGTTTTATATTACTAAGACGCTGCTTAGGCAAAATATTAGGATAGGGGCAGTTATGGCTGTATGGAATAAGCATTATTTTTTTTCTGTTTGTGAAGGCCACGAACCATGGCAGTACACCAACGATGTGCACAGGTTTGATATCTTCTAGACTAGTCACCTTCATGGCCGCTCGACAGTAAGCGTAGAATATATCTTCTGTCAACCGGCCCAGTTGTTCTGTTTTCTTTTTTCTTGTGTCCTGACTGTAACATTAAAAGCGACGTCATATCAATATATATATATATATATATATATATATATATATATATATATATATATATATATATATATATATATATATATATATATATATATATATATATATATATATAGGATAAGTAAATAGACGTACTTGGTTGCTAGAGGTTACATAAAAGTGAAAAATTGCTTCATACTGTTTCCAAGTTTATTTGTAGTCGACGTTTCGGCAGGAGCCCTGCCTTTCTCAAGACTGATGGTACATGATTCTTGTTTGTCTTCTTATAGGGTTGGCCAGAGGTGATACAAACAATATGGGCACACACAGGTGAGTCAGCTGGACACGCACAACACACACATACACACACAGCTGCGGAGAGCAGGCTAGGCCCAATGGGCCATCAACCCAAGGCACCGGCCGCCGCGAGTCATCTGTATACAGTACAAGACACAATACAGGCAACCGCGGAACAACCTTGGAAGGGAAAAAAAAAAAAAAAAAAGACGAAAACAGGTGGGGGAAGGTGTCTGCTGCAGGTGGTGAGAAAATTATTCTTCTTGTTCTCACTAAAAGATGGGAGCGCCCAGCGTGATGAGAAAACCAGGTGGACACTGCTGGTTAGAAGAACCTGACAGCGGCGAGTAAAGTTCGAGCAACTTGCGACGGGAGATGAACCGCAAAGAAAGAATAAAAAAAAAAAAAAGTAAGTAAATATGTGGGACAGTAGAATGGTGAAATACTTTGAGGTTTTCGCTAACAGATGTGAGGGCTCAGCAAAGGAAGAAAACAGGTGGGGGAACGTGTTTGCTGCAGGTGGTGAGAAAATTATTTTTCTTGTTCTCACTGGGAGCGCCCAGCGTGATGAAAAAACCAGGTGGACACTGCTGGATAGAATAACCTGACAGCGGCGAGTAAAGTTCGAGCAACTTGCGACGGGAGATGAACCTCAAAGAAAGAATAATAAAAAAAAAAAAGAAGTGAGTAGAATGGTGAGATACTTTGAGGTTTCCGCTAACAGATGTGAGAGCCAAGCATGAAGAAGGTTTTTACGAGAAGTGGGATGTGGAGGGTATCAAAGAAGCGAGGAAAAAAAAAAAAAAAAAAGAAACCGAGGAAAAACTGTAAAGGGATAATGGTTGATATATATGTATAGCATTAAGCTTGCAGGGCTCGTAAGGACGACATTGCCCCAATGTTTTCATTTATCCCAGTATTAATTGTCCTAAACTTATAAATAAAGTATGACTCACGCTGCTCCCGCTCCCGTGTATTATTGAATCCCCCCTGAAGAACTGTTAGTTTGACTGAGTCGAATGAGTGCTGTTTCTGGTTGATATGTTTTGAAAAAGGAAGGTTGGGCAGAGAGCGGACATGAGCTCGGTGATTATTAAACCGCATTCGAAGAGGGGTAGCTGTCTGGCCAATATACTGCATGCAGCATACACCGCATTCTAGGAGATATATAACGTTTGAGGCATCGCAATCAAAGTTACCATCTATTCTCCACTTAAAACTTGACGCTGTGCTTGTTGCGCAGCTTGATGTCTGCATGTGGCTGCACACCTGGCATCTACTCTTTCCGCAAGGCCGGCACCCCAACCGCGGGTTATTACCTATTTTTGAGTGGACTAGGATGTTGCGGATGTTTTTCGGTCGTCGGTAGACAACTTGGGGAGGAGTCGTGAAAATACTGGAGAGACGTTCGCTCTGTTCTAGAATGTTGAAATGTTTCTTTAGGATTTTGTTCACGTTGGGGGGGTTACTCGTGTAGGTGAGTACCAGGCTTGTTCGGCGGTCTATGTTTTCCTTTCGTGGACGTCCCTCCAGTATCTCCTCTCGGTTGAGTTCATATGCCTTCTTTATGGCGTCGTCAATAATATTTGGCGGGTACCGTTGTTTAGTCAGGACTTCCCGCATACGCTTTGCGTTTCGTGCGAAGTCCTGATCTTGGGAACAAATTCTTTTGAATCGATGAGCCTGAGAATATGGAATGCTTGTTTTTGAGTGATGAGGATGACAGCTTTGAAAATGTAAGTATTGTTGTCGGTCCGTGGGTTTTCTGTATACGCTTGTGGTGAGTGAACCTTCATGAACCTATATATATATATATATATATATATATATATATATATATATATGAAGGAAAGAAGCCAGCAGTCGGCGAGGCCAAGGAAAGGCTTGGGGATTGTGCTTCGTGTCTTTTTTTTCATTTTTAGTTCGGTAATCACATAAATTAGTAATGTAGTCTGTTTAGGATAAAGATAATTAAACACAAGGTGAAAGAAAAAACAACGTGCCGATGGTGGGAACCGAACCCACGACCTCCGAATATCGCGTCCCGTGCTCTTCCAACTGAGCTACATCGACCGCTGTCTCACCTGCTGCTTTCTTGGGTATTAATGTTGCCTGTATACGAACCTTGAGAGTGTCGGTGGACGTATATATATAAATTAAGAACTTTTCGGCCAAAGCAACGTTGCTTATGAATCCCTGTAATAGTTGTGTCTGCCCTTGGTTTCCCGCCAGACGTGGTGCACGAGAATGCAGCAAACTTCCATGAGCTAAAAAAGAAACGAACGCGATGCACAGTATCTACTACCCAGCCGTATGCACTGTAGATAAGCTTGCCTTGCATATCCTTCTACCGGGAAGCTTTCACATTATGTTTTATAAATATGTAAAACGTAGAGGTAAACGCACCTTCTTTTCAAACACTTTCAGGCTGAAATGAACTTCCTGCTCCTTGCCGACTGTAATACTGTGGGGTTTTATACAGACGATAGCTTTAAAAGCCCCGTTCACAGGAAAGTTTGGCATCGGTGTTGTCGGCGTTGACGTTGTGAGCGAAAAATCACTAGGATGGCGCTGGTAAGCGGCAGCTGACATGACCGAGCACTGACTGGACTCTTAGTAGTTGCCTGACGTTTCGTTTGCAGGAGCTGCCAACTCGGGCGTCTCCTTTCATATGGGAGGGTGATATCAAAATCAGCCAGGCACCTTGCACTATTCTTACCCGTATGCTACGCAGGTACGTTTATACGGCTTGGTTAAAGCAGAGATTTATATACGTGGGCTGATAGCCTACGCTATCGCTCCACACTCTCAAAGTGTCCAGCTTAAGTGTCCAGCTTAATTTTTTTTTCGTCCGGTTTTCGTCATAACCGTGCTCCTATAGAGTACTCTAGGACCCTATAAAGAAGGAAATAAAGATCTTCATTTCTGAATGTCATCGCAATCTTTATGAATGCCGGCAGCGTCAGGAACTGCGCACTATAGTGGTGAAATTGAAATCCTGGAGAGCGTTCCGGCCCAGTGCGACCATCCATCAGCATTTTTTTTCCGCTCTATATCTTGCGCCTACTAAATGCGCTGTGCAGGGAAGCGCGACAGTGTTTCTGTCGTCACGTTGGCTGCAATAACAGCCTTGTTTCTCCTTCTTATACTACATAAACCAAGTAACTTATGAATGTGCAGCAAAGTTCGAGCTGCTGTGGGAAACATATTATGCTTAAATATCCAATTCTACGTCCCTTGTTTCTTTAAGCAAAAAACAGCAATGCGTGACCACCATCATGGCATATAACGTTTCAATTAGTTTCAATCAACACTAAACGAAAAGCGCTTTGTAAAATATTTCACTCTTTAGATATTTTCTTTCTCACACAAGGTCAACAAGCCTAGTTTTCATGGCTTATAGGAATGCCGTAAAGTCGATGTTGCACCAGAATAAAAGGCTTCAACGCATACAACCATACCTTCACGATAACTATCACTTCATACAATTGGCAGCAAACCTGGAATATTAAATTCATTATCCTTTGGATAATTAGTCTCAGACATCAAAAATTGGTGAAAGTGCGCAAACATTAGACCGGAAAACTAAAATTCATCATTCTTATGATAGTTAATCCCAGACACCAAAAATTGAGAAAAGTGCGCTAACATTGGACTGGAAAATTAAAACTCATCATCCGTTGAATAATTAATCAAAGAAACAAAAATTGAAAAATGTGCACAAATATTAGGCTGGACAACTAAAGCTCAATTTTCTTTGGATAATTAATCTCAGACACCAAAAATTGCGAAGTGCGCGAACACTAAACCGGAAAACAAACTCATCATCCTTTCAATAATTAATTCCAGACACAGAAATTTGGGAAAAGTGCGCAAACATTAGAGCGCGAAACTAAAACTCACCATCTTTTGGATGATTAATCCAAGACAGAAAAAATGGAAAATACGCACAAACATTAGGCCAGACAACTAAAACATAATCCCAGACACAAAAATTGAAACATGTGCATAAACCTATTAGACCGGTCAACTAACATGAAATGTTGCAAGCTGCTTCGGTCTAGCGAAATCTTAAAACAACACGCGATCAGAGAGCAGTCATTTCTTTTACGAGTGCGACCAGCTTAAGCGGTTAGAGCCTCCGAATGTAAGATTTTCTAGCATCATTTTTTTTTTTCTATATATAGCAGGCACTTCGAGGAACAGCGTCATTTTCTGAAGCTTCACTAATATATAAAATAGCTCTTATTCATAAACAAGAGGAAGATAAGCACGCATACGACGCATTGATAGCGCTGTAGAAAATTATTAGGCTTTTGTGGTGGCGTGCGCGAAAACCTTTATAAGTGCGTAACGGTGTCCAGGATTTCTCAGAAGCAAAAGACATGCCTGTTGGTAAAAGGCTGTTTTTGGGAGACTATACATACTAGAACTATTACGTTCGCGACCAAGAACAAATCACCTTCAGAAGAACCGATGCACCGCTATTAAAGTATATACGTATTCGCTTATTGCTTGTGTTCACGGTGGAATTAGAACGGCTAAGCAAAACGCGTGGAAGCTCCATCCACCAGACTTCGTTATCAAAATTAAAAAGTCTTAAGAACGTATGCTTTCTCTGCCCTGCACCTTCCCGTCCCTAGCTGTCATTTGGAAAAACTCACAGCTTGCAAATCGGCGCCGGCCTTGACCCAGAAGCGGAGTTGAAGCGTGCGCCGCGAGCGGTCGACCAACCGCGGTTGACACACCGGCCGTGGCGGCAAAAGCCGGGCGCGAAAGAGAAAAAAGGATACAGGGCAAACAGAGAAAGAGCAGGAGAGAAAGAAATTGAAAGAGAACGAAACACGAAAGCACGGGATTCCCGGCACATTACGATGGCGACAAAGTCGCCAGCACCATCTCGAAACATCTGGCCCCCGTTGTTTCATGCGTCTTTCTTCGTCTGCTCCTAGCCCGGAGCTCCAAGGAGACGGCGGCCGTCATCAGGTGCGACAGGCGGGGGACACGGCCCGTGCCGGCTTGGCTTACCTGTTAAGGGCGCCGAGGAGGAAGCAGCGGCCGCAGCGGCGTCGCCGAAGAGCGCCGACCGCGTCGCCTGTTGCATCTGTTATCCCCCCTTTGAGGCTGGCTTCATGGCACCACGCCGGAGCCAGACACCGAAGCGCGCGCGCGCGATTAGCGGGCTACCGTTGCCCTGGAGACAGCGCAGGCCGCCGCCGCGCCGGGGCGCCCTCGTCACTTGATCAATACTAGGACGCCGAAGCTCGGCGTACCGAGTTGCGCGCAGCACAGCAAAAGCCACAGCTGCGGCCTGGCCAATCACGACGAGGGAAAAGTTTGAACATTGTATCAGTGTACGTACCGGGCCTCGACTGGGCTGTTGTAGTCCGCTTTCGCATCGACTCGGACGGCCTCAACGCTGCTAGGCCGGTCGTGTACCCCCCGGTGTCTTCCTTGGCAGCCGTCGAACGAGACAACGTCGAGCGGACGGCGTAACGCGGGACTATGTTGTCTCGCGGAAGGGCTGTGGCGTTTCAGTGCCGTTTTCATGATCCGCGCCGCTGTGCAGAATTTATGAGAAGAAGAGAGCGCCCGAGCTTGGCACCGCCGTCGCCGCTGCCGGCACCCATGTTGGGCACAGTGCCAACAGTCGGCTCACTGGACTCCTGCCGGGACAAAGTACGCTTTGAGGGCTAAGAATGTACAAAGTGTATTTGCGTATACCGATTTGTTTTTCAGAAATATTTATTCAAGTACATGTCGCAACTGACATTACTTCGTTTCTGTTTCCATTAATAAATGCGTAACATTAGGGAAAAAGTAGATGTTATTCTCTTCAATTGATTTTTATCTTAAAAATCACCATCTAACAGTCTTTAGTTTGGAACTAATTTCAGATCATACAAGTGACCATTGAGAGTGATGCTTCAGCGTCCCCGATTCCTGAATGAACACCTGCTGCGAACACGTGGTCCTGGTTTTGGCGCCACAAGAGGCGGCCGCGTTTCCATAGAAGTGGAAAAACAGACGTATAGTGGGATTTCAATGCACGTTAAACAATCTCAAGCGGTCAAGCTTAATCCAGCACCCTTTACCACGGAGTACTCATTAACCGCACTGTTTATTTAGAACGTAAAACCGCACTAATTACCATATCGGAATTGTATGAACTGCAGTGAATAATAAAACTTTACATCCTGCTTAGCGTGACAAAGTGTCTATACTTGATAAGGCACTTTCTAAAGTATTGTCGCAAAAATTGTGGTATGTGGTGATCTCTAGTCGCTGATTCCTGGTTTGAATACATCTCGCACATGATCGGAAAGTTTGTTTGTCTAAGTGTGATTATTTTGTTATTAAGGATTTTATTAACCAGTGCACCAACATTACAAAATACAACTCAGCGTACTAACGAACGAAACCCTTTGAAATATAGCTGCGCAATTCAGGCTTCATCAATTACTCATCTTTTCGCGGTAAAACTCTTTCCTTGCTCACATACCGCGGCCCGCTCACCATTACGCTTGTATGTCCATGTTATAAATGGATGAACAGCAACGCATCACCTTTGTCGCGTCTTTCCAAGAAACTTTAAACCCCCTGAATCCTGCCGTAAATTGTAAAATATACTATTTATTCTATGTTACACCTAATCATGAAAGATTAGGCCCAATTCATCTGTGCCGAGGTGGAACAAACACTTGGTCTGCGGCGCTCAAGGCAAAATAAGTCCTAAAAATGGCTCTGAACGTAATTATTACAGGAAACAATTGCTTCTGGCCAAAACTTGGAAACAGATCGCGTTTGTTTTGAAGCGAAAGCTCCACTACGCTAGGTTTTCAAGCCGTCAGCGTGGAAGCAAGTTTGACCTCAAAAAACTTTGAAGGTCAAAAAAAAAAACTTACTGAACCGCGCCGCAAGGGAAATGAGCAAGCTGGGAGTGAAAGCGGATTATGGTGTCGTGTTCATTAGTAGTCTATATCAGGACCCAAATATTAGCACAGAACTATACATAAACATTTAAGTATGCATAGATTGGAGAACGGACGGAAAAAATAAGCAACATTTGCTTTTTTCATTACCTTTGTTGTCGATCCTGTACGCGTTCATCTGAGACTAATTGAAATTTGCTGCGACCTTATGCGTCATTTACATGACTGACAGCGTTTACTGAAATCTTTTGATGTGGCTGCCTTCCAGAGTCAAATTTAGTTTGTTACATGCGATACAAATGGAGAAAATGCCGAACATCTCCAGTTTAAGGTCAATCCAGCCTGCCCCTTTGTACAGCTACTACTACATGAAGACTTCTTTCATACATTATAATATATTTTTCATACACTTGGTGAAGCACACTAAACGCCGTTTACAGGAAATATTAAAAAAAAAAACATATTTATGAATATAAAAATGATTTGCCATCTCATGCACGAAAAAATAGCTATCTCAAATATATCGATTTTTACAAAGCATAAATACTGTGTGAAGATGTACGCAATCTCATGTTTAGCTACTGTCCAAAGCATGGCGGTATAGAACACGCGTGGATGAAATCGCCAACCGCGTACTTTTTGTGGTACGTCGGATCAAGATGTCGAAGAGTGGCTCAAACATTTACCACCGAGGGAGCAAATACATGCAGCTGGCGAAGGTGGTTTTCTTTCTAGCGGTCACTGCGCTCTTGCGGTGTGGAAACCACGAGGATGTTCTCACCAGTTTGGGGTAGTCTCGTAGAGTAACTCAAAAGAGTTTCGGGGATTCCTTTTCTTTTATTTCGGGCTTTCTCTCACATTTATTTATTTTGATTTTTTTATGTCTTGAGAGTATTGCCAATAGGGGATTCCTTGTAGCGTAAGAAAAGGACTGAACAGTTTTTTAAACCCTTTCCCAACGAGCCCAGTGGCCAGGTGAGTCCTGCACCACATATAACAGAGTGCTAAAACTTTGCAATGAAGTACAATTTGTTACCCGTGCTATGACAGAAAATGACAAAGTTGACCACCTTTTAAAAGGAATTGTCGCAGACGTGTACAATTTTCTCATACCAGAAGAAAACCTCGCCTCTTCGTCTGAGAACATCCATCATAGCAGGACGTTTTCGGCGTACTGCGCCCAAGTTCGGCCGTCTTTCCAACGTCCCAACCACTGCAAGTGTAGAGGGTTAGAGCCGTGATGACATGATATCATTCTGTCGGCGCATCGTCCAAGAAGAGCTGAACGAGAAATTCTAACATCCTTCCGCCCAGACCGTGTACATATATGTGCGCTCTAGACTCCGCTTTCTGAATCACCTGTCTCCAGGGCCGGGCCGAGCTGCAATCATCCGCAACGTAGTCTTGGAAGCGATCCAGCCGCTAACCTCCTCTAGTGTAGGTTCTCAAGCCTCTCCGTGGAAGTCAAACGCAGCTGCACCTCTCATATAGTACCGCTTAGCGAACGCTTTCGCCGTTCCTCCGCCTCACCGGAGCTACCAACCTTGCAATGACTTTCCCGTTCCACCAGTTCATCGTGAGACTCCTGTTTGTAACCGCTGTCGTCCTCATGGTCACATCTCCCGATACTGTCAGACAACAACCACGTCCTTACCATCGAACGTCCCTGGACACAACACTATCTGCGCTGCCTGACCACCAGCCATGGAACCTACGTCTTTCCAAGCAGACACGATGAGGAACACTTCAAAACAAGTCGTTTGTTTCCGACCACAGTATCGCATCGCCTATTCAGCGACTCGGCCGTTCGCTGTCCCCACAAAGACGCTCTATATTGACACCTTCCGAAAACTAACTGCTGCTACTCATAAAGATGAAGTCACGGAACGGTCATTTGTCCAATTCCTCTATCCTCTCTTTATGTTAAAAAACAGAAACTGCGTGTCTAGATGGCATAAATACTCTTCGTTTGGTAAACACTGCTGCCGCTGTATCTGTGAAAAGTCTTGCATTCAAAAACAAAACATTCTGGGACAAAAAAGTTATCTTTGCGTGGGACCGGCTTGCTTAGTAGTCGTGTCGGGGATGGAACTACACAGCCGGCTAGTACCTGCTTCGTATCAGTCGTTACTGACAGAGAAAAGTTTGAAAGTTGTGTTACTCCATGCCACCCACCCAACGATATCGTATTACATGCTGGTTTTCTATTAGTATGCGGGGCCACACTTAAGTGCGGCACTGCTGGAACTTCTTTTCGCCACAATACGCTTGCTGAATTGTGGATGATTGAATCGATCATCACCGCAACGGTGCATTCAGTGTAACGTAGGACCTGCTATTACCAGCCATTGTGGCAATGTTAGTTCCGGTGCCTCGGGCACCCGTTACTTGCTTGTTGAAACAGCTTTGCAAAACGCAAGAAGAATGTTATCCTGTACGGGCCCTTCTTCCAGGAGTTGACAGAACTGCACGCATGTGGGCAGTGAATACCTCATATGAACCTGTTTATTTCCCGTATGGTAGGAAACCAGCTCGATTTGATGTATATTATGCCCCAAAATATCCCTTCTTTGTCGAGGTGCGTGCCTGTCAGCAAATTCCCTGATTTATCGGCAAATATCGTCGGTATGAGTAACCAATCGCTTCCGTCGTCCTAGCGTCTTGCCTTGCAGCATGTTCTCGCTGAGCATGTGTCCGTGTTTGACATCGTTCTACCAGCCAATCCCTCTTCGCTGGCAGTATCTCGTCAGAATCATCGTATTAACACCGGCGCTGCACGGCACCGCCCATCTGACAGAAGCCTTATCGCGTGTCCCCGGCCTAGCGCAAAGTAATCACCGAGCAGTGCGCAACATGCTGCATATAAGAGTCATTCGGGAGCCATATCTAGTTCGCAGGCTCCCTCTGTTTTATTCGCACGCAAGAAGGATGACGTGGAGCTTTTGCGTAGGCTGCCGTCGATTAAATGCGGTCCCGAAAAAAAGACATCCACTCTTTCCCACGCATAGAAATACCGCGAATTGCCTTCAATCTCCGTGCTAATCCTCGTCAGTTGACCTAAGGTCGGGATATTGGCAAATAAATATCCATCCGACGCACCAGTATAGAAGGCAGCATTTTTTACACACGACTGCGCACACCAATTTAATGGCATGGCTTTTGGATTATGCAATGATCCAGCTACATTCGAGCGGTTTATGGACAGTATCTTGTGTGGGCTTAAATGGGAGGTAGGCATATGTGCTACCTTGATGACGTCATCATTTACGGCAAGACCTTTACGAGCATAACGAATGATTGAGTGCTGTTCTCGCATGCAAAACACAAACTCGGTTGGTTTTGAACTCAAAGAAATGCCATTTTGGTGAACAGCGAAGTCGTGTTGTAGGACAACTTTTCAATCAGGATGGCATACGGCCCGACACACAGAATATAGCTGCTGTGCGCGACTTCACGCAGCCCCCCACCCTGAAACATATGCGAAGTTTTCTGGACTTATGCCCTTAGTTTCATACGCAAGTTAATTCAAGGATTCGCACAGCTAGCTCATCCCTCGACTTCTCTCCTTCATAAAGACGCTCTCTTTGTGTGACCATCTGCATGTCAGTCTGCCTTTCAGCATTGAAGTTTATGTTAACATCTAGGCCTATTCTGCACCACTTTAACCCAGCGGCGCTTACTGAACTCCACTCCAATGCCAGTGGTGTGAGTGTCGGCGTGGTCCTCATTCAGCCGCATAACGACATCCCGCATGTCGCTACTTGTGCAAGTCGTACTTTGAGCAAAGCGGAAGGGAACTGCACAGAAACAGCTAGAGTGCCTGGAGGTCGACTTTGCTGTCCAAAACGTCCGATCATATCTACATGGACGTCATTTCAAAATCGTCGGTGATCACCGCTCTTTGTGTTGGCTTGTTGGCCTGCGCAATCCATCGGGTCGACTCGCTCGTTGGGCCTAGCGCCTACAAAAATATGGACTTACTGTCTCATATAAAAGTGAACGCCGCCACACTGACGCGGCCTATTTTTGCCACTTCCCTCTAATTAATGCTGCGAGGAGCGACGACACCCACTAAGACTGACTTCCCTTGCCTTAAAGTTTTCCCAATACTGTGAAAATTGAGGGTGGTGGTAACAACTTTTATTGCCACGAAATGAAAGGAATTATTTCGGGCTGGAGCGAGTCTAGGGTGGCCTCCAGTCGGGAGCGACCTCTTGAGCTCGCGTGACGAGGGCCAGTTGCGTAGTTTTCCTTGGGCTGGCCAACAGCTTGTCCCATTCCTCCGCTGAGGGAGCTGGCAAGAGTGTCTTTGGAGGGGGATTGCTGGCGCATTCCCACAGTATATGGTCTTGAGTGGCCTGCGTCCCGTCACCGCAGTGCCGGCATGCAGGGTTGAATTCTCCGTTTGTAATTAACGATAGTCGGTAGGGGCTAAGGATGGCCTTTGTTTGTAGGCGTCTGAGTGTCGTGGCTTGCGCCCGGTCGAGGTCGGGGTGAGGGACGGGGTAGGTGCATCTTAGCTCGCGATAAAAGTTTGTTACCTCCGCGTATGTGCGCGGTGCCTCCACAGGCGCGTCCGTTCCCGATAGATCTCCCGTCTCCCGGTTGGTTAAGCCTCGGGCTAGACGGTCGACCCCTTCGTTTCCGGAGTTACCCGCGTGAGCCGGAACCCATACGAGATTGATGTTGTGATTGAGAGATCGGTTGCGCAGAATTCGCGCCGCGAGTGCGCTTACAGAATTTTTGGCGAAATTTTGAACGGCGCTTTTTGAGTCGCTTAGAATAGTTTTGGTGTGGGGATCCGCGATGGCCAGTGCGATAGCTACTTCCTCTGCCTCGCATATGGAGCTAGCATGAAATGTTATAGCGTTAATGAAGGTTGACTTTGGAGTGGCCATACATGCCACGTATGCTCCGTTTTTGATGTCCCGAAGCAGAGGAGCTACCCTGCTCTGCAACAATTATTTGACCAAGTCCGCACGTCTGCAGCTGGAACTTCGTTCAAGGCAAGCATTAAAAAACATATTCAGTTGAAGGTGCTCGTCGTCCCTGTGAGCTTTCGTTGGCCCTGTCCTTCCGCCATGCACGATGTCGCTTCCGGCCATCTGGACTTAACCCGTACATTCCAGCGAACGCAATGATTCTCCTGGCCCGGATTATACAGGCAGCATGGCAGTAATTTGCAAGCTGTGTCCAGTGCCAACGTTTCAAGCACCGAAATAGAACTGTTGTGCTCTTGCAACCGATCAACTCGCCGCATGCACTATTTGAGAAAATTCGCATAGACTTGCTTGGTCCACTCCCTAAATCAGCCGCTAGCCACCGCAGGATTACAGCGTGTGTTGACTGCTGCACAAAATACGTATAAACCGCTGCTCTTATATCTGCCAAAGTAGGAGGAGTTTACTTTTTGTTGCACTCTGCCATTCTTCGCCACGACGCCCATCTTGTCATCATCGGTGACCGTGGTCGTCAGTTCACTACCGGTATCGTCGCAGAGTTGCTCCGACTATGTCATTGAGATTATCGGCACTCTGAGCCCTATCATCGACAAACAGATAGCTTCACCGACTGCATAAATCACACTCTGACTAACGTGTTGGCCATTTATGGTGACACTGACCATAAGAACTGGGAAACAGTGGCGCCTTTCGTCACTTACGCGTACAACTGTGTTCAAAACGAGGCGATCAGGTATACACCATTCTTACTCCTTTACGCTCGCTCACCGCGCACCTTTCTGGAGACAATTCAGCCATTTCCCCTCCATCCTGATACACCCGTTTCGCAGACTCTATGTCGTGCAGAGGAAGCGTTAGGACTTGCTAGCCTAAGAACCCTCAGCACGCAAGGTCGCACTAATGCACGATATGACGACGGCCGCATTACAGTTACATATGCTCAAGGTAGCTACGTTTGGCTCTGGACGCCTTTGAACCGACGAGGCCATTACGAGAAACTTGTCTCCACGTACTCCGGTCTCTTCGGCCTCCTCGAGGGCCTCAATGACATTAATTTCGTTATCTCGAAAGTTCCTCAACTCATAATTCGTCACGCAAGACACAGGTCGCCCATGCCAGCCCCCTCAAACCTTGACATTAGCCCGCTGATAATGTAGTCGCTTGATGACGAGCTTTGACTGAACCGGAGCAGGTGATATTGTCACGTTGGCAAAAAAGGCGCGTGAAGGCCGCAGAGCCGGTAACACAAAGCGTCCGGTGTTGGCGAAGTCCAGGGATATACGGTCCGAGCGTGAGAGAGGAACTTCGTCTTCTTCTACGTCTCTTTCTTGTCTTCATCACACTGGCATCAATATGTTATGCTCTGAAGCAGTGGAATGAAGATTGTTGTTGGAAGTCCTGACATTTTAAAACACAAGACTGCAGTCACGTCCCATTTTTTTTTTTTTCATATTTCTCCGGCTTTCTTCAAAAGCCGGAAAAAAACAGCTACGTCGGAGGTACGTTGGTAGGAAACACTGTATAGGTTGTTTTCAAATCCCCTCCTGAACTTGATAAACCCACTTGTCCTCAAGCTGAATAGATTTCGCGGGACTCATCTCAGTTGAGTAACTAATTGAACAGAATGTAGTAATACTTCTATTAGGAAAGTGTTTCCTAAGTTCTATTAGGAAACACATTTTAGGGACTCCAGTCAGGAAGGATGGGAAACAAAGGAGAAACCTTCTTGAAGGGCATGATTTTACTTATACATAACTGCAAGACACTAAAGGCGTGGTACCGCTGTTACAGCCCAGGGAAAGTGAGCACCGATGTACAGTGTGTGGACCTAGCGTTAAGTAAACAAAGGCTGCTCAACGTGAACGCACACACACACACACACGCACACACGCACGCACACACACACACACACACACACACACACACACACACACACACACACACACACACACACACACACACACGCACGCACGCACGCTCACACACACACACACTCTCTCACACTCCCTCTCACTCTCTCTCACTCTCTCACACTCTCACTCACACATGCACACACACTCTCACACTCTCACACTCTCACTCACACACACACACACACTCACACTCTCACTCACACACACACACACACACACACACACACACACACACACACACACACACACACACACACACACACACACACACACACACACACACACACTCTCTCTCTCTCTCTCTCTCTCTCACACACACAGACAGACACGCGCACGCGCGCACACACGCACACACGTCGCGTACGGCTCTCGTGGGTGGATACAGTTTTAGATTAAGGTCAGCCTGCGTTTCGTGCAGCCATCGCTGCTCTTTTCGTGAAATTCTGTAGTAATTAGTTTTAGACGTCTTAATGCGCAATACACATTTACGCCCACACTCCGCGCTGGAACGCAAGCAGTGCTGTGGCTTTTTCAAGAATGTGATCAAACGAGAGCGTTTAATCTTTCTTTCACCAAATATTTGTCGGGGTGAATGGTAAGCAAACCTCACTCGATTTCCCTGAAACAAGCAGGTGTTCGAAAGGGGCAATACAACAGATGCCTAGGTCGCCTATTTCTTCGTCTAGTGTTTGACATTCGGAACGTTTGCTACGTCACACCTGGGATGAATGACGCGAATGTTCCGCGTTTGGTTTTCTCACATCACAGTTTTTGTCCCCCATACTACAAGGGCAGAAATCAAAGAAGAAGCAAATTTGAATAGGATGTCCCTCATCCCGAATACGTTAAACAGCATTGCAAAAATTGCAGGCATGTTTCTAATTTATGAACAGAACGTTGAATGACAGCCTTAAAGAATGTCTCCATAGAGGGAGGTGGAGCGAGTGACAACCCTAAAGCTGTCAAAGTAAGCACAGAGTTCTCCTGAGCTAAGCTACTGCCTTCACTGTTGGATCACGATGCATACTCGAGAACTTAGGGACCGACGTCCTACGGTCACACATCGCTATGGGTGAGTGTAGCGCTGATATACTCTTTCAAGGTCAATGTTATACGCAACGCGAATATGGTCGGAAGTGGACGGTGGGACAGCACCAGTGTAGTTCAATTGGCAGAGCGGATACGCGGCGTGCCAAGGTCATGGATTCGGATTCCACTGGCCATATGTCGTCCCTTTTGTTCTAGTTTGTAATCAATAATATTTCAGGCATAAAACGATGACTGATTTTCTACCGATAAAGGCTACAAATAGAAAAAGCAGACACTCCACTATTCTTTTTTTGGCTTTAGTTAAATTTTGGCGTCGTTCAAACGTATGCGGCTAAAGCCGGCATCTGTATCGCTTCTTCCTCTGATAGCTTCCCTTGCCGCCTGCTTACAGCTCCTGTTCCTATCAACAGAGTATGCGCCTGAGTGTCTTCTGCAAATCTTTATGAAGAATCACGATATTTTATCTTACCGTTTAGTAATACCCATTGAGTAAACATGTTCTTTGAAAATTGCTTGAATCGGACCGATTCGAGTATTCTTTGCTTCCTTCGAATATGTTTCGAAACAAGGTCTCTGTGTCCTACTATTGTTTGCTTAGCAGTATTACCCACATGTAACCTAGTATCCTCAAAATGAGTACTCTGGGTGAGGCCGGGAAACTGAATTGAAGCTGCGCACACTCACCGGTGAGCTTATTGGCACTGTCCTACTAAACATTCTCGAGGACGCTCAGTTTATAAGCTGAAGTGAAGACGTAGGCACAAATGAAAATCTAAGCACAAAATTTCTCTCTATAAACGGTCTTCCCTTGCCACCCTATTGCACCTTCTTCATTTCTTAGCCACGTGTCTGACAGATCAGCTGGCGAAAAGCATTACGAGCTGGTTCTGAGCCTTGACTACAATATGAGTATCGTTACTTAAGGCAAAAAGGACAAAAGACCAATCGAATAAAGCTTCGTTACCAAATACGGCACTTGTAGGTAACTTTTAAACTAATGTTATAAAAAAGCAAGCGAGAATATCTAAAATAACTCACAAATGTCCGTAATACAGATATCATACAAGAGTGATAAATGTCCA